>NC_133334.1:128879393-129194777 GCF_042186555.1 Aquarana catesbeiana | reverse complement strand
ACAATCGTGTCCTCAGTTGATCCTTGGATTGTCGTACCCCAAAATTCTTCTGCAAACTTTTCACAACTTTAGCCATGATCTTGGCCTTTCTCATATTTGGGTTTGGGTAAGGTCCATGCTTCCCATCATAGTCAGCCCTCTTCAAGATGTCCACCATCTCCACCATCTCTACAAAGGACATATTTGAGGCCTTAAATCTCCTCTGGGATCGGGACGTTCGTGGCTCCGGGCTTTTGTCGTTGCTGCTGCTGTCTTCTTGCACTTGTTCTTTCTCTGCCACGTGCTCTGCCACTGTGCCAAAAGAAAAGGGGCGGGGAATAGACTAGAAAGAAGGTCAGGGGCGGGCAGAGTTTAACGCATGTGCAGTGTATATAAGGCAGAACACGCGTGCGTCGTACATACGATCTGTGAGCAGAGGAAGGAGTAGCGGAAGCGCCGATCATTCTAACAAAGGTACAGTTTTAACTTGGGGCATCAGTGGCCTATACTGCTTATAGATTGAGGCCTATATTGGGACAAGATTATGCGAGTTTAGCCTGACATTAGGGTTTTTCTTGGTTGTGTCTTGCGGATAAAATGGATCAATTCAACGATCATGATTTCCTCCCCCAAATCATTGATTTGTACAGAGAACTGCCCTGTCTGTGGCAGACAAAACACCCCTTTTATACAAATCGACAAAAGAGGAAGGCCGCACTGGATAAATTGCTGGAATTTGTGAAGCCGCAGATCCTCACGGTAGACATCAACTATTTGAAGGCCAAAATTGGTGGCCTGAGGAGCACATATAATAGGGAGCACAAGAAGGTCCAGGATCCCATGAGATCAGGAGCAGCAGCAGATGACATTTATGTCCCCAGGCTGTGGTACTACGACAGACTGTGATTTCTGTCAGACCAGACTGAAATCAGGCCATCACTCTCAACCCTTCCTTCCACTCTTCCTTCCATCCCAGCTGAGGCTTCCAATGTCCAACCTGGGCCTTCCACCCAGGAAGAAGAGTAGCCCAGCTTGAGTCAGGTATAGCATTGTTCAACATATTTCTCAAAATTGTGTGTGATTGATGAACAATAAACTAAAACTATGTCCCTTTTTCATACACAGGAAATCCTCAGCCAGGCGAAGGCTGTGGAAAGTGGCAGCCAGGAGGTGGCAGGGGAAAGTGTCAGCCAGGAGGTGGTGGGGGTAAGTGGCAGCCAGGAGGTGGTGGGGGTAGGTGGCAGCCAGGAGGTGGCTGGCCCAGTAGCCTGACCGAATCCCAGGTCCCTCCCCTCCACCTTCAACTAAAAAGGCCCAGGAAGGGGAGGAGCAAGGAGGAGTCAGAAATTGGGTTAATTCGGCAGGCTCCTGCGGCCCTCAGAACCCCCCCAGTCTTCTTGAGGCCTATGCCTGCATGGCTGCCAAGAAAATGCACAAAATGGAGGTGGGCCAAGGCCTCTTTTGTGAGGAAGTGATATATATGGCCCTAAATAAGGGGTTGAGGGGCGAACTCACAAACAAAACCCACCTGTGTCAGTTGGACCATCGTCCTCCTCCTCCACCTCCTGCCACAACTCCAACACCACAGCCACAGCCTGGAAGCAAATGTGGAAGCAAGCGTGGAAGGAAGACAAGAGTGTGATGGCCTGGGTTCTGTCTGGTCTGGTAAAAGACGCAGGCTGTTGTAAGCCCACAGCCTGGGGATATATATGTAACCTGCTGCTGTTCCTGATCTCTCGGAATCCTGGACTGGATTGTGCTTCCTATTAAATGGACTCCTCAGGCTCCCAATTTTGCATGTCAGATAGTTGATGTGTGCCCTGGGGTACAAAGGCTTTGCTAATTTCACCAGTATATCCAGCGTTGCCTTCCCCTTTATTTTGTTATGATCCCTTAATAAATGTCTATTTTTTTTGCTTAAATCATTGGCTATGTGTTATAATTAAAAAAGGACAGTTTGTTTGTGAGTAGGCAGGTACATTTCAAAAATACAATGTCAAATTAACAAGGGACACCAACACCAACCAACCTCTTTGAGGTTAAAAAATGCAAGATAATAATGGTGCTGTGGTAACTTGACACACAAAAGGACAAAAAAATATTATTGAGATTACTAGTAAAAAAATAAAAAACAGGAGATCTTGATTAAAAAAAAAAAGATCACTATAAACAAAAATTATAAACATTATTCTGGAGATCTGGCGAAAAAATAAAAAAGATTATTCATGAGATCACAAGAAATAATAAAGAAATCAGTTTGTCAGAACTCTATGTGAATATCATCAGCAAAACAACTTCATAATTCTAGCATTATAAAGAAGAAAATGTGCTGCATTAAAAGATTAAAAAATGTTCAGCATGACGAATGTGCTATCTCCATTAGGAACACTAGTTTTACCAGACCGAGCGATTCCGTCTCGTATTTCATTCAGAGCATGCATGGAATTCTGTGCATCAGAATTGTGTACACACACTCGGAATTTACGTCAATGGATTTTTGTTGTCGGAAATGTGGAGCCTACACATCATCGGAATTTCTGACAACAAGCTCCCATTGAACATTTGTTGTCGGAATGTCCGATCGTGTGTACGTGGCATATGGCCTTATTCACATGGGGTGTATCTATCTACATGGATGTCAGATTGGGAGCTGCAGCTGTGTCTGTGCATCTGCTGCTTTTCAATTGACAGCAATGGGATTGCCTTTATGGAGATACACAGAACACCTGTGCATCCCCATGTGGGTAAATACAGCCCTCACAGATGATACAGATTCATATGCTTCGTGTAAACAAGGCCTCAAATAAAATAATGGTATGCAAATCCACCAGTCCACCAGTCCAGCAGATTGTGATCAGATTTCAGCACACCAGAAGGCGTAGAGCAAATAAAGGAATATAGTACTAGAAATTCAGATTTGGAAAACTGCATCACTAAAACTCATGTGATTTATATGAATATAGTGCATTTCTAATTTTCAACATCTAAGCAGGTGATGAAAAAAAACAATGATATTAAGGAAAGGAATCTCTCAAAAAGAAAAGAGGAAATCTGGCCATCCACAGCTGTATTCTAGTTCAAATTTTGGGTATAAACAACATTTTATGAAACTATGAAAATCTTATATCACATCCCCACAGAAATTCACACAAGGGGGGTATTTAGCATTTTCTTATGTATTATAGTTCAATTGGATATGCAAAATGATGTGACTGCCCATATTCGCCAATATATATATTGATATATTGATCTACTCAATAAGGCAGTATATTGAACATTATTATTATTGTGCAAGGATGATATGCCAATTGTGGTAACCCACTGCCAGCAGATTACGTGGATCCCCAGTATTTTTATTTATTTTTTTAACCACTTCAGCCCCGGAAGGATTTACCCCCTTCCTGACCAGAGCACTTTTTACAATTTGGCACTGTGTCGCTTTAACTGCTAATTGCGTGGTCATGCAACGCCGTACCCAAACAAAATTTGCGTCCTTTTCTTCCCACAAATAGAGCTTTCTTTTGATGGTATTTGATCACCTCTGCAGTTTTTATTTTTTGCGCTATAAATGGAAAAAGACCGAACATTTTGAAAAAAAATGATAATTTCTACTTTTTGTTATAAAAAAAATCCAATAAACTCAATTTTAATCATACATTTAGGCCAAAATGTATTCGGCCACATGTCTTTGGTAAAAAAAATGTCAATAAGCGTATATTTATTGGTTTGCGCAAAAGTTATAGCGTCTACAAACTAGGGTACATTTTCTGGAATTTACACAGCTTTTAGTTTATGACTGCCTATGTCATTTCTTGAGGTGCTAAAATGGCAGAGCGGTACAAAACCCCCCAAATGACCCCATTTTGGAAAGTAGACACCCCAAGGAAATTGCTGAGAGGCATGTTGAGCCCATTGAATATTAATTTTTTTGTCCCAAGTGATTGAATAATGACAAAAAAAAAAAAAATTACAAAAAGTTGTCACTAAATGATATATTGCTCACACAGGCCATGGGAATATGTGGAATTGCACCCCAAAATATATTTAGCTGCTTCTCCTGAGTACGGGAATACCACATGTGTGGGACTTTTTGGGAGCCTAGCCACGTACGGGGCCCTGAAAACCAATCATTGCCTTCAGGATTCTAAGGGCATAAATTTTTGATTTCACTCCTCACTACCTATCACAGTTTTGAAGGCCATAAAATGCCCAGGTGGCACAAAATCCCCCCAAATGACCCCATTTTGGAAAGTAGACACCCCAAGCTATTTGCTTTGAGGCATGTTGAGTCCATGGAATATTTTATATTTTGACACAAGTTGCGGGAAAGTGACAATTTTTTTTTTTTTTTTTTGCACAAAGTTGTCACTAAATGATATATTGCTCACACAGGCCATGGGCATATGTGGAATTGCACCCCAAAATACATTAAGCTGCTTCTCCTGAGTATGAGGATACCACATGTGTGGGACTTTTTGGGAGCCTAGCCGCGTACGGGGTCCCGAAAACCAATCACCGCCTTCAGGATTTCTAAGGGTGTAAATTTTTGATTTCACTCTTCACTGCCTATCACAGTTTCGGAGGCCATGGAATGCCCAGGTGGCACAAACCCCCCCCCCAAATGACCCCATTTTGGAAACCCCAAGCTATTTGCTGAGAGGCATGGTGAGTATTTTGCTGCTCTCATTTGTTTTTGAAAATGAAGAAAGACAAGAAAATGTTTTTTTTCTTTTTTCAATTTTCAAAACTTTGTGACAAAAAGTGAGGTCTGCAAAATACTCACTATACCTCTCAGCAAATAGCTTGGGGTGTCTACTTTCCAAAATGAGGTCATTTGGGGGGGGGTTATGCCACCTGGGCATTCCATGGCCTCTGAAACTGTGATAGGCAGTGAAGAATGAAATAAAAAATTTACGCCCTTAGAAAGCCTGAAGGCGGTGCTTGGTTTTCGGGGTCCCGTACGCGGCTAGGCTCCCAAAAAGTCTCACACATGTGGTATCCCTGTACTCAGGTGAAGCAACAGAATTTATTTTGGTGTGTAATTTCACATATTCCCATGGCATGTTTGAGCAATATATCATTTAGTGACAACTTTGTGCAAAAAAAAAAAAATTGTCTCTTTCCCGCAACTTGTGTCACAATATAAAATATTCCATGGACTCGACATGCCTCTCAGCAAATAGCTTGGGGTGTCTACTTTTCAAAATGGGGTCATTTGGGGGGGTTTTGAACTGTCCTGGCATTTTATGCACAACATTTAGAAGCTTATGTCACACATCACCCACTCTTCTAACCACTTGAAGACAAAGCCCTTTCTGACACTTTTTGTTTACATGAAAAAATTATTTTTTTTTGCAAGAAAATTACTTTGAACCCCCAAACATTATATATTTTTTTAAAGCAAATGCCCTACAGATTAAAATGGTGGGTGATTCATTTTTTTTCACACAGTATTTGCGCAGCGATTTTTCAAACGCATTTTTTGGGGGAAAAACACACATTTTTTTTAATTTAAATGCACTAAAACACACTATATTGCCCAAATGTTTGATGAATTAAAAAAGATGATCTTAGGCCGAGTACATGGATACCAAACATGACATGCTTTAAAATTGCGCACAAACGTGCAGTGGCAACAAAATTTATAAAGTTTTAAAAGCCTTTAAAAGCCTTTACAAGTTACCACTTTAGATTTACAGAGGAGGTCTACTGCTAAAATTACTGCACTTGATCTGACCTTCGCGGTGATACCTCACATGCATGGTGCAATTGCTGTTTACATTTGACACCAGACCGATGAGTGCGTTCGCCTTAGCGCGAGCGCAGGGGGGGACAGGGGTGCTTTTTTTTTCTTTCTTTTTTTTTCTTTTTTATCTTATTTTTAAACTGTTCCTTTCATTTTTTTTTTTAAAATTTTTATTGTTATCTCAGGGAATGTAAATATCCCCTATGATAACAATAGGTAGTGACAAGTACTCTTTTTTGAAAAAATTGGGGTCTATTAGACTCTAGATCTCTCCTCTGCCCTCAAAGCATCTGACCACAACAAGATCGTTGTGATAAAATGCTTTCCCAATTTCCCAATGGCGCTATTTACATCCGGCGAAATCTAAGTCATAAAATGCTTGTAGCTTACAGATTCTTAGGCCATAGAGATGTTTGGAGCCACTCTGGTCTCTGATCAGCTCTATGGTCAGCTGGCTGAATCACCGCCTGCATTCTCAGGTTCCCTGTTGAGACAGGAGAGCCAGAGAAAAACACTGAAGACGGTGGGGGGGCATTCCCTCCCACTGCTTGTAAAAGCAGTCTAGAGGCTAATTAGCCGCTAGGATTGCTTTTACATGAAAGCCGACCGCTGGCTAAAAAGAATGATACCAAGATGATACCTAAACCTGCAGGCATCATTCTGGTATAACCATTTAAAGTCGTGAATGGCGTACCTGAAGACAAAAAAATGGTTAACAATAAAGCACAGTAAACGGTAAAGTATAAAAAATTGCATACCTGAAAAGCAAACATGATAAAACATAACAACAATAAAACATTGCAGAATAGAATACAGTAAAAAAGAGCAGAACAATAGAGAGAGAATAGAGAGAGAGAGAGAACAATAAAACGACAACTATTTTTTTAAATTTATATATTTTTTTGTTTTTGTTTACACTTTTTTTTGTAACTAACTTTTATAACTAACCGGTTCCAGGTTCGGGTCTCTCAAAATGAGATGGCATCTTGGGAGACCCTGTGAAAGTGTGCCTAGTCTGTGCAATGCTGTACCCTATGCTAATACTCAACTAGTGCATGGTAACGTTCAAAACATTCACCAATGCAAAGACCAGGATTGTCAGGACAGGGGGAAAAATAATAGTGGGTGTCACGCCTATATCCGCGCTTGCTGCAGACACAACATCTTTTTTGGGGGGGTTCGTTGGGTAGGGGTACTCGGGAGGACATAAAGAAAATGCCTCTCATGCAGCCAACTGCATTTGGTTGGGGATGTGAATGGGGGAAGTACAGGCGCTGCAGAAGTGGTGGGTTCCCAATTAGGATTGGTGAATACAGCAGGAAGGGCACTATGGGCACGACGGGCCTGTTTGTCTTCTTCTTGGTGGCAACAGGACACTACTTGTGCTTGCCACCTCACCAGCTTGAACTGCACTTATGGGACTCGCCACGTCACCAAGTGTTACTGCAGTGCTGGTTTGACTATGACCGGGGTGTACTAGGCCACTGGTACTTGCCTGTTCACCAAAACACTACCAAAAAAACTGTTAGCGATCGCAGGGATCAGGCCTGACTCTGCGAACGCTGCAGTTATGCGTTTAGTGTTTTGTAAGTGACAGTGATCGATCGATACTGCACTTGGGTGGGCTGGGCTGGGCCGGGCGAAGGGGCAAAACACAGGTGCTAGCAGGTATCTGGGCTGATCCTGCTAACACTGCGTTTTTGGGAACCCTAAACTGCTGGGGACGCTAGTATAGATCTGATCGGATCAGATATTGATCCGTTCAGATACTATACCACTAAGGGAGGCGTATGCAGCGTGCGTGGGTGTTAGCGTTACTGGCGCTAATCTGACACTGCCTGGGGCGAAGCATATCACTGCCGGGCGATCAGGGGGCTAAACCTTTATTCAGTAATAAACGCCGGTGCCCTATAAAAAAAACCAAACTAACCAGCGTCACCCGTAAAGGTTATACGGTGATCAGTGGTGAAAGGGTTAACTAGGGGGCAATCAAGGGGTTAAAACCTTTACTAGGTAGTATATGGGGGTCCCTGTTGCTATAAAACACTGACGGCAAACCTAAATATTTACCTCCCTAACTAGCGTCACCAGTGACACTAATACAGCGATCAGAAAAATGATTGCTTAGTGACACTGGTGACGGGGGGTGATCAAGGGGTTAAAACTTTATTAGGGGGGGTTAGGGGGTACCCTAGACCTAAAGGGGGCTAACACTAACTGCCCTAACACACTAACTGTCACAAACTGACACCATGCAGTAATCAGAAAAAAAAACTGCTTGGTGTCAGTGTGACGGGGGAGGGGTGATCGGGGGGGGATTGGGGGGGATCAGGGGGTAAAGGGGGGTGTAAAGTGTTCCTGGCATGTTCTACTGTATGTGTGTGTGTTGTGCACTCACATTACAGTCTTCTCTCCTCTGCGCCTCAGTCTTCTCCTCAGTCTTCTCTGGAAACTGCCGAGCCGAGGAGAGATGACATCACATCCTCTGCCTCTGTGTACTACACAGAGGCAGGGGAAGATTCCAATAGGCTGGGAGCGATCGCGAGGGGTGGGCCACGAATGGATGGCCTCCCCCTCATCTCTGATCACTGCCAGACCAAAGCCGACCGCCTCGGGCACCGATCGGACCCCCCGCCCGTGGGAAGGCAATCACGTACAGGTACGTGATTTTGCCTGCCCGTGCCATTCTGCCGGCGTATATCGTCGTTAGGCGGTCGGCAAGTGGTTAATCCTAAATGAGCTCACGATACAAACACATTTTTTTTAGTGGGCTTCAGAGTGACGTTAATATTTAATAGTTTAAAAGACTGAAAAAATATTTCTATATTCCATAGATTTACTGTAAGTGGTTTGCATTCAAAGCCAAAGCAAGGAAAGGTTCAAAATAAGGGAAGCTAGAGTTATCAAAATTAGAGTTGATCTAGTATTAGGATTGAAGTTGCCAACTAGGGTTAGACTCTAGATTTATTGACTAAAGTTAGGAAGAGTAAGAAGAAAATGCTAGGACATTATTCAAACAGTAAAAAAACAGCTCCTAGCCAATTTAAAGACTCAGGCGGTTACTACTAGTGCACTTGGAAGTGCAGTCACTGTAGATCTGAGGGGGACATGCAAGGAAAATAAAAAACAGTATTTTAGCTTGCACATGATTGGATGATAAAATCAGCAGAGATTCCCCTCATTTCAGATCTACCCCTCAGATTTAAAGCGACTGCGCTTCCAAGTGCACTTTCTAGTGCACTTGCAGTGAGCTTGTAGTGCAAAGTGGATTTGCCTTTCATAAATAACTCCCTCTGAGTCCTAAAGGTCCCCATAAATGACTTTGACTATAATGCTAATTTTCCTCAGCTTTACCTTTCTTAATAGCAATAGTAGATATAACTTTGTAATAATATGTTTTGAATATTTTAAATTAGGAACAACCTTTTGTTCAGGTACTGCAACTGGTCGAAGTTTTAGGATAACTGTTAATTCTAAAATTTATCTAAAAAAAATATATAATTTCACAGCTAATTTCTATTTTTGGCAAGAATGCAGTAATAAACCCCAAAACCAAAAATGTAATATATTGCAGCTTACCAATCATTAGATGCGGTGGCTGCATTCATTTTCTTTTATTATGTTTTTTTCCCTCGATGATCTGCCCAGTGATATACCTTCTGTATTAAAGTGCCTCCACTCTGGATGAACGGGGTACAGAAGCTGCAGCAAACCATTTTTTTCCTTTTGGGATAAAAGTTTTACACTAATAAATAAATGATGATCATTGAAAACATCCCCGTCAGTAGAGAATGGTTTGTCTCATCCCAGTCTCTGCTACATTTGTAGAAGTGCTTGTTCTTTTAAAAAAAGAACAGCCTCACTGGCTGGATCACCAGGTGAAAGATATCCTAAAGAAGAAATCTAATGCAGTCATCACATATAAAAATTGGTAAGCTACGATATAATAAATATTTGTTTTTACGTTTAATATTGCATCAAAGGTGCATATGACATACATGCTATCAATTTTACATTTTTGTACACTTTTCTTTGTGAACATATGTTTTTTGTGGCAGAAAAGGTATGTTGAGCTAGCACGGAACATGCTTTGGAAAAAAGGTGTTAGTAAGCTGCTCATACAGTAAATTTAGTAGGAAGTGCGAGTGTCCAGTCACAGTTGAAAGCAGTGTCAAAAATAAATGTTCATCCTTGGAAGGAGACTTATGCCTTGTACACACGGTTGGACATTGATCGGACATTCCGACAACAAAATCCATGGATGTTGGCTCAAACTTGTCTTGCATACACACGGGCACACAAAGTTTTCGGAAAATCCGATAGTTCTGAATGCGGTGACGTAAAACACGTATGTCAGGACTATAAATGGGGCAGTATCCAATAGCTTTCATCTCTTAATTTATTCTGAGCATGCGTGGCACTTTGTGCGTCGGATTTGTGTACACACGATCGGAATTTAACAGATCAGATTTTGTTGTCGGAAAATTTTATAGCCTGCTCTCAAACTTTGTGTGTTGGAAATTCCTATGGAAAATGTGTGATGGAGCCTACACATGGTCGGAATTTCCAACAATAAGGTCCTATCACACATTTTCCATCGGAAAATCATATCGTGTGTACAGGGCATAAGCCTGCATAGACTGGTTAAAAAATCAAAGTTTTGGATTGCTGCAGTAAAAAAAAAATTATTAAACATACATATAAAAGACAAGGCATTTCAATTATTTTTTTATCTTTTTCAACAGGACTAAATGAAATACAATACATATTATTAGAGTATTAGCCAAATTACTCATAAACACTAGGTGTAAAATAAATATTACCAGGCAAGTGTATTCAGACATAACACATTAACCGCTAAGCCACCGCCCACCGTCATATGACGGCTGGACGAGGCTTCTATTGTTCTAGGAGGACGTCATATGACGTCCTCGCCTTCCGAGCGATGTCCGCCGGGCACCCGCGATTGCCGGGTAACAGAGCAGGAGCGTGGATCTGTGCATGTAAACACAGATCCACGTCCTGTCAGAGAGGAGAGGAGACCGATGGCGTGTCCCTTGTACATAGGGACACCGATCGGTCACCTCCCCCAGTCAGTCCCCTCCCCCCACAGTTAGAATCACCTCCTTAGGTAATACATTAACCCCTCGAGCGCCCCCTAGTGTTAACCCCTTCCCTGCCAGTCACATTTACACAGTAATCAATGCAATTTTATAGCATTGATCGCTGTATAAATGTGAATGGTCCCAAAAATGTGTCAAAAGTGTCCGATATGTCCGCCGCAATATCGCAGTCACAATAAAAATTGCAGATCGCCGCCATTACTAGTAAAAAATAAATAAATAATAAAAATGCTATAAATCTATCCCCTATTTTGTAGACGCTATAACTTTTGCGCAAACCAATCAATATACGCTTAGCGCAATTTTTTTTTACCAAAAATATGTAGAAGAATACGTATCGGCCTAAACTGAGGAAAAAATTTGTTAAAAAAAAAAAAAAAATTGGATATTTATTATAGCAAAAAGTAAAAAATATTGTGTTTTTTCAAAATTGTCCCTCTTCTTTTGTTTATAGCGCAATAAATAAAAACCGCAGAGGTGATCAAATACCACCAAAAGAAAGCTCTATTTGTGGGGAAAAAATGATAAAAATTTAATTAGGGTACAGTGTAACATGACCGCGCAATTGTCATTCAAAGTGCGACAGCGCTGAAAACTGAAAAATGGCTTGGGCAGGAAGGGGGTGAAAGTGCCCTGTATTGAGGTGGTTAATTATTTTCTCCACAATTTAAATAATTTACATTTTCCACCTAAACAATTATATATTTGTTTACATAATTCCAAAGCAAAAGATCCATTTTTTTTATATAGATGCCATCAAATAAATGTCAAACAAGACACAACAAGGTGGAAATATTGATCCCAGGGGACAAAAAGGGGGCCACAGCAGCACCTCATCCAGCGCCACCAGCCCGACCACAAGGAGTCCTGTGAATACAAAAGCCTGCAAACACTCTCCAGAGACCCAGCGGCACCAGACATGGAGGTGAGTGATCACCAGACACCCCAAGGAACCACCTCAGAATCAGACCCCATATCAGCTTTCCCCACTACAGGACAGCCTGTGTCAGATACTGTACTGAAGGATATAATGCTGTCACTCAAGGCATCCCTGCAGGCTGACTTAGTGTCCACTGGGAAACAGTGCCAAGTGGAAGTGCAGGTCTTAGGAGGTAGAATAGATCATGTGGAGCACACCATAGGGGAATACTCTGCATCCTTTAATACTCTAGTAGATTCCCATAATGCACAAAATGAAGATATTACATGGTTAAAAGACAATATTTCTGACCTGGAAGACAGATCCAGGAGAAATAACATCAAAATCAGAGGCATCCCTGAATCTGTGCCATCCAACCAATTGCAACAATTTGTACTGAGCCTATCTTCCTCCTTGGCACTGGCACTGTCAGCACAAGATCTAATGATCGATCGGATCCACAGATTGCCTAAACCATCTTTTTTGGCTGCTGATGTGCCCAGGGATGTCCTTTTAAGAGTACATTTTTACCACATGAAGGAATTACTGATGACATAATTGCAGAAAGCTGAGCGACTTCCGGATGTATATGCAACAATTCAGCTCCTACCTGATTTATCCAGACACACCCTTCAACGACCCCGAAACCTGGCAACAATCACTAAAGCACTAAGAAACCATCGGATTCTACATATATGGAAATACCCTGCTACACTTTTCATTATCCACAATGGAGTAACAACCACAGTGTCAACACTAGAAGAAGGTCTGGCTGCCTTACGCCAATGGGGCATACTTCCCGAATCTTCATCCGCACCAACCCAACCAATACCGCCGATGACAGTGGAACCAGAATGGCAGGTGGTATCACACAGAAAGAACACTAAAAAACATGGTGGTGAAACATAGCTCTTCCACATATCACCCAACTAAGCACAACCCCCCCGGTTAAAGGAAAGTTATCCATACCTTTCTTCCCCCCCTACATCAATTGCATGTATTGCACTCAGATCTAACAAAGGATCCTCTATTTTATGGTTACCTATGTTCAGGTTACTATTTTTTGTACTATTTTGTTTCTCTCTCCCCCTATACGGTATACAGCACATTGGAAAACAACCAATAATCACTTCTGGATATAATCTCCACCCTAAAACGAAAACGGGCATGAAGCAGCAAACCAGCGAACACCACAAACTCGCCGTACCAGTGAGTAGCAGCACCACATCATTGCACACGTCCATGACATTACAACATGCCTTTCACTTGCCTGTCACTCAATGCTAGGGCCCTAAACCACCCTGCTAAATGTTTCCCTATGTGGAAGGAAGCACGCAAGCACAAAGCTGACATACTCAGCATCCAGGAAACACACTTTCAAGCCTCCAGCATACCCAAATGCTCCCATAAAGACTATCCCTACATATATCTAGCATGTGCCCAAGAAAAGTAAAAAGGCATTCTTCTAGCCATTCAAAACTCCCTTGCTTTTCATCTAAAGAAACCCACAAGGCAGGTTCATCATTATTACCTGTGACATCAACGCACATCCATATATATATAAATTATATGCACCAAACTCTCACCAACTTAGATTCTTAAGAACACTCTAAAACGCATCACCTCTGTGCAATACGGACAACTTTTGATATGTGGGGACTTTAACTTGACAACAGACCCTCACCTAGACAACAGCTCTCAGGCCGTAATGCCTCATTATGTCAACTGCTTCATTCCGAGGAACTGTACGATGTCTGAAGATGCCAACATGCGAGCGAAAAAGATTACACTTACTTCTCTCCCAGACATCGTACATATTCCCATATCGACATGTTCGTGTCTGATAAGCGGCTGTTGCAAAAGATATCCCCATCCAGGATACACAATATAACCTGGTCTGATCATGCTGCAATTTCCATAACTATAGCAGAGAAGCATGCCTCCCTCTCTGTTCCCATCTGGTGCTGTAACGTTCGCTTACTACAAGAGCCTGCCAGCTCTAAAATTGTCAGTCAACATCTTAATGACTTCTTTCAAACTAATGCATCTTCTGTTGACAACCCTTACACCCTATGGAATGCTCATAAAGCATACATAAGAGGTATTTTGATTCAGTTAGGTGCTAGGGCAAAAAAATTTTATAACCTTAAACTCAATTCCCTTATATCTGAGATACATAGATTAGAATGCCAGAACAAACGTGACACCAACAGGAAAACATCATTAACCCTTAGCAAACTACGGGAGAAATTAAGAAACCTGTTAAATCAGCAATATGACAAAATTCTCCGCCGTCTTAAGGCAAACTCCTATGCAAACACAAACAGAGCAGGCAAACTCCTGGCCAATAGGATAAAGGTAGCTCATGCGAAATCCAGAATTACACATTTAATTCACCCAACCCCACAAAATAACCAACCCCCAGGATATAGCAGACTAATTTGCTGACTATTACGGGTCTTTATACAACTTGAGAGATGATCTAAACACTCCCCAACCCTCTGAAGAGAACATCAAAGATTTCCTACTGAAACTGAACCTCCCTACCCTCTCAGAAGCACACCTACTTAAACTTAATGCCCCGTTTACAAACAAAGAAATCGAACATACTATAACATCATTCCCCAATGGGAAGTCTCCAGGCCCGGATGGTTTCTCCAATGAATATTTTAAAATTTTCAACAACTTTTTATCTCCTCACTTACTACATGTCTACACAAAAGCAGCCCTATCATCATCCCTCCCCAAAGAGATGCTATCCTCTTATGTTGTCACATTACCTAAACCAGGAAAAGATCATACGACACTGGACAATTTTAGGCCAATATCACTTCTAAACACTGACATCAAAATTTATGCGAAAATATCAGTCAAACGCCTTACGGATATTATGCCGTCATTAATCAAAAACGATCAGATGGGATTCATAAAGGGCAAACAGACGTCTGATGCAACAAGAAGAGTCCTTAATATTGTGCACTATGCAGAACAAATTCGAACTCCTTCTCTGCTGCTCTCCATAGATGCAGAGAAGGCATTCGATAGAGTACACTGGCAATACATGTCATCTGTATTATGTAAATTCAGATTCCAAGGTAATATACTATCGGCTATTCTATCCTTATATTCACATCAGTGCATGTCTACACCTCTGGCCTTCTCTCCAAACCGTTCAACATTTCTAATGGCACTCGACAGGGTTGTCCACCTTGCACCAACTATCTTCAATCTAATGATTGAACCCCTAGCAGAAATGATTTTGACACATCCTATAATCTCAGGCCTCAAATTTCACTCTTCCCGACATGTAATAAATCTCTTTGCTGATGATGTGATCCTAATTATGACGGACTCAAAAAACTCACTCCCACACGCCCACCAAATATTGTCACAATTCAGCACCATATCTTACTATAAGGTCAATTATACAAAATCCCTGATTCTAGATCTTGGCCTAAATGCAGTGACCAAACAAGATCTACAAAGGCAATTCCCCTTCAAGTGGAGTTCAAAAGGAATCCCATATCTGGGCATTACCTTGACACATTCTATTTCCTCCCTAGTTGCAGCCAACCTGAACCCACTCATAATCAAGGTAAAAGAACAGCTACAACACATCTCACAGCATGAACTATCCTGGGTAGGGAGACTGGCAGCCTTCAAGATGGTCGTACTCCCCCAAATACTCTACCTGTTTAGGGCCATGCCTGTTCACATACCAAACCACTACTTCAAAACCCTGTGGAATCTCTTTCAAACATTTCTATGGGACAACAAGAAAGCAAGATGTCAACATTCTAACTTGATCAAACACAGATCAGTTGGAGGAGCAGGAGTGGTAGATATATGCGACTACTTTTGGGCGGTCCATTTGGATCAACTTAAGTTTTGGCTCAGAAACTAGGACGTTCCACTTTGGACAGAAATTGAAACAGCACTAGCCCCTACCTCCAACCTAAGAACCCTTCTAGAATGTGACTTATGGAAGCCATGGGATATCTCTGTACCAACTGCACCTACCCAAGCATTGATCCTAGCTTGGAGACACCTACTCCGACAATCGGATACACAAACAGACCCGCAACTGACTGACTACTCTCTACACATCCTAGAAGCTCTAGATCCCAAAATATCCCTCAGCTTCCTACCACAACAGGGTATACAGTCTATTACAGATCTTATGCAGGGTAATAAACCCAAAACAGTGGAAGCAATAATAACAGAATACGATTTCCCAAGAGAGCATCATTTCACATGTGCTTGCATTGTACACTTCCTGACTAAAACTCCCATCCCTAAATTCAACATGCACCCCAAAGCACGAGAATTCTATACCTCACAAAAAAGGATAAATAGAGGAATTTCCATTTTTTTACAATATCCTCCAAAACAAACACACCTTTCAAAAGAAACACAACAATGATCAAATGGGAAAAAGACCTGCATTCCACAATTTCCCCCTTACAATGGCAAAAAAACTTTCAAACAATTCATCAAGCGACACATTGCACTATGCATTGGGAAATGACACTTAAAATTACACAAAGATGGTACTAAACACCATACAGGCTGGCCAAATTCTCGAATTCTTCATCACCCAAGTGTTTGAGACACTGTGACCAAATAGGTCACCTGTTGCACACCCTATGGGACTGCCCCAGCCTAACGAGCTTTTGGAAACAAGTATTTAAACTTATTTCCTCAGTGACTGGCATACTAATGCCACCTAATCCAAGCCTGGCACTTCTTAACATCGGTATAGATCTATACCCAACCTCAGATAGAAGTGTGGTTACACACATACTACTTGCAGCCCACTCAATCATTCTTATAAAATGGAAATCTGACATCTCCCCCAACCTTTCAGAGGTGACCTCCTTAGTACAACAAAATTATACCTATGAACACTAGGGATGAGCCGAACACACCCCTGTTCGGTTCGCACCAGAACATGTGAACAGGAAAAAAGTTCATTCGAACACGCGAACACCGTTAAAGTCTATGGGACACGAACATGAATAATCAAAAGTGCTAATTTTAAAGGCTTATATGCAAGTTATTGTCATAAAAAGTCTTTGGGGACCTGGGTCCTGCCCCAGGGGACATGGATCAATGCAAAAAAAAGTTTTAAAAACTTTTTCAGGAGAAGTGATTTTAATAATGCTTAAAGTCAAACAATAAAAGTGTAATATCCCTTTAAATTTCCTAGCTGGGGGGTGTCTATAGTATGCCTGTAAAGGGGCGCATGTTTCCCATGTTTAGAACAGTCTGACAGCAAAATGACATTTCAAAGGAAAAAAGTCATTTAAAACTACTTGCGGCTATTGCATTGCCGGTCCGACAATACACATAAAAGTTCATTGATAAAAACGGCATGGGAATTCCCCACAGGGGAACCCCGAACCAAAATTAAAAAAAAAAAATGATGTGGGGGTCCCCCTAAATTCCATACCAGGCCCTTCAGGTCTGGTATAGATTTTAAGGGGAACCCCGGCCAAAATATTAAAAAAAAAAATGACGTGGGGTCCCCCCAAAAATCCATACCAGACCCTTATCCGAGCACGCAACCTGGTAGGCCGCAGGAAAAGATGGGGGACGAGAGAGTGCCCCCCCTCCTGAACCGTACCAGGCCACATGCCCTCAACATTGGGAGGGTGCTTTGGGGTAGCCCCCAAAACACCTTGTCCCCATGTTGATGGGGACAAGGGCCTCATCCCCAGAACCCTGGCCGGTGGTTGTGAGGGTCTGCGGGCGGGGGGGCTTATCGGAATCTGTAAGCCCCCTTTAACAAAGGGACCCCCAGATCCCGCCCCCCCCGTGTGAAATGGTAAGGGGGTACAAAAGTACCCCTACCATTTCATTAAAAAACTGTCAAAAATGTTAAAAATGACAAGAGACAGTTTGTGACAATTCCTTTATTTAAATGCTTCTTCTTTCTTCTTTCACAGAAGCCTCTCATCTCTCACAGCGGCGTTCAGACGCCTTAGCAATTGTATATGCTTGTTTTTTATTTTATCATTGTAAGAGTCCATTCTTAACCTTTTTAATAAAATTTGTGTACTTTAACCTACTACTCTATTGGGGCTCTCTCTCTCTCCCACCCTTGTTTACTTCCACCCCTCTTCCCCCCCCCATTTTGCGGAGGATATGAGGCTATAAGAAGACGTTGGTGTGCAGTGATATTTGGGAGACCTGTTGGATGAAGTAGAGGACCCCCTGGTGGTAGAGATTAATATAGCGGATGATACTCATATTTATGGCTATATGCTGACACTTCAGTTAATTACAATCTTACTTATGATGGCACGGAGGACCCCCTGGTGGTAGAAGTTGGAATAACGTCAAGCAACGGACCTCAATTCATCATTATATGCTGTTTTAACAGTTTATGAAGGTGAGGGCTCTGTGAGCATAATTTGTGGGATTTTAACTCCTCCTTGTCCACCAAATCATAGATTGGAATTCCTTCTTTACATTTTTTGCCCTCCTTGTGGAAATTTTTTTGGATAATGGTGTTAAGAGACTAATAATATTATAAATCATTTGCCCTGGGATTTTTTAAGAATATATGAATTTTTTATTGTGTACACTTTTTTACACCGTTTTTAAGCATTTAATGAGTTTGACACTTTATTGATTTATTTCATTTAGCGAATAATTTTTTCTTATACACTGTAGCGTGGAATCACTTGAATAATTATCATCTGTAAGATTACAGTGTACTGTATGTGTTATGTATTGTGTACTTTTTTAATTTGCCATCGGGCTCCGCCCCATGTGTTGCGATGCTCGCAGGGAACGGACCCAGGCACACAGAGCTTCGGGCGGAGGACACAGCCCGCAGACACAGAAGGGGGACATCGCAGGATCCTGGTGACAAGGTAGGTAAGCTGTACCAGGATCCTGAGATGTAATCCCAAGTGTGGCTTGGGGTTACCTCTAATGGTACTGAAATTTTCCTTGTCAAAAGAAGTTTGAGTATACAATGTTATAAAGATACATAAAGTAAGTTTACAAGGATCTATAAAGTAAGCTCATTGTTTTACAGTAGGGTTTATATAGGTAAATATCATGAAATTTCAAATATTAAACATTGGGTTCACGTAAACCTAAATTAAAGATATATATCATTTCCTTAGTTACTTTTGTAGGTATTTAAATGATTTATACCTACTATACATATTGTTTACAAGTAGAGTGTATATAGGTCAAATAAATTCTGATAATGAGCTTTAATCGTAAGGTGGAGAAAAGGAAAGAGAAAGAAGAAAAAGGGTTGAAAGGTAGAGGTATGGTCCACAAGGTTGTCCCGCTCGTCCGTTTATTATTCTTTTTAGTTCTCTTTGAAGCCTTAGAATGGGTGTCTCTGTAAGTCATTTAATCTGTTACCATGGCAACAGGACAAAGTCATTGAAGTTTGACAAGAACTGTTGTTTTATCCAAGGATGCCAAAGTTTTTCAAATTTTGGAATTTGATTTTGATCGATGGCTACCATCTTAGCATGGGACATTGTATTATTCATTCTGTGAATTGTTTCTGCTAGTACCAATGTAGGAGATTTCCATGCCTTGGCCACTGTTTGTTTTGCAGCCGTTATTAGTTGGATCATAAGTTTGAATTGAGCGAGTGTTAACCATTCCGGTTTTAGATTAAGTAAAGTTAAATATGGATCTGGTTGTATTATTTTTTAAAATATTTTAGATGCAATCACGAAGACTTCCTTCCAGAAGGTTTGGATTACTGGACACGTCCACCATATGTGTAAATATGTGCCTATTTCTGGGCATCCTCGAAAACAAAGAGCTGAGGTATTAGGTGAATATTTTGTCACTCTAGCGGGTACAAGGTACCAGCGAGTTAGGACTTTATAATTTGTCTCCAGTGCTAAGATGTTGGGTGAAGATGACTTAGATGTGAACCATATGTTAGACCAGTCCGTGTCTTCTAAAGTTCGTCCCAGGTCCTCCTCCCACCTCTGAACGTAAGAGGGTCTATTAAGATTTGCTACTCCATATAATTGATTATAAAGTGATGAAATTGTACCTTTAGCAAATGGATCTTTTGTACAGATTGATTCAAAAATGGATAATTGGGATAATGGTGTATCCCCCTTTAGGAATGGTGTATAGAAATTTTTGATTTGGAGATATCTAAATATCACAGAGTTTGGTAGATCATATTTTTCTCTAAGCGATGGGAATGAAAGGAATGATTTAGATGCTATGAAGTCATTTAGTGTCTGAATGCCTGATGTTGTCCAAGCTTTAAAAGAATTTGGGTAGATCCATGCCGGATAAAAGGCCGGATTTCTGATAAAAAAAAGGAGAGGATTGTGTGGAGATTGTAACTGATATTTGGTTTTTAGTTTATCCCAGAGAGATAAGAAGTGTTTAGTTATGGGATTATGAATTTTAAAGCGGTCTTTAGGATCAAGCCATAATAAATTTGATATTAATAGAGGGTCATTTTCTGAAGCCTCTATAAATACCCATAATGGGATTTCCTGTTTTGCATGGTATTTGGACAGACTGGCCAAATGTGCTGCTCTGTAGTAGTTAGTAAAATTAGGGTATCCCAGGCCTCCTTTATTTTTGGGAAGATGTAGTGTGTGTATAGGTATACGTGGTTTAGAAGAGCCCCATATAAACGAAGTTGCTCTTTTTTGTACTATTCTCAAAAAATAGGAAGGAATTGGCATAGGGAGGACTCTGAATAGATAAAGCAATTTGGGTAGAATAGTCATTTTGATTGCATTAATCTTCCCTATCCAGGATAAAGGAAGTTGTGACCATTGTTTTATTAGATTTGTGATCTGTCTTAATACAGGAGGATAATTAGTTGAGAATAAGTCAGAATGAGATGCTGTTAAATGAATTCCAAGATATGGGATTGATTTTTCTGCCCATGTGAATGGGAGTGCAGCCCTAGCCGGGATCAATTCCATGTTTGTGAGTGAAATATTAAGCACAAGGCATTTCTTAGGATTAATCATAAGGCCGGATAGGGCTGCAAATCCATCAAGAGCTGGTATTAAGTTAGGACCAGAGACCTGTGGTGATGATAGAAAAAGTAATATATCGTCTGCAAATATACATAATTTGTGTGTAATACCTCCTACTTCAATGCCAGTTATAGTTTGGTTTGTTCTGATGTATTGGGCCATGGGTTCGAGTATAAGGGCAAATAATAAGGGAGATAATGGGCAACCCTGTCGGGTACCTCTTTCGATATTAAAGGCTTCAGATTTGTATCCAACATATTTTATATAGGCTTTGGGTTTATTATATAATGCTTTGATCCATGTTAAAAAGTGGGGTCCAAAACCCCATTTTTGTAATGAATATTGCATATATTGCCAGGATACTGTGTCAAATGCCCTCTTAATATCGAGAGATAGAAAACATAAAGGGATTTTCCGTTTTTTAGCAATATGTGCCAATAACACTGCCCTGCGTATATTATCGCCTGCCTGTCTATTTGGCATGAAGCCTACTTGATCTCTATGTATTAATTTTCCTATAATGCTATTGAGGCGTTTTGCTATTATTTTTGCTAATAATTTAATATCGAGGTTTAACAGAGAGATAGGCCGATAATTCACACAGGAAGTATCATCAGAAAGGGGTTTTGGGATCATACAAACAATTGCCATTAGTGTTTCTTGCCGAAAAGAATGTCCATCTAGAAGTTTGTTAAAAGTTTCAGTGAGAATGGGAGAGAGTATTTCTGAGAATGTTTTATAGTATAAAGCCGAGTAGCCGTCTGGGCCTGGTCTTTTGTTAAGTTTTAGGTCTTTTATGGCGTTAGCAACTTCATCTATAGTTATAGGCTCATCCAAACTGCTTTTTTGATTCTGAGATAACTCAGGTAAGGTTATTTTTGAGAAGAAGGATTCAGCCTCTGTAGGATTAAATTCATTGTTTGTCTTGTATAAAGTTGCGAGATGTGAGTGAAATTTATGGACTATTTTAACTGGATTACAAGTGTAAACATTTTTTGATAATTTCAAACGTATTGGTTTGAAAGATTTGTTAGTTGAATTTAATGCCCGAGCCAAATATGTACCTGGTTTGTTTGTATTCATGTAGAAATTGTGTTTGGAGCGTTTGAGGGATTTATCAACTGACTCAGTGAGAAATAGATCGTATTCCAATCTAGATTTTTCCAGATGAGATTTTGTACTCTGAGAGGGATTATCTTGAAATGATATGTAGGCTGCATTAAAATTGAGTTCTAGTTTTTTTGCTAGATTTTTGCGTTCCCGTTTAAATAGTGCCATTTGTCTTTGTATTGTACCACGCAAGACAGGCTTATGAGCTTCCCACAGTGTTATTGGGGAGATGTCTGTTGTATTATTAATTGATATGTATTCCTTTAAAGCTTGTTCAATGGCCATCTGATGTAGTGGGTGTTTGAGCATTATGTCCGGTAAGTACCACGTTGGGTCATGCGCTTTTGGTATGGCTGAGGCTATAGTAGTGTATACTGCATTATGGTCAGACCACGGAATCGGAATTATATCTGATGCAATAATTTCTGGTATCATTCCTATTGTTAGAAAAATATGATCTATTCTGGTGAAGGTTTGATGAGGGTGCGAGAAATAAGTGAATTTCTTTTTCATTGGGTTACTTTCTCTCCATGAATCTACCAGATTGTATTTGGAAAGAAGTTGAGAAAAAGGTAATCTAGAGGTTATTTTGGATGGTGTAAAAGGTGATTTATCTAGAAATGGGAGGAGGACCTGGTTCGAATCCCCACACATTATTACTGTTCCTATTTTGTGTGTATTCATCACTTGTAATATATGTGAGAGGAATGGTGTAGGTTGTTTGTTAGGAGCGTAGTAGGAAATCACCGTGATTGCTGTATCCATTATATAACCCATGAGTATCAGGTATCTACCTTCTGGGTCTTTAATTTCTGATGATAAGGTGAATGGTGTGGATCTGTGAAATGCAATTAGAGTTCCCCTTTGCTTGGTACAGGCAGAAGCCGTGTAAATTTGTTGATAAAAAGGAGAAATATATTTTGGAGTAGAATCTTTGGTGAAGTGTGTTTCTTGGAGGCATACTATGTGAGTCTTCTTGTTATGGAAAGTACGGAAGGCTTTGGTCCTTTTTTGAGGGACATTTATTCCCTGAACATTCAGGGAAAGTATATTCAGTGGTGCCATGGCAATAGATCAAATAGTTTTGACTTACTTTTTGTTATGCAGAGCTGACTGCGCAGATCAACCTGTGTGGACTGAAGAGATGAATAGATATAAAAGAAACCAGTGAATTCTGAAGTAAAGAGTAAACAAAAAACATATGAGATTAGATGATACATTGTATAAATTATTTTTTTGCAAGTAATCACAATTTACCCATGAAAGAGAATAAATATCTCTCTCAGGGGAATAAGTGCCTTCGTCACACTCCCACATAATATGGTTGGGAGAATGAGGAGGGCTAATGGGGGTACACGGATCTTCCGCTTACAGGAGAGAAGTGCTATGTCAAAAGACATCAAAATGATGTTTCATTAATTGGAGTGCAGAATATAGTTTTTGTTGAAATTATTTATTCCAGGGTGGTTGTAACTCATAAAATTGAGGTTGTATTGCTTCAGATTAGAATAAACAAAAACATAATTCTAGGAACTAGTTAGGTAATAATATATTTGTTTTAAGAAAAGAAAGAAAAAGCTTCCATTACTTCTGGATTATTGAACATATTTGTCCTAAAAAGTAATAAATCTATTGTTATTACCTGATAATATATAACTGAACAAGAATTTCCTTATTTCACTTATATATTCTAAGGCTATATGAATCAGAAGTAATAAGAAATATAACTGGAATGTAAGATGATCTCACACAGTGTGTGACTATCAGAATGCAGTTACATTCAGTTATAAATACAGGTTTTTTATAGAGAACCATCTCTTAGTATAATAAATGAAGAGATATCAGGAATTAGGATGTCAGTCCATTGAATCTTCTTGGTCCATGGATGATGTGGCATAACGGCCTCTTTTGTGAGAATGATGATTCCCATTTTGTTCTGAAATTTTCTGGGTGCTGCCTGAAGGTGAAGATGACACCATTCTTCTGCGTGTGGGAGAGTTGCTGCTTGTGGGTTCTGTCAGATTTAATTTTAAAAGGGTTTGTTGTAGTTCATCTGCTGATCTGCTTCTGTAAATTGTACCTTGGTAGTTAAATCTGACTGAAAAGGGGAAGCCCCATTGATACATAATGTTGTGGCGTTGCAGTTCCATTAGTTGGGGTTTCATGGATCGTCTTTTAGTAATAGTAAGTTGGGATAGGTCAGCAAAAATTTGATAATTGTGTCCTTGAAAATTAAGTTCCTTTTTTTCTCTTGCAGCAATTAGTATTTGTTCTTTCGTTCTGTAATAATGAAATTTTGTGATTATATCACGTGGGGGTCCATCTTTCTTTTTGGCTGTGAGGGCTCTGTGTACTCTGTCCAGTTCTAAACGTTCAATAGGGATATCTGGCTTTAGTTCTTGTAATAGAGCAGTAATAGTAGATTGCAGGTCTGTCACAGTTTCAGGTATTTCCCTTATGCGCAAGTTTGAACGTCTGGCTCTAGTTTCGTAATCTTTGAGCTTAGTTTGAGTATTAAATTCTCTTTTTTTAATTGTTCCAATTCTGTTATATTTTCTTGGGTTGTAATTTTAATTTCATCCATTTTTATTTCTAAGGCTGCGGTGCGGTTTCCCAGCTCTCTTATTTCTTTGGTTAGGCTTTTTGTTATTTGGTCTGAGGTTTGTTTTAAAGCCTTATGAAGCATCTTTTCAAATTGTAATAATATTACTGGGGATACTGAGGAGGCTTGTGGAGAAGTTTGTGAGAGGATTTGTTCTGTATCTGACTCAAATGGAGAGTCTTGCTGTGACATTTTCTGTCTGTGAGAGCTCCCTGATGCTGTATCTTGTGAGGTGACTGGAGCTGCTTCAGCTGCAGTGAGTGCCTGTGAGCTCTTTGTGAGGTGATTTTTATTTCTGCCACGGTTTCCATCCAGTACCATATTTCCTGCCCAAATTTTCACAGTTTGTTCCCTGGGGCAAAAAGGTTCAAATGGATACCTTTTGAGCCTGCAGGCTCCGCTTTGTCCTTCTCTTCTCTCCTCAGCGGTGTGGAGCTCTAACAATGCATGTCTGCTCCGCTAGGCTCCGCCTCCTGCCCCCGATGGTACTGAAATTTAACCCCAAGCCACACTTGGGATTACTGCCGGGGGGGTTAAAGAAAAAAAATAGACTTTAGTATCACTTTAACTTTAGGGCTTATTCAATAAACATTTCCAGTAGAAAAGCATTAAATTAAGTACAGTAGTTCAAAGCGAGCAAGCAGAATCATTTTAGCAAAACCAAACTGGTAAAAGATTAATCCTTTTTGGTCAGAAAAAAGAGTTCATATGACTGGGGGTGTGGTTGCTTTTCGGTCGTTGCAGGCATTGCATTTTGTTCTTATTGTTTGCATCTTACACTTATTGGGCTAGTGTACACAAGTTTTTGAGAGGCATTTGAAATATGTTTAGCATGAATTTGTCATGTTGTATGTGTTTTCCCTGTGCTTAACAATAACTTGTATGGAGTGATGGAACCAGCTGATCTCAAACTGACCTTAACTGAACTCATATCACTTGTATAGTCTTAATTAGATGTTATGTCTTTTTGGTAATAAACAAAGCCATTTTTTCTCATAATTCCCAACCTTGACATTTAGATTGGATCACAGTGAGGAAAAGGTCAATCTTTTATGGCAGGCTCCACATTTTATTGTTTTTCCAAAGCTACTTTTAGATGTTTTGATCAAATCAATGTAATATAGAGTCAGGTTTAACTTTTGGGTGTGAATTTTATATTTAAGCTAGAAATATGTAATATATATATATATATATATATATATATATATATATATATATATATATATATATATACACACACACACACATTTTGTTTTAATAGTGTCTAATACAGTTAACTATATATAAATTATTTATTATTTTTTCTATTTATAAATTTTTCTGAAGATTCCATAATAACTCAATAAAATTGGGCAAGCCAAACAAAATTACATCATTGTAGATATTGGCTGAATTATTTCTCAACTTACCAGAAAATCATTCTCTGCAGATGGTCATTTCTGGAGAAATATTATCTATACAAATGATTAAAGCGTATAAAAACCAAGAAGAAACATTTTTAAAAAATGCAGTGAGAGGCGCATTCGCGGCAGCTCGTTGGATGGACGCTTGAGCGTTGGATGGACGCAGAGCTCCGCACTGCTCCAGCCATTTAGCTCCTCCAGCGCCGCTTAGGGAGCAGAGCCCTGGCCACAAACATTCCCCGTGGATAGAGGACTCATTATAGAGCCCCAGGATGGCAGGGGGATCAGCGAGGAGAGACCTCTCCGGTGTTCTGGATTCCAGACTGGGACCCGCGGCCTCTACCAAGATGGCGCTGGCCGCCACCACACAAGGAGGAGAACAGGAGATGGAGGAATCCATGGCAGACCAGGATGTCTGCTCAGCCAGCCATTGGGCCCCCTGATGAGTAACCACACACATGGCTGCCTGTCTCCCTCCTTCACAGAATTCCTCATTAACAGGACCCTGGAAGACATGCCCCTATCCCCATGGAAGATTTTACTGCCAAACCAAAGACCTGTAAGGCCTCCACACGGGGCCTACCCTCCACACCCCAGGACTTTTCCTCCATGATGACAATATTTGCCACAATGTTATTCAGGGGGCTCTCACAAACTGCTAACCAAATTACCACTGCCATCCAGGCCGACCTACAGCATTTAGGTGCATGAATTGAAGCAATCAAAACTAAAGCAGACCAGACAGTAACTAGAGTGAACCAGAATACTGCCCAAATCCAAGACTTGCAGGACCAGCTTGAAAATGCATTCTCCAAAATCGTTCAAGGAGATACAATTTCTGCATTAGGGGGGTCCCTGAATCCTTCAAAGACGCTGACCACATTGTACGATCATTTATTAAGGAACTAATTCCCAACATCCCAGACAACCGCCTAGAGATGGACCGCGCCCACAGAGCACTACAACCTCCCTGCCAAGATGGCCTCCCAAAAGTCATTATAGTTAAGCTGCACTTTTACAAGGAGGTGAGGTGATGCACCGATCTCGAGCAGAGGGGCCCCTGACTATCCAAGGTCATCCCATACAAATTTTTGAGGACTTATCTCCCTATACCATTCAAAAAAGTAGATCTCTGACCCACAAATCGTTCACCTACAGATGGTCCTTTCCCTTTCACCTCTCAGTCTCCTTCAATAACAAACCATATGCTTCTCATCATTTGCAGAGGGAGAAAAATTGCTACTCCACCTGGGCCTCATCTCCCAGGATCACGAGATGATGCTGACTGGCAGGGCACCCAACTCATCCTCAAAGAGACTACCATGATCCAGCCCCATCGCCTCCAATGTGGCAGAAGCACCTCTCCAAAAAGTCCAAGGAATCCAGGCCTCCCTAACCAAAGCCTAATGCCCAGGCCCCACCTGGACCTGCTTTGACCACCTTTGATCCATCCGGATCTTTCGAAGGACACTTTCACCCCAACTTACTGAAGCTGAGCTCGATGTAGCACTCCTTGTCCTGATTAGGGATGAGCCGAACACCCCCTGGTTCGGTTCGCACCAGAACCCGCGAACGGACCGAAAGTTCGCACGAACGTTAGAACCCCATTGACGTCTATGGGACTCGAACGTTCGAAATCAAAAGTGCTCATTTTAAAGGCTAATTTGCATGGTATTGTCCTAAAAAGGGTTTGGGGACCCGGGTCCTACCCCAGGGGACATGTATCAATGCAAAAAAAACTTTTAAAAACGGCCGTTTTTTCGGGAGCAGTGATTTTAATGATGCTTAAAGTAAAAAAAAAAAAGTGAAATATTCCTTTAAATATCGTACCTGGGGGGTGTCTATAGTATGCCTGTAAAGTGACGCGTGTTTCCCATGTTTAGAACAGTCCCTGCACCAAATGTCATTTTTAAAGGAAAAAATCTCATTTAAAACTGCTTGCGGGTTTAATGTCATGTCGGGTCATGGCAATATGGATGAAAATCAGTGAGACAAACGGCATGGGTACCCCCCAGTCCATTACCAGGCCCTTTGGGTCTTGTATGGATATTAAGGGGAACCCCCTACCCAAATTAAAATAAGGAAAGGTGTGGGGCCACCAGGCCCTATATACTCTGAACAGCAGTATACAGGCGGTGCAAACAAGACAGGGACTGTAGGTTTGTTGTTAAGTAGAATCTGTTTGTAATTTTGAACATTTTTAACGTGTTTAGCTCCAGCCAAAAAATCTTTTCTAAGCTTTTTGGAAAACATAGGGAAGGGTTATCACCCCTGTGACATTTGTTTTGCTGTCTTTCCTCCTCTTCAGAAGATTTCACCTCACTTTTTTGTCCCAATGAAAAATGTTTTTTGAAAATTTGGGTTTTTTTGTGGAACAAGGATTGGAAAGCATCAGTGGAAAGGAGAAATTGTTTTCCCATATTAACTCTTACAGGAGAGAATTTCCCTTCCTAGGGGTAGATTTCATCTCACTTCCTGTTGTCTCCTTCCGTTTGCAAGTAGGAGTCGTTTGTAAGTTAGATGTTTGAAAGTAGGGTCCTGCCCTATATACTCAGCAGAAATTTGGGCCTTAGGTGTTGCTGTGGCCACAACACTGTAAGCCCTCACAGGGCCCTGCTGTGAAATATTAGATCAAGAATTGTAATTACATGCCCCTGTTGAACAGGAGCTGAAAAATTAGGCCTTAGGCACTGGTGCTGGTGCCACAACACTGCAACCCCTCACAGACACTCTAGTTGGAACGCAGGAACGAGCCCTGCTGCAAAGTATTGCATCAAAAATTGTAATTACACGCCCCTGTTAGACAGGGGCAGAAAAATTGGGCCTTAGGCACTGGTGCTGGTGCCACAACACTGCAACCCCTCACAGACACTCTAGTTGGAACGCAGGAACGAGCCCTGCTGCAAAGTATTGCATCAAAAATTGTAATTACACACCCCTGTTAGACAGGGGCAGAAAAATTGGGCCTTAGGCACTGGTGCTGGTGCCACAACACTGCAACCCCTCACAGACACTCTAGTTGGAACGCAGGAACGAGCCCTGCTGCAAAGTATTGCATCAAAAATTGTAATTACACGCCCCTGTTAAACAGGGGCTGAAAAATTGTGCCTTAGGCACTGGTGGTGGCGCCCAGAACCAAAAATGTTCTTACAAGCTATCAGCGTGATGATTGAGGAGGAAGAGGATAATTACTCAGGGATAGTCACTCAGCATCAGCATAGGCAGTCTTTGAAGGGATCTGAGATTTCAAAAAAAATTATTCGGTTACATCAGCATCAGGTGCTTGGTAGCTGGTGGTGATCCAAGACTCATTCATTTTTATGAAGGTCAGCCGATCGACCGAGTCGGTGGACAGACGCACCCTGTGATCGGTTACCACGCCTCCAGCAGCACTGAATGTGCGTTCCGAAAGAACGCTGGATGCAGGACAGGCCAGTAGCTCAATTGCATACTGTGCAAGCTCTGGCCAGTGATCCATCCTCAAGACCCAGTAACCCAGAGGATTTTCGGTGGGAAAGGTGTCCAAGTCTGATCTTGCCCCTAGGTATTCCTGCACCATGTAAAACAGACGCTGGCGATGGTTGCTGGAACCGATCATACCTTGGGGCTGCGGACCAAAAAATTGTCTGAACGCATCGGTCAGACGGCCACCTTCTCCACCGCTCCTTCTTTGACTGACCGAAGCCTCAGCAACACGTTGTCCAGAAACAGGAGTTTGTAACCTCCCAGTCTCTGGGAACGCGTTGCACAGACCTTTCTGCAAGGCCTCCCGAAGATGTTTCATCCTCTGCTCCCTCTGCGATGGCAAGATAAGGTCCGCAACCTTACCCTTGTAACGTGGATCAAGGAGGGTTGCCAGCCAGTATTGGTCCTTCTCCTTGATACCACGAATACGAGGATCCTTACGCAGGCTTTGCAGGATCAGGGAGGCCATGCAGCGTAGGTTTGCTGAGGCGTTCGGTACGGAGTCCTCTGGGTCACTAAGGACAACAACGTCCACAGCCACCTCCTCCCAGCCACGTACAAGTCCATGTGTTCCTTGGGACTGATCCCTTAAAGACTGCTGCTGATGCTGAGTGCCAGGCTCCACCTCCATACTGACACAATCTTCCTCCTCCTCCTCCTCGTCCTCTTCCTGTGTGATCGGCGGGCACGCAGGAACACTGTCTGGATAAAGGGGGCCTTGAGAGCTAAGGAAGTCCTCCTCTTCCTGCCTCTGTTCTGCCTCAAGTGCCCTGTCCATTATTCCACGCAGCGTGTGCTCCAACAGGTGGACAAGGGGGACAGTGTCACTGATGCATGCACTGTCAGTGCTCACCATCCTCGTGGCCTCCTCGAATGGTGACAGGACAGTGCATGCATCCCTGATCATGGCCCACTGGCGTGGGGAAAAAAAAACAAGCTCCCCTGACCCTGTCCTGGTGCTATAGTCGCACAGGTACTCATTGATGGCCCTCTGCTGCATGTGCAGCCGCTGCAGCATGGCCAACGTTGAGTTCCACCTGGTGGGCATGTCACAGATTAGGCGGTTCTTGGGCAGGTTAAACTCCTTTTGGAGGTCCGTCAGCCGAGCACTGGCATTATATGACCGGCGGAAATGCACACAGACTTTCCTGGCCTGCCTCAGGACATCCTGTAAGCCCGGGTACCTGCCCAAGAACCGCTGCACCACCAAGTTAAGGACGTGAGCCAAACAGGGCACATGGGTCATTTGTCCCTGTCGGAGGGCAGAGAGGAGGTTGGTGCCATTGTCGCAAACCACCATTCCTGCCTTAAGTTGGCGTGGCGTCAACCACCTCTGAACCTGCCCCTGCAGAGCTGACAGAACCTCTGCCCCAGTGTGGCTCCTGTCCCCCAAGCACACCAGCTCAAGCACCGCATGGCATCTTTTGGCCTGCGTACTTGCGTAGCCCCTTGAACGCCTACGGAGCACCGCTGGTTCCGAGGAAGAGGCCATGGAGGAAGAAGAAGAGGAGGGGGTGGAGGAGAGAGGTGTGTCACAATCAGCATTTTGGAGGCGTGGTGGCGGAACAACCTCCAACACTACTGCACCTTGTCCTGCATCCTTCCCAGCTGCCAGCAGAGTCACCCAATGCGCCGTGAAACTTAGGTAACGTCCCTGTCCATGCCTGCTGGACCATGAGTCAGCGGTAATATGCACCTTACCGCTGACCGCCCTGTCCAGCGAGGCATGGACATTGCCTTCCACATGCCGGTAGAGAGCCGGAATCGCCTTCCGTGAGAAAAAGTGGCGTTTGGGTACCTGCCACTGAGGAACCGCACATTCCACAAACTCACGGAAGGGGGCAGAGTCTACCAACTGAAAAGGCAGTTGAAGTGCTAGCAATTTTGCCAAGCTAGCATTCAACCGCTGGGCATGTGGATGGCTGGGAGCAAACTTCTTTCGGCGGTGCAGCAGCTGGGGCAGGGAAATTTGCCTGGTACAATCTGACGTCGGTGTACCAAAAGCAGATTGCCCACAAGTACTTGGCTGTGACACACCTAATTCTACACCTTCATTCCTCTCACTGCAGGTCTCAGAGAGGACTGAAGGTCTAGTGGGGTTGGAAATCTCAGCTGATGAGGAGCAAGGAGAGATCCTCTTTGTTCTTTGGTGTGGGTCTTTTAGATACGCTTGCCAACGAACTGCATGGCAGGTCAACATATGTCTGGTCAAGCATGTGGTACCCAAGCGGGAGATGTTTTGGCCACGCGAGATACGCTTGAGACATATGTTGCAAATAGCAGCAGTGCGATCTGATGCACTCGTCTCAAAAAAGGCCCACACCAAAGAACTTTTTGAATAACGCGCAGAGACTGCAGCGCCCTGCACATGTGGAGCTTTGGGGTGTGATGCAGTCAATGTGCTGCCCTTAGGCTGGCCCCTGGAGGGCATCCTGCCTCGTTGGTGATGTGCCGCCGCCTCCTCCTCCTCCTCCTCCTCCTCCTCCTCTCTCCTATCAGGCACCCACGTTGAGTCAGTGACCTCATCATCCCCTCCCTCCTCATCACTGGAGCAAACCTGGCAGTATGCTGCAGCAGGGGGAGCATGACTGCCAGATTGCTGTCCTTCTTGGGCACCCCCTCTGTCCGTGCTCATGTTACTGCCTTCATCAAGCTCAGTATCGTCATCAGAGCCTTCCAAACGCTGGGCATTCTCCTGGAGCATGTACCCAACACTGTGGTCAAACAGTTCGAGGGAATCCTCATGAGGACATGGTGGAGCTAGGGAAGGAGTCACTGATGACATTGAGCTGAGGGAAGAGGCCGCTGCTTTGCCAGACAAAGCACCCTGGGCATGGGTGAGAGAGGATGAGGAGGATGAGGACGGCTTGGTCATCCACTCGACCAAATCTTCCGCATGTTGCGGCTCAACACGGCCAGCTGCCTAAAAAAAGGCCAAGCGTGTCCCATGGCCACGTGCTGATGAGGATGCACCGTCTCCACGACCAGCACTAGACACAGAGCCTGCTTGCCCTCTCTTATTGGCTTGTGACTGTCTGCCTCTCCTTCTTGGCCTTCCAGACATACTAATGGCCTGTAGCTGCACTAAGCTGGGATAGAACACCTGTAATTTTCTTCAGGTAGCTTTATATACTGTAACCAGATAAGCCTGCCTGTCAGTAGGAAGATAATAGGAACGGATCTAGCTGAACACTGTGAGCAGGACGCACTGTACTAAATGTAAATAGTCTAGCTGCCTGACCATGGTACTAATAGGATCAAATAGAACGCCTGTAATTTTCTTCAGGTAGCTTTATATACTGTAACCAGACAAGCCTGCCTGTCAGTAGGAAGATAACAGGAACGGATCTAGCTGTACACTGTGAGCAGGACGCACTGTACTAAATGTAAATAGTCTAGCTGCCTGACCGTGGTACTAATAGGATCAAATAGAACACCTGTAATTTTCTTCAGGTAGCTTTATATACTGTAACCAGACAAGCCTGCCTGTCAGTAGGAAGATAACAGGAACGGATCTAGCTGAACACTGTGAGCAGGACGCACTGCACTAAATGTAAATAGTCTAGAAGATAACAGGAACGGATCTAGCTGAACACTGTGAGCAGGACGCACTGCACTAAATGTAAATAGTCTAGAAGATAACAGGAACGGATCTAGCTGAACACTGTGAGCAGGACGCACTGCACTAAATGTAAATAGTCTAGAAGATAACAGGAACGGATCTAGCTGAACACTGTGAGCAGGACGCACTGCACTAAATGTAAATAGCAGGAACGGATCTAGCTGAACACTGTGAGCAGGACGCACTGCACTAAATGTAAATAGTCTAGAAGATAACAGGAACGGATCTAGCTGAACACTGTGAGCAGGACGCACTGCACTAAATGTAAATAGCAGGAACGGATCTAGCTGAACACTGTGAGCAGGACGCACTGCACTAAATGTAAATAACAGGAACGGATCTAGCTGAACACTGTGAGCAGGACGCACTGCACTAAATGTAAATAGTCTAGAAGATAACAGGAACGGATCTAGCTGAACACTGTGAGCAGGACGCACTGCACTAAATGTAAATAGCAGGAACGGATCTAGCTGAACACTGTGAGCAGGACGCACTGCACTAAATGTAAATAACAGGAACGGATCTAGCTGAACACTGTGAGCAGGACGCACTGCACTAAATGTAAATAGCAGGAACGGATCTAGCTGAACACTGTGAGCAGGACGCACTGCACTAAATGTAAATAGCAGGAACGGATCTAGCTGAACACTGTGAGCAGGACGCACTGCACTAAATGTAAATTGCAGGAACGGATCTAGCTGAACACTGTGAGCAGGACGCACTGCACTAAATGTAAATAGTCTAGAAGATAACAGGAACGGATCTAGCTGAACACTGTGAGCAGGACGCACTGCACTAAATGTAAATAGCAGGAACGGATCTAGCTGAACACTGTGAGCAGGACGCACTGCATTAAATGTAAATAGTCTAGATAGAAGATAACAGGAACGGATCTAGCTAAACTGAATACAGTGTATATATATATATGCAACACCTGGGATGCATATATATACACAATACACTGTAAGTGCAGCTAACTGACTGACTGTTCTGCCTAATCTATCTAACTCAAATCAAATGACACTGTCTCTCTCTCTCTCTATCTCTCAGCACACCGGAACACACACTACACAGGGCCGCCGTGCAGGCGGCCTTATATAGTGTGGGGTGTGTACTAAATCCCCTGAGCCATAATTGGCCAAAGCCACCCTGGCTTTGGCCAATTACAGCTCTCTCTACTGACAGCGCTGTGATTGGCCAAGCATGCGGGTCATAGTGCATGCTTGGCCAATCATCAGCCAGCAATGCACTGCGATGCCGCAGTGAATTATGGGCCGTGACGCGCCACACGAATTTAGCGCGAACGGCCCATATCGTTCGCAATTCGGCGAACGGGCGAACAGCCGATGTTCGAGTCGAACATGGGTTCGACTCGAACACGAAGCTCATCCCTAGTCCTGATAACACAGTTGGGAAAAACTGAACACACGCGTTAATGCTATTTTCTCTCCTATTTTCAGGTCCAGGAGATTGTTCCTGTTCTGGTTAATACTTTGAATGTTTTCAGTTAGACTGGTTTTGTTACCTTGCTGCCCTACATATAGACATCTGCTTATGTATACGATATAGCTATTTTTTAAAAAGTAGAAAAATACTCTGAGGGCCAAGGAGACAGTTTAAGGGAGTAATTACTCCCCCTTAGCTTGTAATTAACCTGGTGCACTGTACATCCTGGGTGAGGTAGGCTCCTCCCGGGCCCCTGAGCCATACCAGACTGACCCCCCAATGAGGTGCCCTGGCCGGCCCGGGGGTCGAGGGGGACCTCTCCTCTCAGGAACCCTATAAATTCTTAGGGGCTCTGCCCACATACAAATAAACGCTACAGTATTTGGAGGCGGTCTAAGCAGATGTCCTGCTCCTCCACCTGTCCCTGACTGGGAAGATTTTCTATTCCCAGTTAGTGACTGCTACCTCCCCCGAACCACGGGGGCGACTCGTTCACTGTTGTTTCCTCCCACACCATTGGGGATTGATAAAATAATTTCCTTCTTTATCTTGTTGTTAACATGTTATGTTTCTCATTCTTCCTTCCAGAAGGTCCACCTCTCCCTTCATTCTCTGCTTCTTCTTCCACTTTCTCTCAAAGGTCACCTAGATGTTCAACCCCAGCATAATCGGATGTACTCTTCTGCTCCACACTGGGTAAGTCCCACTCAGTCATGGTAGCTACCCCCTCCTATGATCCATGCACATAAACAACACACCACCCTCTCATCGCAAATAGTCTCACATAATGTGCAGGGCCTTAACTCTCCAGTCAAACGTAGAAAATTGTTCAAGCTATATCAATCCCAAAAGTCGGATATCCTCTTACTACAAGAGACCCACTTTCCCAAGTCCTACAACCCATCTTTTATTCACCAACACTTCCCCCAATTTTATCTCTCCAATGCAGAGAATAAAACAAAAGGAGTAGCCGCCTGTTTCTCCAAACATTTAAACTTCTCTATGTCTCACACCACCAGGGACCCCTCTGGCAGATACATTATGGTATGGAAAAGAAGATAGGTAGCAGCACTCTCTGCAGGGACAACTTAATCCATACACCAGGTCCACTCAAAGGTGCCGAGGCTCGATGTGTCCCAACACACTCCAATGCAACAGTAATAAGGAGAGCTGGCAAAACTGTAATCCTTGAAGTGACATTTATTGGTACATCAGAGTGACAATAAAATAATAAAGCTGACGCGTTTCGGCAATAGCAGCTACGACTAAGGCTATTGCTGAAATGCGTCAGCTTTATTGTTTTATTGTCACTCTGATGTACCAATAAACATCACTTCAAGGATTACAGTTTTGCCGGCTCTCCTTATTACAGATACATTATGGTAACAGGCACAATAGATGGAACATATTACACCCCGATAAGGGCTCAGGACAAATTTTTTGCCTCTATGATCCACTCCCTCGCACACCAGCTAGAAGAAATCATTATCCTCGAGGGAGACTCGAACATAGTGTTTGATCTCGCACTCCGTAAATCAGGCTCAGGCACCAGACAACCCCCAAACAAAGCGTAAAAGTAGCCAAACTCTTCTATGACTCAGGATTAGTTGACATCTGGAGAGAACTCAAGCCCCGTACCAAAGACCACATCCATTACTCTGCCCCCCACCAACCCTATGCTAGGATAGATCATGTATTCCTTCAAGTGGCACAAATACCACTTGCAGTAAAGTCGGCTATCAGAGACTCCCCTATCTCAGATCACTCTTTCACTCCGCCACTCCGATAACTCAAAACAGGAATTTAAGTGGCGACTCAATGAGACCCTTCTGAGTAATCCGGTCCATTGTACTCTTATAGAGAAAGACCCCAAAGGTTATTTTCACACGAATGACATTGAAGCAATCTCCCCAGCTACTCTAGGGGCGGCCCAAAAAGCAGAAATAAGGGGCAAAATCATTCAGCTATCCTCCTGTCTAAAAAAGGAACACTGAGCCGAGATAGATAACCTCACTAAAAATGTCAGTAATTATGTAAATGCAACAAATGAGAACGCAACCAGGCATCCCTACAAAAACTAGAAGCAGCCAGGTTAAATCTCAACCTGGCCATCACTACCGAGGCTGAAAAGCACCTTTGTTGGTCAGGCGTGAGGTTTTACTCTCAAAAGGATAAAATTGGATCCAAACTAGCTGCCAAACTTACCCCCAAATCCCGTCCCTTGGTTTCCCCAAAATCCGCTTACCTTCTGGCACGACAACTCAGAACCCACAATGTATCATGGAATGCTTCCGTGATTTCTATGCCTCCCTCTATAAAGATGACAACTCGTGCCCCCCCACCAGCCTTGAAGGATTCCCCGACACTAGGGACAAGCTTTCTGTTTGAGTCGAAGATGAGTTCAACTCGAATATCAACTGTTCGATTGTTCAACAAAGTTTGAACATTATGGAGCGTTTGCGCCAAATTGGAATGGTGCGTCATGCCCCATAATGCACTGCGTCATTGCAGTGCATTGCGGGCTGATGATTGGCCAAGCATGCACTATGACCCGCATGCTTTGGCCAATCACAGCGCCGTCAGCAAAGAGAGCCATAATTATGGCTCAGGTGGTTAAGTACACGCCCCACACTATATAAGGCCGCCTACACGTCGGTCCTGTGTAGTGTGTTGCTGGCGTTAGATTGAGCAGGCAGTCCATTCCTGGTGTACTGTTTCTAATCTACTTCAGGCAGGCAGGTGATTCAGTTAGCTGCAGTGTATTATATATATATATATATATATATATATATATATATACAGTCAGATTGAGTCAGATTGGTGTGTGTATATATATATATATATATATATATATATATATATATATATATATATATATCCACTGTATCCAGTTTAGCTAGATCTCACTGCAGTCCGTTCCTGGTGTACTGTTTCTAATCTACTTCAGGCAGGCAGGTGATTCAGTTAGCTGCAGTGTATTTAATATATACATATATATATATACAGTCAGACTGTATATATCCAGTTTAGCTAGATCTCACTGCAGTCCGTTCCTGGTGTACTTTTTCTAATCTACTTCAGGCAGGCAGTTTATTCAGTTAGCTTCAGTGTATTTAGTATATATATATATATATATATATATATATATATATATATATATATATATATATATATATATATATATGTGTATATATGTATATATATATATATATATATATATATATATATATATATATACAGCTCGACTTTGTATATATATATATATATATATATATTGCATCCAGTTTAGCTAGATCTCACTGCAGACCGTTCCTGGTGTACTGTTTCTAATCTACTTCAGGCAGGCAGGTGATTCAGTTAGCTGCAGTGTATTTAATGTATATATAGTTACATAGTTACATAGTAGGGGAGGTTGAAAAAAGACACAAGTCCATCAAGTCCAACCTATGTGTGTGATTATGTGTCAGTATTACATTACATATCCCTGTATATTGCGGTCATTCAGATGATTATCTAATAGTTTCTTGAAGCTATCAATGCTCCCCGCTGAGACCACCGCCTGTGGAAGGGAATTCCACATCCTTGCCGCTCTTACAGTAAAGAACCCTCTACGTAGTTTAAGGTTAAACCTCTTTTCTTCTAATTGTAATGAGTGGCCACGAGTCTTATTAAACTCTCTTCTGCGAAAAAGTTTTATCCCTATTGTGGGGTCACCAGTACAGTATTTGTAAATTGAAATCATATCCCCTCTCAAGCGTCTCTTCTCCAGAGAGAATAAGTTCAGTGCTCGCAACCTTTCCTCATAACTAAGATCCTCCAGACCCTTTATTAGCTTTGTTGCCCTTCTTTGTACTCGCTCCATTTCCAGTACGTCCCTCCTGAGGACTGGTGCCCAGAACTGGACAGCATACTCCAGGTGCGGCCGGACCAGAGTCTTGTAGAGCGGGAGAATTATCGTTTTATCTCTGCAGTTGATCCCCCTTTTAATGCATGCCAATATTCTGTTTGCTTTATTAGCAGCAGCTTGGCATTGCATGCCATTGCTGAGCCTATCATCCACCAGGACCCCCAAGTCCTTTTCCATCCTAGATTCCCCCAGAGGTTCTCCCCCCAGTGTATAGATTGCATTCATATTTTTGCCACCCAAATGCATTATTTTACATTTTTCTACATTGAACCTCATTTGCCATGTAGTCGCCCACCCCATTAATTTGTTCAGGTCTTTTTGCAAGATTTCCACATCCTGCGGAGAAGTTATTGCCCTGCTTAGCTTAGTATCGTCTGCAAATACAGAGATGGAACTGTTTATCCCATCCTCCAGGTCGTTTATGAACAAATTAAATAGGATTGGTCCCAGCACAGACCCCTGGGGGACCCCACTACCCACCCCTGACCATTCTGAGTACTCCCCATTTATCACCACCCTCTGAACACGCCCTTGTAGCCAGTTTTCAATCCATGTACTCACCCTATGGTCCATGCCAACGCACCTTATTTTGTACAGTAAACGTTTATGGGGAACTGTGTCAAATGCTTTTGCAAAATCCAGATACACCACGTCTACGGGCCTTCCTTTATCTAGATGGCAACTCACCTCCTCATAGAAGGTTAATAGATTGGTTTGGCAAGAACGATTCTTCATGAATCCATGCTGATTACTGCTAATGATATCATTCTTATTACTAAAATCTTGTATATAGTCCCTTATCATCCCCTCCAAGAGTTTACATACTATTGATGTTAGGCTAACTGGTCTGTAATTCCCAGGGATGTTTTTTGGGCCCTTTTTAAATATTGGTGCTACATTGGCTTTTCTCCAATCAGCTGGTACCATTCCAGTCAATATATATATACAGTCAGATTGTATATATCCGCTGTATCCAGTTTAGCTAGATCTCACTGCAGACTGTTCCTGGTGTACTGTTTCCAATATACTTCAGGCAGGCAGTTGATTCAGTTAGCTGCAGTGTATTTAATATATATATATATATATATATATATATATATATATATATATATATATATATATATATATATATATATATATATATACCATCTTTGTATATATGTATATACACTATATCCTGTGTAGCTAGATCTTACTGCAGACTGTTTCTGGTGTACTGTTTCTAAGGCAGTTGATTCAGTTAGCTGCAGTGTATTTAATATATATATATATATATATATATATATATATATATATATATATATATTTACAACCAGGCTGGCTTTGTATATATATATATATATATATATATATATATACACACACACACACTGTATCCTGTGTAGCTAGATCTAACTGCAGGCCATTCCTGGTGTACGTATTCAAATACACTTTCAGGCAGGCAGGCCAGGCAGGTTATTCAGTGATCTGCAGTGCATAAAATATATATACTGTCTCCTACATATATATCCACTGCATTCTAGTCTAGCCAAGCCAATATCTGACTACAGGCCATTGCTGGTGTACGTTTTCAAATACACTTTTAGGCAGGCAGGCAGGCAAGTGATTCAGTGATCTGTAGTGCATTAAATATATATACAGTCTCCAACATATATATCCACTGCATTCCAGTCTAGCCAAGCCTATATCTGACTGCAGGTCATTGCTGGTGTATGTTTTCAAATACACTTTCAGGCAGGTAGGTAGGCAGGTGATTCAGTGATCTGCAGTACATAAAATATATATACAGTCTCCTACATATATATATCCACTGCATTCTAGTCTAGCCAAGCCTATATCTGACTGCAAGCCATTGCTGGTGTACGTTTTCAAATACACTTTCAGGCAGGCATGCAAGTGATTCAGTGATCTGCAGTGCATTAAATATATATACAGTCTCCAACATATATATATCCACTGCATTCCAGTCTAGCCAAGTCTATATCTGACTGCAGGCCATTGCTGGTGTATGTTTTCAAATACACTTTCGGGCAGGCAGGCAGGCAGGCAAGTGATTCAGTGATGTGCAGTGCATTAAATATATATACAGTCTCCAATATATATATCCACTTCATTCTAGTCTAGCCAAGCCTATACCTGACTATAGGCCATTGCTGGTGTACGTATTCAAAGACACTTTCAGGTAGGCAGGCCAGGCAGGTGATTCAGTGATCTGCAGTGCATAAAGATATATATACAGTCTCCTACATATATATCCACTGCATTCTAGTCTAGCCAAGTCTATACCTGACTACAGGCCATTCCTGGTGTACGTATTCAAAGACACTTTCAGGCAGGCAGGCAGGCCAGGCAGGTGATTCAGTGATCTTCAGTGCATAAAGATATATAGACAGTCTCTTAAATATATTTCACTGCATTCTATTCTAGCCAAGCCTATACCTATACCAATTTTACAGCATGTCTGGAAGGCCACCAAGGAAAGGCAGATGCTCACAGGCCACTAAAAGAGGCCAAGCAGGCTCTGTGTCTACAGCCAACAGTGCTTGTCATGGACACAGTGCATCCTCAGCACATGGCCGTGGGGCACACTTGTCCTTTTTTTTGACAGCTGGCTGTGTTGAGCCACAACATGCAGAAGAGTTGGTAGAGTGGATCACAAAGCCATCCTCATCCTCCTCATCCTCTGTCATCCAGGCTCAGAGAAGTTTGGCTGCCAATGCAGCTGCCAACGTGGCCTATTCGATCCGCTCAATGGCATCAGTCACTCCTTCCCTAGCCCCACCATCATGTCCTAAGGAGTCCCCCGAACGGTTCAACCACAGTGTCAGGTACATGCTGCAGGAGGATGCGCAGCATTTTGAAGGCTCTGATGATGGTACCCAGGTTGAGGATGAAGGCAGTAACGTGAGCCCAGAGAGAGGGGGTGTCCAAGAAGGACAAGAAACTGGTAGTCATGTTCCCCCAGCTGCAGCATACTGCCAGGTTTTCTCCAGTGGCGAGGAGGGAGGGGATGATGAGGTCACTGATTCCACGTGGGTGCCTGAAAGAAGAGAGGAGGAAGAGGAGGAGGAGGCACATCTGCAACGAGGAAGGATGACCTCCAGGGGCCAGCTTAAGGACAGCCAACCTATTGCATCACACCACAGAGCTCCACATGTGCAGGGCGCTGCTGACTCGGCACGTTTTTTTCAAAAGTTCTTTGCGGTGGGACTTTTTTAAGACGTGTGCAGCAGATCGCACCGTTACTGATTGCAACATATGTCTGAAGCGTATCAAGTGTGGCCAAAACAGCCGCTTGGGCATCACATGCTTGACCAGACATATGATGACCTCTCATGCAGTCCGTTGGCAACAGTACTTAAAAGACCCACACCAAAGAACAAGGCGGACATCTCCTTGCTCCTCATCAGCTGGGATCTCCAACCCCACTATACCTATAGTCCTCTCAGAGACCTGCACCGAGAGGAATGAAGGTGTAGAATTAGGTGTCCCAAGCACTTGCGGGCAATCTGCTAGCATTACACCTAAATCCGATTGTAGCAGGCAAATTTCCCTACCCCAGTTGCTAAACCATCAAAGAAATTCGGTCCCAGCCATCCAAATGCTCAGCGGCTGAATGCTAGTTTGGCTAAATTGCTAGCACTCCAACTGCTGCCTTTTCAGCTCTGCCCCCTTTCAAGAATTTGTGGAATGTGTGGTACCTCAACGGAAAGTTCCTAAACACCATTTTTTCTCTCTGAAGGCCATTCCGCCTCTCTACCGGCATGTGGAAGGCAATGACTTGGCCTCGTTGGACAGGGCGGTCAGCGGTAAGGTGCATATTACCACTGACTCATGGTCCAGCAGGCATGGACAGGGACTTTACTTTTCTTTCACGGAGCACTGGGTAACCCTGCTGGCAGCTGGGAAGGATGCAGGACAGGGTGCAGTAATGTTGGAGCTTGTTCCACCACAACGCCTCCAAAATGCTGGTAGTGGTGATTCTGCCAAACCTCTCTCCTCCACCCCCTACTCTTCTTCTTCCTCTTCCTCTTCCTGTGCAGATTTGTCCTCGGAACCAGCAGTGCTCCGTAGGCATTCTAGGGGCTATGCAAGCACTCAGGCAAAAAGATGCCATGCGGTGCTGGAGTTGGTCTGCTTAGGGAACAGCAGCCACACTGGGGCAAAGATCCTGGCAGCTCTGCAGGGGCAGGTTCAGAGGTGGTTGACACCTCGCCAGCTTCAGCCAGGAATGGTGGTTTGCGACAATGGCACCAACCTCCTCTCCATCCTCCGACAGGGACACTTGACCCATGTTCCCTGTTTGGCTTACATCCGTAATTTGGTGGTACGGGTACCCGGGCTTGCAGGATCTCGTGAGGCAGGCCAGGAAAGTCTGTGGGCATTTCCGCCAGTCATATAATTCCAGTGCTCGGCTGGTTGACCTTCAAAAGGAATGCAACCTGCCCAAGAACCGCCTCATCTGTGACATGCCCACCAGGTGGAACTCAACATTGGCAATGCTGCAACAGCTGCCCATGCAGTAGAGGGCCATCAATGAATACCTGTGCAAGTATGGCACCAGGACAGGGTCAGGGGAGCTTGGCTTTTTTCGCCACACCAGTGGCTAATGATCAAGGATGCATGCACTGTCCTGTCACCATTTGAGGAGGCCACAAGGATGGTGAGCAGTGACAGTGCATGCATAAGTCCTCTTGTCTTCCTGTTGGAGCACACTGTTGGAGCACACGCTGCATGGAATAATGGACAGGGCACTTGAGGCAAAACAAAGGGAGGAAGAGGAGGACTTCCTTACCTCTCAAGGCCCCCTTTATCCAGACAGTATTCCTGCAGGCTTACCTATCATACAGGAAGAGGAGGAGGAGGATTGTGTCAGCATGGAAGTGGAGACTGGCACTCAGCATAAGCAGCAGTCTTCAAGGGATCGTTTTCAGTCCCCAGAAACCCATGGACTTGTACATGGCTGGGAGGAGGTGGCTGCAGATCATGTCGTCCTTAGTGATCCAGAGGACTCCGGACCGAATGCCTCAGCAAACCTATGCTGCATGGCCTCCCTTATCCTTCAAAGCCTGTGAAAGGACCCTCGGTTTTGTGGTATCAAGGAGAGGGATCAGTAGTGGCTGGCAACCCTTCTTGATCCACGTTACAATGGTAAAGTTGCAGAACTTATCCAGCCTTCGCAGAGGGAACAGAGAATGAAACATCTTCAGAAGGCCTTGCAGAAAGGTTTGTGCAATGCATTTCCAGAGCCTGGGAGGTTACAATTTCCTGGTCATCCTGGACAACATGTAGCTGAGGCTTCAGTCAGTCACAGAAGGAGCGGTGGAGAAGGTGGCCATCTGACCGATGCGTTCAGACAATTTTTTAGTCCACAGCCCCGAGGTCTGATCGGTTCCAGCAACCATTGCCAGCGTCTGATTTACATAGTGCAGGAATACCTTGGGGCAAGATCAGAATTGGAGACCTTTCCAACCGAAAATCCACTGGGTTTCTGGTTCTTGAGGATGGATCACTGGCCAGAGCTTGCACAGTATGCACTGGCCTGTCCTGCATCCAGCGTTCTATCTGAATGTGCTGCTGGAGGCTTTGTAACTGATCACAGAGTGCGCCTGGATACAGACTCGGTTGATCGGCTCACCTTTATAAAAATAAATCAGTCTTGGATCACCAGCTACCAAGCACCTGATGCTGATGTAACTGATTAATTTTTTTATGAATGTGAGATCCCTTGAAGACTGCCTATGCTGATGCTGAGTGACTATCCTGTTATGCTGAGTGACTATCCTATTCCTCTTCAATGTTCATGTTGATAGCGTCTAAGAACATTTTTGGTTCTGGGCACCAGCACCAGTGCCTAAAGCCCAATTTTTCTGCCCCTGTTTAACAGGGGCGTGTAATTACAATTTTTGCTGTAATATTTTGCAGCAGGGCTTGTTCCTGCACTCAACTAGAGTATCTGTAAGGGGTTGCAGTGTTGTGGCACCAGCACCAGTGCCTAAAGCCCAATTTTTCTTCCCCTGTTCAACAGAGGCGTGTAATTACAATTTTTGCTGTAATATTTTGCAGCAGCGTTCGTTCCTGCATTCAACTAGAGTATTTGCGAGGGGTTGCAGTGTTGTGGCACCAGCACCAGTGCCTAAAGCCCAATTTTTCTGCCCCTGTTTAACTGGGGTGTGAAATTAACATCTTTGCTGTAATATTTCGCAGCAGGGCCCATTCCTGCGCTCAACAAGAGTATCTGTGAGTCTTTACAGTGTTGTGTCTCCACCACCACCACCACCGCCGCCGCAGCCCAAGGCCCAATTTTTCTGCCCCACGGGAAACAGGCGCCACTTTACAGGCATATTATAGACACCCCCCAGGTACGATATTTAAAGGAATATTTGACTTTTATTTTTTCACTTTAAGCATCATTAAAATCACTGCTCTCGAAAAAAAACGTCAGTTTTTAAAACTTTCTTTTGCATTGATACATGTCCCCGGGGCAGGACCTGGGTCCCCAAACCCTTTTTAGGACAATAACTTGCATATTAGTGTAGCGCTGGTGGATTTTTATCTACCGCTGATAGGTAAATTTAGTGGGTCGCTTATTATAGGAAGTTAGATTTGCCTCTATTCCAGCTTAGCTGATGTTGCATGCAGTTCCACATTGTGCCGGTGGGTGTCGTTGTCACCATCGGCAGGTGTTGCAAAAGCAACGTGTTGAAGCGAATGAGTGCTCCTCTGTCCCAGAGATAACTCGGAGTTGCATTCTGGGAGAGGGTATTTATGGGACAGACGCCATGTTTTAGGGTTCGTTTTCAGCCACCTGCTGGCCCTCCTGGCAGACAGGTATGCATTAGGAATACCACCTCGTGGTCCTCCGTTCCGGAGGCCCGCGTTGCTGTGGCGTGTGGGTGGGCCCAGAAGCCTGTCTGGAGCCTACCACAGCAGCTGGGGCCTACCACAGCAGCTGGGGCCTACCACAGCAGCAGACCTACCACAGGAATGGTCCTGAGCTGTCTATCCTGAGTGAAGAAGCTGGACAACTGAGAAGGTCCCAGGGGAGGACCTTGCAGAGTGCTGGTCTGGAGAGGGGCCTGGTGACTCGGTTGGAGGACGCATTCCGAAGTAATCTTACAGTATAATACTGCCAGGTTGACTTAAAGGTTCAAGTACTGTATCTGACATTCATCACAAACCAAGACATCCTGTGGCAGAGGATCATACGGGTTTTATTCCAGATAAGTCTGTGGCAGAGACTTTTGTTCATGCTACGTGCTGGCTGCTAGGCAAGTGAGAGATGTCTATCCAGGCAGGCAAAGATTAAATCCTATGAAAGGGGAACTATTCAATTGCAAGTGTTCAATTACAAAGAATGTTCTGAAGAAATACAACAGAAAGGTATTTGAGCTTCCCTGCAGCTTTCCTACTACCTCTTTCTTGCTACTTCCCTTGTTCTTTTTATTAAAGCATTGGAAAACCTACTCAAGTGTTTGGTGCTTATATCGTCCAGAGGTAAACTTAACGGAATCCTAGACCCGGTGCCGGTGAAACAGAGGTATTGAGAGTGAAGGTAACAAGCCCGCTTAAACCAGCATCTCCACCGAGAGTTATTGCTACATTAGCCTTTAAATTTCACACTTTTGATTTCTCACGTTCGAGTCCCATAGACTTGTTCGAATGTTTGCGCAAACTTTCGGTCCGTTCGCATGTTCTGGATGTGAACCGAACTGGGGGTGTTTGGCTCATCCCTACCCGACACCATCTCACGCCCCAAACTATCAGCTGATCACACGGATCTCCTAGAACAACCCATTACCTTCATGGAGGTCATGGAAACCATCAAGATACTCAAACAAGGTTCCACTCCTGGCCCGGATGGATTCTCGGTGGGATACTACAAAAAATTTTCCGACACCCTGACGCCTTACCTGGTCTGGTTTCTTAACTTACAGTTGGGCTCTCCCCTGGATAAATCCTTGAACCTGGCTTACATCTCAGTCATTCCTAAACCAGGAAAAGATCCCACTGTAACGTGCAACTATCGCCCGATCTCCTTGATCAATAATGATCTTAAGCTTTTAAAGAAAATACTAGCAAACCGACTCTCCTCATTCATAGCCCAGTATGTCCACAAAGACCAAGCTGGGTTTATCCTGGGGAGACAGGGACCGGACCAGGTGAGAAGGGCTATAGACGTGGTGTCCCTCCTGGGCTCTCACTGGGATGGAGGGCCACCTTAGGAGGAAAGATGGAGACTAGGCCCCAACTTTCTAGGCATATTACACTCCCTCTACTCCAATCCGAGTACCCAAGTAAGAATGCAGGACAGGTACTCAGACTTGTTGAATATAGAGAAAGGCACCAGACAGGGCTGCCCATTATCGACCTTGATTTTTGCTGTCGCCATAGAATCTTTGGCGATCGCCATACGTAACCACCCAGACATTAAAGGAGTCAGGTGCGTCCCTCAAGAATATAAATGTGTCCTATTGACGGATGACCTACTCCTCTTTGTCACATCACCTCTTATCTTCACCCCTAACATTATTAAGCTCCTTGAGCAGTTTGGGGCAGCCTCAGGTCTATGAGTTAATGTCTCCAAATCCTCGACGCTTAACATTTCAATCTCTCCTGACTTACTGAAATGTCTGCAGGCACACTTCCCATTTACCTGAAGCTCAACTTCTATTTCCTATTTGGGTGTCAACTTAACCCCCAAATTTTACATGTTATACTCTAACAATTACCCCCCACTGTTCAAAAAACTTGAAGCTGACATGTCCACATGGTCCAAACATGATCTATACTGGCTGGGTAGGGTGAACTCCATTAAAATTACCCTCCTCCCTAGTCTCCTGTGCCTCTTCCGATCCCTTCCAATTCCGATTTAGAAAGCGCAACTCCTTCAGTTCCAATCCACCATCCTGAAATTCATCTGGGGATCCAAAGGCAGACAATGCTCCAAAGAGATACTTTTTAGACTCAAATCACAAGGGGGTCTATCACTTCCGAATATCTGGTGGTATTATCAAGCAGTGCAAATAGCACAGATCTCCATTGCCTATTCACAAGGTCCTAAACCAGGCTGGCTACTGATGGAGAGACAGGTGACACTCCGATACACAATAGATTACCTACTTTGGGCTCCTCATCGCCTCAGACCAGTGATATTAGCCCCAACCCTCTCCCACTCAATGACCTTATGGGATAGACACCAAAACACTCCTCCCTAACTTCCCTCCTGCGTCCACTTGCTCACTTATTCCACAATCCAGACTTCCCACCTGGCCAAAACAAACTTGTATTCAAATGGTGGCTTGATAAGGGCCTATGCAGAATAGGGCACTTCCTCAACTCAATGGGACCCCTTACCGTTTGGTACTGCATTAGTAAATTGGTAATGCCTGACTCGGAAAGATATAGACTGACCCAAATTACATACTTTTTGCAGTCCAAATGGCATAATAAACCAGATCCCCCCATGCTGACCGCATACGAGACATGGTGCTCCAACGTAAAAGATCAGAGAGGGGTATCTCCATTGTCTTTAACTCACTAGCCAGAACCTCAAATAAATCTCTTTATGCCCGACTCTGGGAACAAGACCTGACAGACGAGTGGGACTTGGACAGGTGGTCGATGCTTTCATAGATCTTTCAAAGGCATCATAAACATTTCTCTGATGGAAGCCAGCGTTAAAATTATCACATGTTGGTACCGAGTCCCTGCCACCCTTGCTAAAATATTTCCAGAATTGTCCCCTCTGTGCTTCAGGGGATGTGACCATATTGGCTCCCTACTCCACATATGGTGGACATGCCCTCGGCTCTGGAACTTTTGGAACAGTTTTTTCCACTTACTGCAAAAGATCACAGGAGTCGCAGTACCACAGGCTCCGGACATAGCACTCCTCAACTTCCAGGTAGAGAAAATGCACAAACATACACAATCATTGATCTTTTATATGCTCCTAGGAGCCAAAATCACCATAGCCAGGAACTGGAAAAGGCACTTGGTACCGATCTCTGCAGTGAAACGTAAGATCTCCTGGATCATGGCCCAGGAGAAGATTGTTAGTACGCTTCTAGACAAAACCCATAAATTCAAATTTATTTGGGAACCCTGGACGACCGACATAGGTATATCATTACATCCAGGCTCATAGATGACTCTGATTTCTTGTCTACTCTCTAGGTGACCTTCCTTACTGCTGTCACTCTCCACTTTCCCCCTTTTCTTTCCTACTCTCTCTCTCCTTTTGGAGGCCATGCGTCTCCCTTCAGCAGATACTCTTCCAGGTGGATCTTGGCCGAGGACACTCAATTAGCTTCTTAAACTATAATGATATATGTTAAAGTGTAAAGTACCTAGAGTCAGATAAGCAATACCCTAGGTACCAGAATGTTTTTGGTATCGCTGACCACATGAGGAACCGAGGCCCTTTGCAACCGATTGAACCTAATTTTGAAATAGAGGGGGGGGGGGGGCAGATGGCTAAGACGCCCAAGTATAGACTTGCCTATGGTATTCGGCCACAACAATACCAAAGCTAGTTTCTTTTCTCTCCGATTGATCCTCACATTGACTAGTTACCAAGGGGATTCAATAGGCCCCAGTCAGTGTACAACAAATAAGACTGCTCGATAGTATTCAACACATTACTCATAACACAACAGTAAAGGTAGATTGGGGTAGACATACTGTTCCCTCACGACCGGCAGTTTAGACTTTTAGGAGTGGGTTTCCCCCGGGCCATTTCCTCCACAGTGAGTTCCCCTTGGGATGGAGAGCCACTATGGGCAATCAACTTCCTAGTTTATTTCCTGATACATTTTTGGATGGTTTAACTGGATCAAAGTCACTCAGCACTCAGACAATATAAGTGAGTGCGCCTGGCACCCTAACCTCCTGTTCGCTACAGGTCCTACCCACCCTAGGCTGGGTAGATGGAGGCCTGTAATACCAAGCAGTCAACTATAATTGTTTGTTATTATGGTGTACCTTTCTTGTTCTGTACTCTCACATGTACCGCCTTACCTAAAAGTGAACGTAATGTATTTTTGTATGCTGTAAAAACAATAAAAAATATTGAAAAGAAAAAAAAATGCAGTATACCAGTCCTTAGATGTAGAGGCTGCATTAATTTTTTTATCTACCTTTACATTCACCCGTACTGTACTAAAGGAGCAGAGTTTTTACACTAGGGCAGAAAGTTAATGAGGACTATAGAACATCTACTTCTCTCATCTTCTGCATTAGGTTAACAAGAGTATTCAGTAGTTCACAGTAGAGAACAGGGAAAGCTGAAAAATGCTGTTCATGTTTTCAGTTCAGTGTACAAAAAGTTTAAGAACAACATATTCCTGGAGGATCAACAGGTATTTTTCTGCATAAACAAAAATGTCTTGTGAGCTACTAAATTATTAATGTTCTAAGGCTACTTTCACACTGAGGTGCTTTACAGGCTCTACAGCTCTAAAAATAGCACCTGCATAGCGCCTGTAAAGAGCCACTCCTGTCTCCCTAGTGTGAAAGCCCGAGTGCTTTCACACTGGAGCGGTGCGTTTGCAGGACGGTAAAATAAGTCCTGCAAGCAGCATCTTTGCAGCACTGTAGGAGCGGTGTATACACTGCTCCTAAAGCACCCTTGGACATTGAAATCAATGCCACCAAACTGCCAGCAAAGCGCTGCTGCTGGGGCGCTTTGCCAGCAGTTTTAACCCTTTTTTGGCCACTAGCAGGGGTTAAAAGTGCCCTGCTAGCGGCCGAATAGCACCGCTAAAACAACGGTAATGTGCTGCTAAAAGTAGCAACGCTTTACTACCGCCGCCCGCCCCAGTGTGAAAGTAACCTAAGTGTTGTACTTAATATTCAGCTGCTGGCACTGATCACGTCCCATATGTTCGCGCTTAATCAAAATTATAAATATAAATAGCGCTATACTTATAGTGACAAATTTATATAACTAACAACATACCAAAAATAAACAGATTTATGTTAAAGTGAATAGTGAATAAAGTGCTCCGTGCATGCATTAGAACACAATGATTAATTAAAAAGTGAAACCATAATCCATATTGAATCTTTAAAGTCCATATGAATACATAAAAATGGTCCAAATCTTGTAATGGTGCTCCAAAAATATCCATGTGACACCAAACTTGTGCTCTCCCCTGTGTGAATATGCTCACCTCAGGGCGTGTGACCGCACAACTAAGTTTGGTCTAATCACCCAAACGAACCACCTCCAGTAGCGTTGTTTCCACACATACAAAATATAAGGTCTAAATAGTGTTATACCATTTTAAAAACACATTTATTCAACAAAGATTTCCAGGGTACTCACATGGTACAGGTGCTTGAGTGCACCACTCTATAACAAGCAGAAAAATCACTGAGATTGTATGTCCCTCCACTGTAAAACAGACCAGCTGCCTCCTACACTGTCCTGTCCCCTCCCCAACACGTGTCGACACAGGGATATGACCTGTCTTCCTCAGGGGGATTGTGATTAGATGGTAAGTCTGTATTAAATAGTATGACAGCGGCAATTTTCTTGTAGCCCGAGGCCGCGCCCGAGGCCGCGCCCAAAGCCGCGCCCGAGGCCGCGCCCGAGGCTGCGCCATCATGCTGTATCCCCATACAACACTATCTCAATGCTTGTACTAACTATGGGACCCACTATTAACAGCAGCAGCCCTCAGCCGCGCAGTAAAGCTGCACCCTATAGACAATTGTGTGCTGATAAGCTCAAAATATACTGAACACTAAGTAATAAAAACTTCAAAGCCTAGTTTAAAAATTCCTAATAAATGTAAAAAAAATTCCTCCAGGACGATGTAGTGGGACGGACATACTACCTCTTACAATACATAATAAAAAAAAACATAACATATAATAAAAAACAGCTTCCCTTTTGCCTCATTGGTCACTAAATTGCCATATGGACCAAAGGACAAAATAGTACATATATACTTCAATCATTATGGACAATGTTATCCAGCGACAATGTTACCCCCCTTTGGTTAACCGCCATACAAAGCCATACTAATGCTGTAGCAATATGAATACTAATCTATACATAAATAGAAACTGTAGAAACTGATCAAATTGTTCCAGCTTTACAACAAGTTTTCAATAGCCTGTTAGAGAGACAGGAGGATATGGATAAAATTTGTTCAGGCCCACAGGGCTCTAAGACCATGGGAATCAGACTCTGCCCCTCCAAACGATATAATCTGCTGTATACAGAACTTTTCTCTCAAAGAAGACATAATGCGCAAAGCTAGAAGAAATGAACGTATCATTTTTAATGGAGAGACTATCATGCTGTTTCAAGACCTCTCTCAAATCACATTAAAAAATCGCAGGGCACTGCGACCTTTACTAGACAAGCTGAGAGAAAGGGATCTGAAATATACATGGCTATTTCCATTTGCCCTCACTGTTATGGCGAATGGCCATCAACATGCTCTGCGCACCCTGGCAGACCTGCCAGATTTCTGTGAGGCACTGAGTCTGGGCCTAGTGGATCTCCCAGATTGGTACTCAGAATTTGCACTGCTCCCTATGGACAGAAGTCCACCTTGGTCTCCATTTCCTCACCAGAAAAGAGGATCTCCAAGAAAATGAAACATAATCACAAGGGAACCCCTAAAGCTGGCACCCCCAACCCAAGATCTGTGGCGGTCCTAGATCAGGAAGAGGAGTAACAGATGGTATTGGACTTCCAAGTGTGCTTTCATTATATTTTTTGTTTCATCTTTGCAAGTTTCTTCAGTTTCTACCCTGCAGCATTAAACCACGTTCTGACTGACACACTAAGTTTCCCCACATTACACCCTTTCACTAGGACCCTATTGAAAGTTTTGTGGGATTCCTCGCTGTAGCCTAGGACTTCATCTATCTGCAGCAGATGTTCCTACTTTATGTTACAGGAAGTATAGGCATGATCCACGGATTCATTGGAACTAAGTTTATGGTCTGGTTCAGTTCTCTTTATGTAACAGTGATTTAACTGCTGCAGGAGTTTAATATGACAATGGCTTACTGCTGGCCCTCCACGTGACATATTCAGGAGACATACTGGCCTGCTCCCCTGTCTCTGATGTGTGGCAATCATGGCTCCACATCCTTCTGGTGCAGGTCAGGGTTGGTGGCTGTTGGCTACCCACAGTAGGCATGTAGTTTTTGCCCCTTTGCTCATTTTTTGAGTAATTCTTACAACTCATTGTCGGGTAGATTTGGTAACACCTGATTAATGTTGCCTTTAACAACTTCAATACCAGGCACTTACACCCCCTTCCTGTCAGAGCCAATTTTCAGCTTTCAGCACTGTCACTGTTTAAATGACAATTGCGTGGTCATTCTGCACTGTACCCAAACAGATTTTTTATCATTTTGTTCCCACAAATAGAGCTTTCTTTTGGTGCACCTCTGCATTTTTTATTTTTTGCTAAAGAAATAAAAAAATACCTACAATTTTGAAAAAAAAAGTTTTTCTTTTGTTTCGGTTATACAGTTTTGTAAATAAGTACGTTTTCTCCTTCACTGATAAGGCAGCACCGATGAGGTGACACCAATGATGGGCACTGGTAGGCAGCACTGATGAGTTGCACTGATATGCAGCACTGATGAGCATTGATAGGTGGCACTGATGAGCACTCATGGGTGGAACTGGTGGGCACTGAAAGGCTGCACTGATGGGTACTTATGGGTGGCACTGATAGGCGGCACTGCTGGGCACTGATAGGCGGAACTGCTGGGCACTGATGGGCACTGATATGCAGCACTGATAGATGGCATTGATAGGCACCACTGATGGCACTGGCAGGCATTGGGGATGGGCACTGATTGGCAGCTGCCTGGGCACTGATTGGCATTTCCCTGGTGGTCTAGGGTGACATACCTGGTGGTCCAGTGTGGTGGCAATCCATGTCCTGGTGGCATCCTGGTGGTCCTGGGTGGGCATCGGAGGGGGGGCTGCACTGATAAACAATCAGCACAGACCCCCTGTCAGGAGAGCAGTCGATCGGATCTCCTCTACTTGCGTCTGTCAGACGCGAGTGAGGAAAAGCCGATCAAGAGAGAGAGCGGTCATTGTGGAGGGCCGTCATATGATGTCCAACCAGAACGAGAGCTGCGCCGCCAAGCCGTCATTTGACGGTGGGTGGGCAGCAAGTGGTTAAGGCTGTGTGTGTTGTCAATGTGTGGCTTAATTCCATACGATTACTTTTCAATACTAGACTGAATACTGTTGGTATTCATATACTCACCGAGTTGCCACCTCTCAGCTTCCCCACAAATTGACCCGGGTCGTGCTGTGTTTGATTCGGGGTACACTAACTTTAAACCTTTAAGATAGAGCTCTATCTAGAGGTGAATCTCTAGCTCTCCTTCTCTCCTTCACTGATTTACCTCTCTTTTTTTCTAACCTATTTGTATCTTTGATTGACCACAGTGTTCTTATACCAGTTCTTATTGCTTTTTCCATTTTTTTGGACATTACCTAGTGAATATTAGTTTGTTTTACAGAGTCTGCATCAGTACTTTCCTCCTGAGTCTCCCAGATGGCACACTCATCCTTAGGGTGTGGCACTACAGTCATCTCACACAATGTAAGGGGTCTGACTGTACCTGAGAAGCGTTCTACGCTCCTTAGGAAACTTAAGAAAGGTAGGTCACATTTTGTGTTCCTACAGAAACCGATTTTAAAACCCACCATGTGCCCAGACTTACCAATTCATTTTTCACCAGGACATTTCATGCAACTATTGATCATTCTAAATGAAAGGGGTGTCAATTCCGGTAAGTAAGGATGCTCCCTTTGAACTGTCAGAACAATTGATAGACCCAGACGGTTGATTTGTGTTTTTGAAGGGAACATATGGTGGCACTCCACTGACGTTGGTGAATGTATACTTCCCAAACACAGCACACTTGACATTCTGTAAGCGTCTTGTCCAGGAATTACAGAGGTTTGCATCAGGATGCATTATACTGGGAGCGGATTTTAACATCCCCCAAACCCCCTGGTTGATACCTCTAACAGTAAGACATGCATCTCGTATCAAGTTCTCAAAAAACTTAAATCCCTCCTACAATCCCTCCATTTGATAGACTTGTGGCTCTTTCGCAATCTGGATAGTCGCAATTTCACGTTCTATTCAAACCCACATGACAGGTAAGCACGCCTAGACTACCTCTTTATCACACAGAGAGACCTACCTGTACTCATAGATACCCACATAGGTATGCAATCAATCTCAGATCTTTCACCAATCTCCTTAACACTTGACTCAATGAATACTCCCCTAGATCCCAGATGTGGAGACTGAACTCTGCCTTACTAACTGACCCTACCCTGTTGCCCAAACTCACCACCTCACTTATGGAATTTTTTAACCATAATGACACACCAGACGTGGACCCCTTAGCGATATTGGAAGCACATAAATGCACCCTTAGGGGGGAAATGATTAGGACGGGTGCCCATCGCAAAAGGGAACGAGAGAGGCAAATTAAATTCCTCACTAACTGCATCAATAGGCTAGAAACATTGCATAAGCAATCATTGTCTGTCCAAACAGCTAGAGAGCTCTTGGAAACTAGGAAGACACTGCAACAGATTATGGAAACTAGAACAAAACGATTCCTGTTCTTTATAAGGAAAATTTATTATGAATCCGGTGATAAAACAGGTAGACTTCTAGCTAGAGCCATGAGGGGACTGTCAAAAACCATGAAATCAGACCAAGACAGAAGTACAGTTAAATCACACTTGTTTAATAATAAAAGTAAATAGAACAAAACGTAGTCAAAACATAGCCAGAGTTCAGGAACCTGAATGGATAGTCAGACAAACCAAACGTCAGGGATCCAGAGATGAGCGTAGTAAAACAGCAAGCAGGGTCTAGAGCCAGAAGGGATGTCAACCAAGCAGTCTTTAACAGGAAAGCAGGAGAATGTCTCTGTGATGTTGACTAAGGCGAAAGCAGAGATCCTCTGGTCTGGACAGCTTAAGTAGGCAGGACTGACGAGCAGGATATCATCAACAGCTGTGTACCTGTGGAGAGATAGGAACTGGCAATTAGCCAACAGCTGAGCGGCCAGCTCAGAGAAGGAATGGCTAAGCCCAGCCCTGACAGGGACATACCTCTAATAAGAACATCATGGGCATAAAACAGCCTAATGGTGCAAAAGATGTCGCCACTGAAGCAATTGCTAACCATTTCCATAGCTTTTACACAAACCTTTACAAGTTATCGCCACAGCATAGACATCCAGACATGAGTGGTGATAGGACACAGATTATCCAAGACTATCTAGACAAGGGTGGTCTCCCTGCTCTAGATGACCTAGATGCCGTCCTTCTGGAAGGCAAGATTGATTCTTCAGAAATTAGACATGCCATTAAACACATAAAATCCAGGCAAAATGGATTTATTATCCATCTATTACAAAACATTTGTAAACATCATAACAGCTCCACTTGCAAAAGCCTTGAACTTTCTTTCCTGACCTAGGGAGGTTACCCCAAACTCCCTTTCAGAATGGTCATCCCAAAACCTGATAAAGATCCTTCAGATTGTGCAAGTTACCGCCCAATATCTCTCCTAAACTTAGATGTCAAGTTATTTGCAAAGATACTTGTCAACAGATTGAGACCCTTTCTGCATGAGCTTATAGACCCAGAACAAGTCGGTTGTATGTCTGGTAGAGAGGCCAGAGACAACGTGACCAAATCCCTTCTCTTAATCCATGCAGCTCGTATATCGAGGGCCTTCTCCTGTCCACGGATGTGGAGAAGGCCTTTGATCATGTTTCATGGGATTACATGATGTAAGTTTGGGCTTACATTTGCTGGCTTGGATCGCGGTTCTCTAACAAAATCCATCGGCAAGATTAAAAATGAATGGTGCTCTCTCTGAGAAGGTCCATATCACAAATGGAACGAGCCAGGGATGCCTGTTGTCTCCCTTGCTGTTTATCCTCTCCTTAGAACCCTTTATTAGAACAATCAAGGCGGACACCTCAATAAGCGGTTTCAGAGTTCTGGACAGAGAGTTCAAGACAGCTGCTTATGCTGACGATTTATTATTTTTTCTCACCAAACCACAAATTACACTCCCTAATTTGACAAAAGCGTTCACACACTATGGATATACTGTATATCAAATTTGAAGATAAATTATTCCAAATCTGAAGCCATGAATTTTTTTTACCTGACAACATTCTCCAATAAACCAAAAGAGAACTCCCCTTTTAAATGGGACCCCCAGGCATTGAAATATTTAGGTGTATGGTTAACTTGACAACAATTGTTGATTTACGATCGTAATTTCCCACCTTTGCTTAAAACTATAGAGAAAGATTTAAAAACCTGGCACTCGGGCACTTTCTCCTGATTTGGCCAAGCGGCCATTAATAAAATGACCATCCTACTGAGGCTACTCTACCTCATGCACGACACTACCAATTAAACTACTCCAATGCCTGTTTACCTCCCTACGCTCCATTCTATTGAAGTTCCTTTGGAATCACAGGAGGCCTAGAAATAGATTTTCACTTTTAACCAGACCTAAGGAACACGGTGGGATGGGCTTACCCGACTTCAGGGACTACTATCTGGCTTCCAATCTCATGAGAATCATAGACTGGCACTGACACAAAGAGGCTAAAGACTGGGTGTCCTATGAGTCAGGTCTTAACCTTATCCCCCTGCAATTTTTTCCCTGGATTCCATGGCATAGCTACCCCCACAGCCTAAAACACCATCCACTAACAGGAACCACCCTTGAAATCTTCCATAGGCTAGCCAGGGGTACAGTTGTAACCTCCTCACTCAGCCCCCTTACACCCCTAAAAGACAATCCTGACTTCATGCCTGGAATGGGTAACTCGATGCTCTAATCAGTAAACTCTAAAAAAACACTTCGAGCCGGGGATTGCTTTCTCCAGGGCAAAATCAAAGACTTATCTGTTTTAAAACAAGACAATGATCTCCCCCAACTGTCCTTCTGGCCTTACCTAAAGTTGCATAGCTATATCTATGGTAAATCCCAGATAGGTGACTTCCATAGACCCTTAACAGAATTTGAATTGGTTTGTCACACTGGTGATCAATTTTCTAGGGCGACTTCAGTCATCTACTCATGGTTGCAGTATGCCAAACCACCCGTTGGGTACAGTCTTGGAGGAAATGGTCTGAGGACCTACAGATGAATATAAAAGGCAAAAAATTGAGAAATGTGTGCATCCTAACACATAAATGCTCTATCAGTACTAAAGCACAGGAAACTGCATATAAGTTGCTAACCCATTGGTACACGACACCTGAAAAACTACATAGATGGCAGCCTCAAACATCTGACACATGTTGGTGGTGTCAGTGTGAGACAGGCACACTGATACACATTTGGTGGCATTGTCCGTTACTAGCAACTTTCTGGAACAAAGTCAGGGAAATAATTACATTCATTACTGAGACCAAACTCACACTCAATGCAGCGTTTTGTTTACTCCATGTGACAGACTTTACTCTCAAGAAATATAAGCACTCATTATCAAAGCATTTACTAAATGCTGCTAATCCCTAATTCTGATCCACTGGAATTCCTACCTGGTTCCTTCAATACAAGACTGGTTGCATAAAGTAACGGACATATGTGAAATGGAGGCAACCCAAGCACAATCCTGTGACCAGGTAGAGAGGTTCCATAAAACATGGCAACCATGGTTTTCCTTCAAATATTCTCAGGAATAAATTACCATTAGTGTTGACCGAAATTAAGGCAGTCTGTTTACCCTTTAAATACTGACTGTCTTGATTTTGGATGGTAACTCAGAATTACAGACTATCTGGTACTTGGGTGCTTATTCACACGAAAATGTCCCACATGGTCGATCAGTTTTTACTATTCCTTCCTACTATTTACTTCCTTTCCCTCTTGGCAATTATGGTTGATTACTTATACTTCAGCTTGGGTAATGTTACACCGCTAATCGATTGTTGCTCCACGCAGCAATGTGGACCAGCTTTTGTGTACTTTGTTACAATATATCATAGAGCAAAAAGGACTTCCTAGTATTTGGTACTTGTTATTAGAACATACTTACGGTACTACCAGGATATTACTTGTTTATGACATCACCTACATGTATTTGTCTTTTTCTTGTTCTTTCATAATTGCAATTTCTTGCCGTGTACTCATCTTTTGATATCAATAAAACTCTTAATGATAAAAAAATCATCTATAGGGTGCAGCTTGACTGCGCGGCTGAGGGCTGCTGCTGTTAATAGCGGCTCCCATAGTTAGTACAAGCATTGAAATATACAGCACGGGTAGTGTTGTATGGGGATATAGCATGATGGTGCGGCCTCGGATTACAGGAAAATGGCAGCCGTCATACTGTTTAATACAGACTTACCAACCATCCAATCACAATCCCCCTGAGGAAGACACATCATATCCCTGTGTTGATATGCGTTGGGGAGGGGACAGGATGGTGTAGGAGGCAGCTGATCTTTTTAACAGTGGAGGAACATAGGATCTCAGTGATTTTTCTGCTTGTTATAGAGTAGTGTGCTCAAGCACCTGTACCATGTGAGTACCTTTGAAAACTTGGTTGAATAAATGTGTTTTTAAAATGGTATCACACTATTTAGACCTTATCTTCTATATGTGTGGAAACAACGCTACTGGGCAGTTCAGGATTCCACAGTTCTATCTTCACAGAACCCAGAGGCGGTTCGTTTTCGTGATTAGACTAAACGTAGTTGTACGTGGATAATTTTGGAGCACCATTACAAGATTTGGACCATTTTCATTTATTCATTTGGACTTTAAACATTCAATATAGATTATGGTTTCACTTAATAATTAATCATTGTGTTGTGTTGCATGCACAGAGCACTTTATTCACTCTTCACTCTAAAGCGGAGTTCCAACGACATCTAATTTTTTTTTTAAACACTTCTAAAGGTCAGAACATTAACATATAACACTCACTTGTTTAGAAGATTTTGTCTCCCGATGTCCGCTGTAATATAAAAAATTAAGTTATATAATTGTGTCCTGGCCGTTCCCATTTTGCTTGTGGGCATGTGAAGCCCACAAGCACTATCTTCCTGGTTATGGTGCGCCCCGTTCTCGTGTATGTAGCAGTGCTGTAAAGTATACAGGTTGCCATAACAATGGGCGGCATCGTCAGAAGTGCCCGCCCCATTGTTATGGCAACCTAGCCCTCGGCGCAGCCCACTGACTCCTGGAAAATGATAACACACATCTCCCAGGAGCAGTAGCGAGCGGAGGCGCCGAAGGAAGTGATGTCAGGAGCCCAGGCGCTGAAGGGGGCAGATTTCGAAGGACCACATATCAACAGGCATAAAAAGGTAAGTAAAAAAAAAAATTTCTCCAAATGTTTTTTTTTTATTTATTTCATTCACATTAATGACATTTTTTTTTTTTTTTGGGTGGAACTCCACTTTAACACTGTTTATTTTTGGTATGTTGTTAGTTTAGCCCTGCACTATTTATATTTATAAGGTATTTTTCTGTACTTGCAGAAAATTTACAAAACAACATCTAGGGATTAGTAAGCTGCAATATACTATATTTTTGTTGTTGAAGTTAAATAACAAAAGTGCAATTACAACTTAAAGATATCTACTATTGAAGAAAGAGAGGACTGTTCTTACAAACATGGGCCTAATTGACATTAAGAGTAATCATACCAATTAATTACTCCTCAGGATCCCTACAATTTTGTCAGTTCAGTACACACTTTGTGTAACAACAGTACTAAGCACAGATGAACAAAACATGTTGGATTTTTATGATATAATAGTCTGAATGAAATTACATTTGGACTTTATACTTTGCTTTTAGTATCTTCCTCTTTGCACTGGCAGTAACATGTACTTTTTAAACTGAGGAGGTGTGTTTTGGTTGCCATTGCTATTTGCACCAGCAAGTGCCGGATCTAGCATCTAGAATTCCTTCACCATTCATTCTTCCATCTTTTTTAACTGACAGAGTGACTGCCTGGAAGAAAATCAACAGGTTTCTCACAGTAGAGGAGGCAACAGCAAGTAAACTCTCCCGGAACTCACTTGCTATGCCAATCTTGCTACTAAAAAAACTTGTTACTGTTTACAAGTTGCTATGGGCAGACAATAGTCATGTAGTAGAAGAGAATGGGGTTGATTTACTAAAGGCAAATAGACTGTGCACTTTGCAATGTGCAGTTGCACTCTGCAAGTGCAGTTGCTCCAGAGCATAGTAAATGAGGTTAAGCTTCACTTAATTAAGCAACTTAATTTTCGCTTCTCATTGGATGATGGAAGTCAGCAGAGATTTTGCTCATTTACTAAGCTGTGGAGCACCTGCTCTTGCAGAGTGCAACTGCACTTTGCAAAGTGTACAGTCTAGTTGACTTTAGTAAATCAACCCCAATGTGTCAGCACTTGCTTCTATTTCAGGTTAGAGCAGATAAGAGAACTCTTGGCAGCACATGGTTCAGCAATGTAAACACAGCACGTAAAAAAACAGAAATGAATGATGCCAGTGCATGGTGCAATAGCAACTTAGATTAAGAATATGAACACACACAAATCAGATATCTGGGAAGTGAGGATCTAACAGGCAGCATTAGAAGTAAGAAGGAATATTCCACAAAATCGTTCAGGGTTTCTTTGAAAAATCAAATATTTTTACATTACACTAGAGACAAGCATTACATTTTTCAGTTCTCATGAGACTTTTTTTTACTAAATGTGCTGTTGTTATAACACAAGGCCCATATAACAACCAATCATCCTAAAATAGTATTAGTAGAATAAAACAACCACTAAATACTATTATATAATGTCCATGTACTTGCTATTATTCCAACAAGGAGAGTTTATCAAATATCAATGACTCAGTCCCTGGGTGGTCATCTTTGGCATTAAGTTCCTGTAAAAACATTGAAGCTTTTTTACAACTAGAAAAATGATGCAGTGTTGAATTTCAAGCACTGATTGTTTCTTGTAATGGACCAACTGTCAATTAGCTCAATGTGTTAAAACATGTTCTTCTGAGCTTTGGTCCTCAAGCACCCTACACTTGAAATTGATTGAAATTGATAGTGATTTCACGTTGGCTGTTGCTATCTCCACTATTGGTTTGGAACTGATATCAGTAGGAACTAGTTATTGTTTTTCTGAGACAGACCTCTGCAAATGTGGTCTTTAGGTTATTAGACTAAATAGTTGGTCTTCTTCTTTGATTGCCCGCAGGTGAGCACTGTAAGACTGTTCAGAATGGTGCCTGAATACCACTACATGCCAGCTGAACCTATTTCCTGAATATTACCTGGTAAATCTTGGGCACAATTTGAGCTCTGGCACAAGTTTACAGGGGTAGCTGCAACCAAAATTATAGTGCAGCACCCTGTGTCTATAGATGATCAAATGTAGAGTATTGACAGCAAATGTACTAACCACCTTCCTTAATATAAAAATGAGATTTAAATATTAATAGACTAGGAAAAGCTAATGTATCAGCTCGGCAGCTGTGCAAATGGTTAGGGGCACTGGGACCTTAGAAATGAAATGTTCCTAATAGAGATATGAAACTATCTGGCTGCTGTTGCATATGTTACTTTAAACATATGATCCAATTGGGCTGATTTATTAAAAAATATGGACTATTCCTGTAGCAAAGTGAATGTTCACGTTGACAACTGTATGTAGAATTCAGGGATGAACCAAGCGTAAAAAATGGTTTCAGTTTGTATGACATTTGCTGAACTATTTCAAAGTTCTGAATGTTAATTTGAACCCCATTGAAGTCAATTAGAACCAAATCTTTAAAATAAAATATGGCCATTTTAAAGGTTATATTACACTGAATCTCCTCCCCACACTTAATCACAGTAAAGTAAAAAACATATAAATAAAAAAGGGGTGTATATATATATATATATATATATGTATTTTTATGATCAGAGTTCCCCGAACTGAGACATACACAGAACCACATAAAGATGCCACAAGACTCACAATGAAACACAGGCCTGAGGTGTTCCCTGGTCATCTAGTCAGTACGCCAACAAATACTCAATGAAAATAAGTAATGCATAATTGTGAGGAAAGTGCCCTGAGAAAGAGGAATGGGCAGGGGAGTATCACGCACCAGAACCGACAAGGATACAGGGGGAGTAACTGAATATATATGCCCCTGAATGCCACCCATAAATTCAGGCCACCATACTGGCATTCTTATTTATAATCAGAGTTCCCTTAACCGAGACATACACAGAACCACATAAAGATGCCATAAGACCCACAATGAAACACAGACCTGAGGTGTGCCCTGATCAGCTGGTCAGTATGCCAAAAAAAGGGGGCAAAAATACCAGGATAGGGAAATAAATATTTATTGAACACATGTTATTGAGCAAGCTTGGTAAATGCATGTGACTTTTTGACCTGAGGGTTTGGCATGTACCTGGAGAAGCAAGTGGATGCCCAACCTTCTGATGATATGGACCAGCACACTGTGGCGGGAGGCAGCTGAAGCTACTCCTATGCGAAATGAGTGCCATGAATACAGGCTGGGTTTGAGCCTTAAGTTGACCAGGAGAATGAAAACATGTTTGATGAACTGATTAGCACCCAGAGAGCTGAAAGGGAATGGTAACAATGGACTGGTACTAGACTTGCTGGGGAGATGTGCCAACAACTGCTCCAGAACTGCTACTGGGCACCATTCATTGAAGGTCCAGAAGAACTTTATGTCAACTGCCCTGCCGGCCTATTGCGTCTTGGACACCGCCAGATGTAATGTGAAATTATCTTGGTGATGGGACAAGTGACACCTGCACAATACCTGTTAACCGGGGCTTCTGTATGTGAACTCGCCTGGTCACAGGAAACTGTAGAAAGCCAAGTAAATGGCAGCTTTGATGACCAGACTGGGCAGTAACCCAAAGGGGGACTGTGAAAGGATAGCTGACATGTCCCGAAACGTGGCACTTGAAATGGGTAAGCGTTTACCTCCGGCCATTGATTGGTGCTTCTGGATGCCTCATAAGATAGCTTTGGGCCGAGAACATATGGACCAAGAACAAGGAAGGTCTCTCAGGGTCCTGTAAGGACAGGAAATGTTGAATGCCGGCCAAGTATAGCCTAATGGTATTGTGGGATAATGTCAATCCTGTGTGACAATACCACACGAAAGCCAGAATATGCTTAATGTTGCCTGTCCCCGAACTGGAATATGAGACTCAGAATATGCATTAAGTGTTCCAGGAAGTATGGTATGCATTTAACGTATTGTGGAACAGAGATTGGTTGATCAGTCAGGTAGCATTGCACAAGTGATCGTTTAACACATCATCAGCTGCGACCAAGGTGGGACGGGAGATGTGGTTGGATTGGCTCCTGAGTTCTGTTAGAGAAACAATGGAAAATTTAATCAGGACAATGCATCAGCTGCAAGATTGCACTTGCCAGCAATAAAGGAACAGTGGACTTTTAAATTGTACTGTAAAGATAGCAGCACTAGCCTGCTTAAAAAGGACATGATTACCAAGGACTTGGACCTGCCTTAGTTGATGATCTCAGATGTGGCAAGGTTGTCTGTGGATAAGACTACAGTTTGCCCTACCCAGGTGTGGCCCCAAACCTGAGCTGCTACTACTATGGGATACAGTTCGAACAAGGAGGACATCTGACTAAATCCAGGGATCAGCAGAATCTCCTGAGGCCATGGCCCTGCAAACCAGTGAGGGCCAAAAATTGCTGCAAAGCCTGTGGAGGCCACTGCATCCGTAATTACATGAGGCGACAAGCTACTGGCATGAATATGGACACGCCATTCCAGTTTACCAGGAATTTGTCCCACTATAGCCAGATCAGCAATCGCTTCTTTATCCAATTTAAGGACCTGGTCAGGGTACTGTGCCTGCAGTAAGAAAACCAAAAGCCGCAATGATCCTCATTGCGAAATTAAGCATCCCTAATAAGGACTGTAGCTGCTTTTTTGTGCAAACTGGTGAACGGGTGAAGGCATGAATGACCAATCTGATCTGGGTCAACTTGTCAGGCGGAAGGCTGGCCTGCATGGAACGAGTGTCTAATATGATGCCTAAAAAGGTAATGGACTGAGCCGGACCTTCTATTTTACGTACCACGATGTGTAAATTCAGGTTGTCAAACACTTCCCTTAATTTACCCAAATCTGTGGGGGACTCATCAGGCCGTTCGATCAATAGGAAATCATCTAGGTAATGAATGAATAACTTTCTGGCAATGAGCTCTGTGGAACAAAATCCAGGTGAGAGATTGTGCAAACGTGTCAAAAATCCACGGACTGATCTTCGAGCTGAAGGTGAGGTTGGTGGTGAAATAATACGAGCCCTTTCACTTGATGCCATGCCATTGCCACAAGGACGGATCAATAGGCAACACTTTAAAGGCATCCGAAAAGACACTTGAGAAAGGAGCGCGCCTGCGCCTCGCGGACTTTGCGCATGCTCTGAAATGTGTTGTGTTCCCTTGCAAAGCACTGACATCACACGCTGTTTCCACGAGTCCCTCATTACCTCTTCCTTACAGGACATAGCCAGCTTCCTCTCCAGCTCCTTGTGGCTCACGGAGCTGGGACTTGGTACCTCCTGGAAGTATGCCTCTGACATCGGCCACAGCCTTAGGATATTGCCCTTCCTGATGAGTATTTTTGTACTTATTGAAATGTAAGTGCTCATTACTCTTTGCTTCACTGATGAAAACACTTCACTCAGAGGCACTTTTCTGTTTTTGCTTTTCTATACTGATGATGCACTGTATGGCTTGGTCAATGGAAGCGTATTTGAGGGAGAATTCTTCAGACGGGATCAATGAATTTAAATTGGGAATGTGAGTGGAATGAGGCGCAGACAAATCATGAATTAAACTATTTATTTGAAAATTTCCCTTTAACAGAGCTAACTCTTCAAACACTAAATGGTGGTACAGAAAAAGGTCCATCGATGAAACCTCTATCGAGTTCTGTCTGCAGCAAAGCGTCTATAGCTTCCACTTCGGTAGAGGCCGACAGAAGATTCCTGCACTTTGTTTGTGACAAGGTGATGAGACAGGTATGAAACCCGAATGAGAAACCCTGTACCCAGAAGAGTGAGAGCGAGGGAGATGGGTGAGGGGATAGATAATAACTCAACCACTTTAGGTCCACTCGTCATGAGGTCTTGGGGTGTTTGAGATTGCACGCGGTCTTGGGATGTGCTCTGTGACAGATGGTACAGATGTGAAGCAATCAGCATTGGCTTTAAGTGCAGGAGGTGTAGTTGAAGTTGTTGCATATCTGCGCTTTCCTGAGTAACTGAATTGGCTGCCCCAATCTATCCACCTGAGGATGCTAAGTGGGAGTAGGCAGAATACCCTGGGCAGCACTGGAGGTGGAGGGGAGAACCGTGGGGCGTCTGGAATCTGAATTGGAAGACCAATTTGCTGTATGCGTGGAGGATTGGCAGATGGAGCAGGGTGGGGAACGTAAGCCAGCAAAATGGCAGAGAAAGAGCTCCTAGTCCATGTTGCTCCAGTTGGTGCTGACTTTGAACTGGGTGAGCTTGGCTGCTGCTTTTGCTGCGAATGATCGGTGGTAATTGTAGAATGCATAGCCCCCATACTTATACCACAAATCCACCACGGCATTGAGATACAGATCCAGCTCTTCCCTCCTGCTAGGACTAACAGAGCACAACACATCTCTTAATATGCCAAATGCCAGAACGAATTTTGGGATGGACAACTTCTGATTGAGTCTGGGATCTTTGGACTTCACCACAACTGATACATCCCCCCAAACATAGGATTTGTAATCAGACATGTTATTGACAGAAATGAGAAGAGAGGCCAAGTTCACATCCTTGCCCTCTAAAATGTCCCTCCTGATGTTGGCTGGAATAAAATGTGCTGGGTAAACAGTGGGACTGCCATCCGTCATACCTGTTGGTGGGACTGCTGTAACTAGGGCCGTCACGGTTTCTAAAGTGGCCGCTGCTGGACAAATCTGTAAGACTCCCACTCTTGCCTGGATGGATGTGGACAGGGTGTCAATCATCATGTGCAACTGAGTGCCATAGAAATGGACCGTAAGGAAACCTGCTCTGCGCTGGGCCCAGCTACTGATGATGGTGGAAACAATAATTTAAACAGTTCTGCCTTCCTAGCTGAGGTGGAGTAGGGAATGCTGCTACGCCATAGTTCCCCAACGAGTTTAGGGATGGTCCACCCCTCTCAAAGTTAGAGCACTGCCATGCTCTGAACCCCTGAAAGGTGAAAGAGGGGCAGAGGTGATACTGTTGCTGTCGGCCCGTGACATGGCTCCAGCTATGAAGAAAGGGAGAGGGAAATGTATTTAGGTGATGTCAGAAACTGCGAAACAGATGGGAGAAATAGCGAGGAAGAGTAAAGAATGCAAGAAATGTGTATTGATGAACAAATGATGCTGTGGAACATTTGGAAGACATACTAAGGTGTGGGGTAACCAGGATTTGCCAGGGGTGACTGGCAATGATAACAGGTTATCCGATTGTCCGGTCTGTGACGTGCGCAGACCAGGAATGAACCAGAGCCCCAGGGCGTACTGGGTGGAGAAACCTGATGTCTGGGTGAAGACTGGGGATGAGCCCAATGTTCAAGTCGAATGTAAGTTCAACTAGAACCTCGGGTGTTTGCCTTTTTGCTGAATAAAAAACAATTTGGGGTATTCGCGGCAAATTCGAAAGCCGTGGAACACTCTTTAAAAGTCTAAGGGAGAAATCAAAAGTGCTAATTTTAAAAGCTTATATGGTTGATATTGTCATAAAAAGTGTTTGGGGACTTGGGTCCTGCCCCAGGGGACATGTATCAATGCAAAAAAAAGTCAGGTCAGAAAGCAGTTAAAGTGAAACAATAAAAGTGAAATATTTCTTTAAATTTCGAACCTGGGGGGTGTCTATAGTATGCCTGTAAAGTGGCACACTTTTCCCCTGTTTAGAACAGTCCCTGCACAAAATGACATTTTTAAAGGAAAAAAAGTCATCTAAAACTACTTGCAGCTATAATGAATTCTCTATGGAAGAAATCAAAAGTGCTAATTTTAAAGGCTTATATGCATGGTATTGTCATAAAAAGTATTTGGGGACCAGGGCCTTGCCCCAGGGGACATGTATCAATGCAAAAAAAGTTTTAAAAACGGACGTTTTTTCGGGAACAGTGATTTTAATAATGCTTAAAGTGAAACAATAAAAGTGAAACATTCCTTTAAATTTCGTATACCTGGGGGTATCTATAGTATGCCTGTAAAGTGGCGCATTTTTCCCATGTTTAGAACAGTCCCTGCACAAAATGACATTTCTAAAGGAAAAAACGTAATTTAAAACTACTCGCGGCTATAATGAATTGTCGGGTCTTGGCAATACAGATAAAAGTCATTGAAAAAAACAGCATGGGGGTCCCCCCAAAAATTCATACCAGGCCCTTTGGGTCTGGTATGAATATTAAGGGGAACCCCGAACCAAAATTTTTTTAAAAAAATTGCGTTGGGGTCCCCCCAAATTCCATACTAGGCCCTTCAGGTCTGGTATGGATATTAAGGGGAGCCCTGCGCCAATTTTTTTGAAAAAATGGCATAGGGGTCCCCCTCAAAATCCATACCAGACCCTTCAGGTCTAGTATAGATTTTAAGGGGAACCCCCTGCCAATTTTTTTTTTTTAAATGGCGTGGGGTCCCCCCAAAAATCCATACCAGACCCTTATCCGAGCATGCAAGCTGGCAGGCCGTAGAAAAAGAGGGGGAACGAGAGAGCGCCCCCCCTCCTGAACCATACCAGGCTACATGCCCTCAACATGGGGAGGGTGCTTTGGGGTAGCCCCCCAAAGCACCTTGTCCCTATGTTGATGGGGACAAGGGCCTCATCCCCACAAACCCTGCCTGGTGGTTGTGGGGGTCTGCAGGTGGGGGACCCCAGAACCCACCCGCCCTGTTTGAAATGGCAATGGGTACATTGTACCCCTACCATTTCAGAAAAAATGTGTCACAATGTTAAAAAACCACAAGACACATCTTGGGACAAGTCCTTTATTAAAAAATAAAAAAATAAAAATGTCCCATGAAGTCTATTCATCTTCTCTCGCTCCGCCGACGGACCGAAAAAAAAGAAAAAACCCCGGAACGCTGCCACCGATCTGCCTCCATCATTATAGCCAGTGCCTCCAATGGAGGTGGATATCAGTGGCAGCGTGTGGGGTTTTTTATTTTTCGGTCCATTGGAGGAGCAAGACAAGAAGATGAATGGCCTTTGTGGGACATTTTTATTTTTTTATTTTTTCCTTGTCAAAAGAAGTTTATTGAGTATACAATTTTTATAAAGATACATAAAGTAAGTTTACAAGGATCTATAAAGTAAGCTCATTGTTTTACAGTAGGTTTTATATAGGTAAATATGATGAAATTTCAAATATTAAACATTGGGTTCACGTAAACCTAAATTAAAGATATATATATAATTTCCTTAGTTACTTTTGTAGGTATTTAAATGATTTATACCTACTATACATATTGTTTACAAGTAGAGTGTATATAGGTCAAATAAATTCTGATAATGAGCTTTAATCGTAAGGTGGAGAAAAGGAAAGAGAAAGAAGAAAAAGGGTTGAAAGGTAGAGGTAATGGTCCACAAGGTTGTCCCGCTCGTCAGTTTATTATTCTTTTTAGTTCTCTTTGAAGCCTTAGAATGGGTATCTCTGTAAGTCATTTAATCTGTTACCATGGCAACAAGACAGAGTCATTGAAGTTTGACAGGAACTGTTGTTTTATCCAAGGATGCCAAAGTTTTTCAAATTTTGGAATTTGATTTTGATCGATGGCTACCATCTTAGCATGGGACATTGTATTATTCATTCTGTGAATTATTTCTGCTAGTACCAATGTAGGAGATTTCCATGCCTTGGCCACTGTTTGTTTTGCAGCCGTTATTAGTTGGATCATTAGTTTGAATTGAGAGAGTGTTAACCATTCCGGTTTTAGATTAAGTAAAGTTAAATATGGATCTGGTTGTATTATTTTTTTAAATATTTTAGATGTAATCACGAAGACTTCCTTCCAGAAGGTTTGGATTACTGGGCACGTCCACCATATGTGTACATATGTGCCTAATTCTGGGCATCCTCGAAAACAAAGAGCTGAGGTATTAGGTGAATATTTTGCCACTCTAGCGGGTACAAGGTACCAGCGAGTTAGGACTTTATAATTTGTCTCCAGTGCTAAGATGTTGGGTGAAGATGACTTAGATGTGAGCCATATGTTAGACCAGTCCGTGTCTTCTAAAGTTCGTCCCAGGTCCTCCTCCCACCTCTGAACGTAAGAGGGTCTATTAAGATTTGCTACTCCATATAATTGATTATAAAGTGATGAAATTGTACCTTTAGCAAATGGATCTTTTGTACAGATTGATTCAAAAATGGATAATTGGGATAATGGTGTATCCCCCTTTAGGAATGGTGTATAGAAATTTTTGATTTGGAGATATCTAAATATCTCAGAGTTTGGTAGATCATATTTTTCTCTAAGCGATGGGAATGAAAGGAATGATTTAGATGCTATGAAGTCATTTAGTGTCTGAATGCCTGATGTTGTCCAAGCTTTAAAAGAATTTGGGTAGATCCATGCCGGATAAAAGGCCGGATTTCTGATAAAAGAAAGGAGAGGATTGTGTGGAGATTGTAACTGATATTTGGTTTTTAGTTTATCCCAGAGAGATAAGAAGTGTTTAGTTATGGGATTATGAATTTTAAAGCGGTCTTTAGGATCAAGCCATAATAAATTTGATATTAATAGAGGGTCATTTTCTGAAGCCTCTATAAATACCCATAATGGGATTTCCTGTTTTGCATGGTATTTGGACAGACTGGCCAAATGTGCTGCTCTGTAGTAGTTAGTAAAATTAGGGTATCCCAGGCCTCCTTTATTTTTGGGAAGATGTAGTGTGTGTATAGGTATACGTGGTTTAGAAGAGCCCCATATAAACGAAGTTGCTCTTTTTTGTACTATTCTCAAAAAATAGGAAGGAATTGGAATAGGGAGGACTCTGAATAGATAAAGCAATTTGGGTAGAATAGTCATTTTGATTGCATTAATCTTCCCCATCCAGGATAAAGGAAGTTGCGACCATTGTTTTATTAGATTTGTGATCTGTCTTAATACAGGAGGATAATTGGTTGAGAATAAGTCAGAATGAGATGCTGTTAAATGAATTCCAAGATATGGGATTGATTTTTCTGCCCATGTGAATGGGAGTGCAGCCCTAGCCGGGATCAATTCCATGTTTGTGAGTGAAATATTAAGCACTAGGCATTTCTTAGGATTAATCATAAGGCCGGATAGGGCTGCAAATCCATCAAGAGCTGGTATTAAGTTAGGACCAGAGACCTGTGGTGATGATAGAAAAAGTAATATATCGTCTGCAAATATACATAATTTGTGTGTAATACCTCCTACTTCAATGCCAGTTATAGTTTGGTTTGTTCTGATGTATTGGGCCATGGGTTCGAGTATAAGGGCAAATAATAAGGGAGATAATGGGCAACCCTGTCGGGTACCTCTTTCGATATTAAAGGCTTCAGATTTGTATCCAGCATATTTTATATAGGCTTTGGGTTTATTATATAATGCTTTGATCCATGTTAAAAAGTGGGGTCCAAAACCCCATTTTTGTAATGAATATTGCATATATTGCCAGGATACTGTGTCAAATGCCCTCTTAATATCGAGAGATAGAAAACATAAAGGGATTTTCCGTTTTTTAGCAATATGTGCCAATAACACTGCCCTGCGTATATTATCGCCTGCCTGTCTATTTGGCATGAAGCCTACTTGATCTCTATGTATTAATTTTCCTATAATGCTATTGAGGCGTTTTGCTATTATTTTTGCTAATAATTTAATATCGAGGTTTAACAGAGAGATAGGCCGATAATTCACACAGGAAGTATCATCAGAAAGGGGTTTTGGGATCATACAAACAATTGCCATTAGTGTTTCTTGCCGAAAAGAATGTCCATCTAGAAGTTTGTTAAAAGTTTCAGTGAGAATGGGAGAGAGTATTTCTGAGAATGTTTTATAGTATAAAGCCGAGTAGCCGTCTGGGCCTGGTCTTTTGTTAAGTTTTAGGTCTTTTATGGCGTTAGCAACTTCATCTATAGTTATAGGCTCATCCAAACTGCTTTTTTGATTCTGAGATAACTCAGGTAAGGTTATTTTTGAGAAGAAGGATTCAGCCTCTGTAGGATTAAATTCATTGTTTGTCTTGTATAAAGTTGCGAGATGTGAGTGAAATTTATGGACTATTTTAACTGGATTACAAGTGTAAACATTTTTTGATAATTTCAAACGTATTGGTTTGAAAGATTTGTTAGTTGAATTTAATGCCCGAGCCAAATATGTACCTGGTTTGTTTGTATTCATGTAGAAATTGTGTTTGGAGCGTTTGAGGGATTTATCAACTGACTCAGTGAGAAATAGATCGTATTCCAATCTAGATTTTTCCAGATGAGATTTTGTACTCTGAGATGGATTATCTTGAAATGATATGTAGGCTGCATTAAAATTGAGTTCTAGTTTTTTTGCTAGATTTTTGCGTTCCCGTTTAAATAGTGCCATTTGTCTTTGTATTGTACCACGCAAGACAGGCTTATGAGCTTCCCACAGTGTTATTGGGGAGATGTCTGTTGTATTATTAATTGATATGTATTCCTTTAAAGCTTGTTCAATGGCCATCTGATGTAGTGGGTGTTTGAGCATTATGTCCGGTAAGTACCACGTTGGGTCATGCGCTTTTGGTATGGCTGAGGCTATAGTAGTGTATACTGCATTATGGTCAGACCACGGAATCGGAATTATATCTGATGCAATAATTTCTGGTATCATTCCTATTGTTAGAAAAATATGATCTATTCTGGTGAAGGTTTGATGAGGGTGCGAGAAATAAGTGAATTTCTTTTTCATTGGGTTACTTTCTCTCCATGAATCTACCAGATTGTATTTGGAAAGAAGTTGAGAAAAAGGTAATCTAGAGGTTATTTTGGATGGTGTAAAAGGTGATTTATCTAGAAATGGGAGGAGGACCTGGTTCGAATCCCCACACATTATCACTGTTCCTATTTTGTGTGTATTAATCACTTGTAATATATGTGAGAGGAATGGTGTAGGTTGTTTGTTAGGAGCGTAGTAGGAAATCACCGTGATTGCTGTATCCATTATATAACCCATGAGTATCAGGTATCTACCTTCTGGGTCTTTAATTTCTGATGATAAGGTGAATGGTGTGGATCGGTGAAATGCAATTAGAGTTCCCCTTTGCTTGGTACAGGCAGAAGCCGTGTAAATTTGTTGATAAAAAGGAGAAATATATTTTGGAGTAGAATCTTTGGTGAAGTGTGTTTCTTGGAGGCATACTATGTGAGCCTTCTTGTTATGGAAAGTACGGAAGGCTTTGGTCCTTTTTTGAGGGACATTTATTCCCTGAACATTCAGGGAAAGTATATTCAGTGGTGCCATGGCAACAGATCAAATAGTTTTGACTTACTTTTTGTTATGCAGAGCTGACTGCGCAGATCAACCTGTGTGAACTGAAGAGATGAATAGATAGAAAAGAAACCAGTGAATTCTGGAGTAAAGAGTAAACAAAAAACATATGAGATTAGATGATACATTGTATAAATTTTTTTTTGCAAGTAATCACAATTTACCCGTGAAAGAGAATAAATATCTCTCTCAGGGGAATAAGTGCCTTCGTCACACTCCCACATAATATGGTTGGGAGAATGAGGAGGGCTAATGGGGGTACACGGATCTTCCGCTTACAGGAGAGAAGTGCTATGTCAAAAAACATCAAAATGATGTTTCATTAATTGGAGTGCAGAATATAGTTTTTGTTGAAATTATTTATTCCAGGGTGGTTGTATATGGTTAGTCTTGCCCTAGGCTAAATAATTCAGTTAGAAAGGTACTGTTAATAACTTTGGTATTGATGAAGATAGTTTGAATTATTTGGGGATTTTAACCCTTTTAGAGTAAACAATTACATATTTGATTCATATGTAACTGTTTAGATATGTTAACTCATAAAATTGAGGTTGTATTGCTTCAGATTAGAATAAACAAAAACATAATTCTAGGAACTAGTTAGGTAATAATATATTTGTTTTAAGAAAAGAAAGAAAAAGCTTCCATTACTTCTGGATTATTGAACATATTTGTCCTAAAAAGTAATAAATCTATTGTTATTACCTGATAATATATAACTGAACAAGAATTTCCTTATTTCACTTATATATTCTAAGGCTATATGAATCAGAAGTAATAAGAAATATAACTGGAATGTAACATGATCCCACACAGTGTGTGACTATCAGAATGCAGTTACATTCAGTTATAAATACAGGTTTTTTATAGAGATCCATCTCTTAGTATAATAAATGAAGAGATATCAGGAATTAGGATGTCAGTCCATTGAATCTTCTTGGTCCATGGATGATGTGGCATAACGACCTCTTTTGTGAGAATGATGATTCCCATTTTGTTCTGAAATTTTCTGGGTGCTGCCTGAAGGTGAAGATGCCATTCTTCTGCGTGTGGGAGTGTTGCTGCTTGTGGGTTCTGTCAGATTTAATTTTAAAAGGGTTTGTTGTAGTTCATCTGCTGATCTGCTTCTGTAAATTGTACCTTGGTAGTTAAACCTGACTGAAAAGGGGAAGCCCCATTGATACATAATGTTGTGGCGTTGCAGTTCCATTAATTGGGGTTTCATGGATCGTCTTTTAGTAATAGTAAGTTGGGATAGGTCAGCAAAAATTTGATAATTGTGTCCTTGAAAATTAAGTTCCTTTTTTTCTCTTGCAGCAATTAGTATTTGTTCTTTCGTTCTGTAATAATGAAATTTTGTGATTATATCACGTGGGGGTCCATCTTTCTTTTTGGCTGTGAGGGCTCTGTGTACTCTGTCCAGTTCTAAACGTTCAATAGGGATATCTGGCTTTAGTTCTTGTAATAGAGCAGTAATAGTAGATTGCAGGTCTGTCACAGTTTCAGGTATTCCCCTTATGCGCAATTTTGAACGTCTGGCTCTATTTTCGTAATCTTCGAGCTTAGTTTGAAGTATTAAATTCTCTTTTTTTAATTGTTCCAATTCTGTTATATTTTCTTGGGTTGTAATTTCAATTTCATCCATTTTTATTTCTAAGGCTGCGGTGCGGTTTCCCAGCTCTCTTATTTCTTTGGTTAGGCTTTTTGTTATTTGGTCTGAGGTTTGTTTTAAAGCCTTATGAAGCATCTTTTCAAATTGTAATAATATTACTGGGGATACTGAGGAGGCTTGTGGAGAAGTTTGTGAGAGGATTTGTTCTGTATCTGACTCAAATGGAGAGTCTTGCTGTGACATTTTCTGTCTGTGAGAGCGCCCTGATGCTGTATCTTGTGAGGTGATTGGAGCTGCTTCAGCTGCAGTGAGTGCCTGTGAGCTCTTTGTGAGGTGATTTTTATTTCTGCCACGGTTTCCTCCCAGTACCATATTTCCTGCCCAAACTTTCACAGTTTGTTCCCTGGGGCAAAAAGGTTCAAATGGATACCTTTTGAGTCTGCAGGCTCCGCTTTGTCCTTCTCTTCTCTCCTCAGCGGTGTGGAGCTCTAACAATGCATGTCTGCTCCGCTAGGCTCCGCCTCCTGCCCCCCTATTTTTTTATTTTTTAATAAAGGACTTGTCCCAAGATGTGTCTTGTGGTTTTTTAACATTTTGACACTTTTTTTGTGAAATGGTAGAGGTACAATGTACCCCCCGCTCGCAGACCCCCACAACCACCGGGCAAGGGTTGTGGGGATGAGGCCCTTGTCCCCATCAACATGGGGACAAGGTGCTTTGGGGGCTACCTCAAAGCACCCTCCCCATGTTGAGGGCATGTGGTCTGGTACGGTTCAGGATGGGGGGTGCTCTCTCATCCCCCCTCTTTTCCTGCGGCCTGCCAGGTTGCATGCTCAGATAAGGGTCTGGTGTGGATTTTTTTGGGGAACCCCACGCAGCTTTCTTTTAAAATTTTGGTTTGGTTTTCCCCTTAATATTCATACCAGATCCAAAGGGCTGTATTGCCGAGACCGGACAATTCATTATAGCCGCGAGTAGTTTTAAATGACTTTTTTCCTTTAGAAATTTCATTTTATGCAGGGACTGTTCTAAACACGGGAAAAGTGCGCCACTTTACAGGCATACTATAGACACCCCCCAGGTATGAGATTTAAAGGAATATTTCACTTTAATTGTTTCACTTAAGCATTATTAAAATCATTGCTCCCTAAAAAACTGCAGTTTTTAATTTTTTTTTTGCATTGATACATGTCCCCTGGGGCAGGACCCAGGTCCCCAAACACTTTTTATGACAATACCATGCATATAAGCCTTAAAAATTAGCACTTTTGATTTCTCCCATAGACAATTCATTATAGCCGCGAGTAGTTTTAAATTACTTTTTTTCCTTTAAAAATGTCATTAGATCTAATGTTCTAAACACGGGAAAAGCGTGCCACTTTACAGGCATACTATAGACACCCCCCCAGGTTTGAAATTTAAAGGAATATTTCACTTTTATTGTTTCACTTTAACTGCTTTCTGACCGCCGGCTGTCAATTGACGGCCAGGCGGCGCAGCTCTTGTTGCGAGCATCATATGATGGCCTTGCTTTCCCGGCCCACCAGGGGGTGTGCGCCCACCGTGTCACGTCGGGCACCCGCGATTGCTGGTAACACAGCAGGACCATGGATCTGTGTGTGTAAACACACAGATCCACAGTCCTGTCAGAGGAGAGGAGACCGATGGTATGTTCCCAGTACAGAGGAACACCGATCGGTCTCCTCCCCTAGTGAGTCCCCTCCCCTACAGTTAGAAACACTCCCTAGCAAACACAGTTAATCCCTCGATCACCAGCTAGTGTTAACCCCTTCCCTGCCAGTCACATTTATACAGTAATCAGTGCATTTTTATAGCACGGATCGCTGTATAAATGTGAATGGTCCCAAAAATGTGTCAAAAGTGTCTGATATGTCCGCCGCAATATCGCAGTCATGATAAAAATCGCAGATCGCCACCATTACTAGTAAAAAAAAAAAAATTATAAAAATGTTATAAATCTATCCCCTATTTTGTAGACACTATAACTTTTGCGCAACCAATCACTATACACTTATTGCGATTTTTTTAACAAAAATATGTAGAAGAATTCATATCGGCCTAAACTGTGGAAAAAATTTGTTTTAAAGAAAAAAAAAATTGATATTTATTATCGCAAAAAGTAAAAAATATTGTGTTTTTTTTCAAACTTGTCACTCTTCTTTTGTTTATAGCGCAAAAAATAAAAACCGCAGAGGTGATTAAATAACATCAAAAGAAAGCTCTATTTGTGGGGAAAAATGATAACAATTTCATTTGGGTACAGTGTTGTATGACTGCGTAATTGTGATTCAAAGTGCGACAGCGCTGAAAGCTGAAAAATGGCTTGGGCAGGAAGGGCGTGAAAATGCACTGTACTGAAGTGGCTAAGCAGTATTAAAATCATTGCTCCCTAAAAAAACGGCAGTTTTTAAAACTTTTTTTGCATTGATACATGTCCACTGGGGCAGGACCCAGGTCCCCAAACACTTTTTATGAAAATAACTTGAATATTAACCCTTAAAATTAGCACTTTTGATTTTTCACATTCGTGTCCCATAAACTTTAAGGGTATTCACATGTTCGAACAAATTTTTTGCCTGTTCGCATGTTCTGCTGCGAACCGGGGGGGTGTATGACTCGTCCCCACTGAAGACCTAAGTAGGTATGTAATGGATCGTGGCATAGAACATATGATAGGGATGCTAAAGCTTGTACTGCCCACAAGCAAATTTAGCATTTAGCAACCGTGTCTGCATGTAGAAAGGGTGGTGACCTTCCATAGAATCGTAGAAAGAATGCGACAGTAGCTAAATGCCAGATAACCAAGCCAAATGGTGTGTGTGAAGAGAGTGAGGTGTAACAATGCTACAAAAGTGATATATGAGAGCGGAGAATGTATGCTACTCACCTTACACAAAGTTAACTGGTTTTAGAAATCATGGTTCCCAGCTGAGATTGCTCGGACGACCATGAAGCCTGAGATAAATGTGACATAAAGGCCCAAGGTCAAGCTTGGCATACAGAAGTGTCCTCTAGTCCAACCCCCCTCCAAGGGAAAACTTTTTTTTTGTACTGATGATGGCATGTCTGAGCTTGTGATGGACAAAATATGAAGCTGATATCTAATGATCTGTGGAAGAGAAGACAGACATGCGAACGAATGACCGTAAATGAGTGCCAATGACTGATGTGAGTTGTGATGAGTGCTGCATAAAATGAAGCCTTAAGAGGGAGGCTGTAGAAAATAAGTAGCTCAGAAATAGCAAAGCAAAGAATCACAACAAACCATGCTGAAAGTAATGAAAAATGTGAAGTTTGGACAGAAAATAAGAGTGAACAAGGAAAATTGTAAACAGGAAGCATGGTTGTACCGGCGAGGAGACTGCACACTGCGAATGAGTAACGGAACGTACTGAATCGTACAGAAGATGTCAACCTGGAGCATCACATGAGGTAACAAATGATCGTGGATGTGTGAACGACCGGTGCAAATTGCGACTTGGGAGCTGCATAACACAGTGCCTTGTGAGGGAGGCTGAGTAACCCGAAAGTAGCCAGAATGTAGTGCATATGTACGAATAACCAGGATGAGCTGAATCGAGCCTCGCGTGATGCAACCAAGATTCCAATCGTTAGCTGCCATGGATCATGCGGAACTTGAACCAGCCGACTGCTGCGAGAACTGTGAACTGGGGCCCAACTGTGATGAAGTGAATTAGATGTGTCAGCTTGAACATGCGATTGTGTATGAGATTTTTGTCAGCCTAGTGATGTCAATATGTCAACCAGAACCAACAAGAATACAGGGGAGTCGCTGAATATATATGCCCTTCCGAACTCCTCCCATAAATTCAGTCTACCATACTGGCCTTCATGTATATTTTTTTATATATATATATATATATATATATATATATATATATATATATATATATATATATATATATATATATACACTGAGCAAAAATATAAACGCAACACTTTTGTGTTTGCTCCTATTTATCATGAGCTGAACTTAAAGATCTATAACTTTTTCTATGTACACAAAAGGCCTATTTCTCTCAAATATAGTTCACAAATCTGTCTAAATCTGTGTTAGTAAGCACTTCTCCTTTGCCAAGATAATCAATCCACCTCACAGGTGTGGCATATCAAGATGCTGATTAGACAGCATGATTATTGCACAGGTGTTCCTTAGGCTGGCCACAATAAAAGGCCACTCTAAAATGTGCAGTTTTACTGTATTGGGGGGGTCCGGGGGGTTCGAAAAACCAGTCAGTATCTGGTGTGACCACCATTTGCCTCATGCAGTGCAACACATCTCCTTCACATAGAGTTGATCAGGTTGTTGATTGGGGCCTGTGGAATGTTGATCTATTCCTCTTCAGTTCCGGGATATTGGCAGGGAATGGAACACGCTGTGGTATATGTCGCTCCAGAGCATACCAAACATGCTCAATGGGTGACAGGTTCGGTGAATATGCTGGCCATGCAAGAACTGGGATGTTTTTAGCTTCCAAGAATTGTGTACAGATCCTTGCAACATGGGACCCTGCATTATCATGCTGCAACATGAGGTGATGGTCGTGGATGAATGGCACAACAATGGGCCTCTGGATCTCGTAACAGTATCTCTGTGCATTCAAAATACCATCAATAAAATGTTTTTGTGTTCGTTGTCCATAGTATACGCCTGCCCATACCATAACCCCACCGCCACTATGGGCCACTTGATCCACAGCGTTGACATCAGCAAACTGCTAACCCACACAATGCCATACACGCTGTCTGCCATCTGCCCTGTACAGTGAAATTGGGATTCATACATGAAGAGAACACCTTTCCAAAGTGCCAGACGCCATTGAATGTGAGCATTTGCCCACTCAAGTCGGTTAGGATGATGAACTGCAGTCAGGTCGAGACCCCGATGAGGACGACGAGCATGCAGATGAGCTTCCCTGAGATGGTTTCTGACAGTTTGTGCAGAAATTCTTTGATTATGTAAAATGATTGTTGCAGCAGCTGTCCGGGTGGCTTGTCTTGGATGATCTTGGAGATGAAGATGCTGGTGTGGTTACACATGGCCTGCGGTTGTGAGGCTGGTTGGATGTACTGCCAAATTCTCTGAAATTCCCTTGGAGACGGCTAATGGTAGAGAAATGAACATTCAATTCAAGGGCAATAGCTCTGGTGGACATTCCTGCAGCCAGCATGCCAATTGCACGCTTCCTTAAAACCTGTGACATCTGCGGCATTGTGTGTGATAAAAGCAAAGCTATAAGAGGTATGTCTGGTACCTCCCCGCTTCCCCAGCGATTTGGGGGTGATCCAGTTCAATGCAGAGGGTTTCTCAACCAAGTTGAGATATACTTTGAGATGCTGCCCCAGGCATTTCCCACGCACAGAAGCAAAGTAGGGTTTGTGATATCTTTGCTTTCTTAGAGAGCCTTGGCCTGGGCTAACCCTCTATGAGAGATGCAAAAACCTGTTGTCTTGAGTTATCCTGAGTTTGTGGCCTCCTTTAAAAGGGTATTTGAAGTTCCCACATGCTCCGTTTCTGCTGCCAAGTGCCTCATGTCCATCAAACAGAGGATGAGAACTGCTGCCGACTACGCCATTGAGTTCCGTACTCTGGCAGCAGAGGTTGCTTGGAACAATGAGTCCCTCGTGGCTGCTTTTTCTCATGGTCTCTCGGATTCCATCAAGGATGAGATAGCAGCCTGAGATATACCCACTGAGCTGGAGAGCTTGATCTCGTTTGCCATCCTCATTGACTCCAGACTCAGAGAAAGACTTTCTTTTAAGAAGCACGTACGGAAGACTCCTGTACGTTTGCCTCCGAGCTTTGCAGTCCCACCCGTGCCTCCCTCACCTCCCATACCTCCTGGTACCGAGTCAGTCAGTGAAGATGAACCCATGCACTTGGGCTTCACACGTTTCTCTGCGGATGAGAGAGCCTTTAGGAGGAGGGAGAGATTGTGCCTTTATTGTGGCAAGGCAGGTCACTTTTTGAAGTCTTGTCCTACCCGTCCTGGGAACACCCGAACCTTGAGGTCCTGTCATGGACAGACCTTAGGCAGTGTTGTGTCATCCCCAGTTATCCATAAGGATAAGCTCCTGGTTTCGGTCACCCTTTCTTGGACTGAGTCGTCTATCGAGATACAGGTCTAATCAACTCTGGGGCTGCAGGCCTGTTCATGGATGCTGCCTTTGTATCAAAGCACTCGATTCCACTGCAGCTGTGTAACACTCCACTTTCCATTGAGTCTCTTGATGGGAGACCTCTACAGTCTGCCCATGTGACTCATGAGATGGTTCCATTGTCCATGGCCGTAGGGGCTCTTCTTGGTTACAGAGGCACAATCCCTCTTTTGATAGGCTCCGTGCTGAGGTTCTCTCCTGGTCACCACAATGCAGTGAAACACGCTTCCAGAAGGTAGCCAAGGTCCTGTGTACCTCTTCACTCTCCTCCCTGCCGGAGGAGTACAGTGATTTTAGCGATGTCTTTGGCAAAGGTCAAGCTGGTAGTTTGCCTCCACACCGGCCATATGATTGTGCAATTTACCTTCAACCTGGTGCCACTCCCCCTTGTAGCCAGGTTTACCCTTTGTCGGTCTTAGAGGACAAAGCCATGGAGGAGTATGTTGCAGATGCACTTTCCTGGGGTTTCATCCGCAAATCCTCATCTCTTGCTGGTGCTGGTTTCTTCTTTGTGAAGAAGAGGAGCGGTGAACTGAGACCTTGTATTGATTATAGGGGTCTCAATCGTTTCATGATTAAGAATGCTTACCCGATCCCTTTGACTACCCGCTTAATACCAGAACAGGCCATTATGAGTGTCTCGTAATGCCTTTTGGCCTTTGTAATGCCCTGGCAGTTTTCCAGGAATGTATTAACAATGTCCTCCGAGATTTGTTGCAGTTATGTGTGGTGGTTTATCTCGAAGATATCATCATATTTTCCAAGTCCCTGGAGAGCCACCACACAGATGTCTGTCGTGTGCTTCAGAAATTAAGAGAGAACAATTTCTATTGTAAACTGGAGAAGTGTGAGTTCCATTGGGAACAGGTTAAATTCCTGGGCTACGTGATTTCCACTGCTGGTTTTTTGATGGACCTAGAGAAACTTTCGGCAGTCCTACAGTGGCCTCGACCCGTGAGGTTACGTCCTCTGCAGCGTTTCCTGGGTTTTGTCAACTTTTATTGGAAGTTTATTTGTAACTTCTCATCTCTGGTCAAGCCCCTGACTGATATGACTAGAAAAAACGGTAACCCACAGAGTTGGTCCATTAGGCCTTTGAAAGTCTCAAGGCTGCCTTTGTTTCTGCTTCTGTGTTGGCACATCCTAATCCTACGTTACCTTTTATCCTTGAGGTTGATGCTTCTGAGACTGGTGTTGGTGCCCTTCTGTCTCAACATCCCACCTCTGAGAGTGCTATGCATCCGTGTGGCTACTTTTCCAAGAAATTGTGACCTGCCGAGTGCAATTACGAGTTTGGTGAAAGAGAGCTGTTGGCAATCATTTTAGCCCTGAAAGAATGGAGACATCTCCTCGAAGGTACCACTGTGCCGGTTCTCATTCATACTGACCATAAGAATCTCACATTCTTGTATGAGGCTAAATGCCTCTCTTCCAGAAGGGCGCAATGGGCTCTTTTCTTGTCAAGTTTCAGTTACATTGTCACATTCTTACCCGTTACTAAGAATGTAAGGGCTGACACCTTGTCACGACAATTTTCCTCCACTTCCAAGTTGGAGTCGGATCCGGTTCCTATGATTCCTCCTGATCGTATTCTGGCTACAGTTCGCACCAGTCTTACTTCTCCTTTGGGTGACAAAATTCTTGCTGCTCAGGTCGATGCTCCTCCTGAGAAACCTTGCGACCGCTGTTTTGTCCTAGAGTGTCTTCGTACTGCCATGCTCCAGACTTACCATTCTCTCAAGGCAGCTGGCCACCCTGGTAAGAATCAACTTGTTTGGGCCATTTCCCAACAATTCTGGTGGCCTAGTCTAGGTGCTGATGTAACTGCCTTCATAGCTCCTGTTCTGTGTGTGCTCAGAGTAAGACGACACCTTCCAGTGGGCCTCCTACAACCCATACCCAATGGAGAGAGGCCGTGGACCCACCTGTCTATGGATTTCATTGTGGAGTTGCCCAACTCCCAAGGCAACACAGTCATCTATGGTGGTGACTGGTTCTCAAAGACGTGTCATTGTATTCCAGTATTATATTAAGAAGTTGCCCACTTCTAAGGAACTGGCTTCCATTTTTGCTTGGAGATCTTTCGCTTACATGGGCTACCCAAGGTGATTGTCTCGGACAGGGGTAGTCAGTTTATGTCTCGGTTCTGGCGAGCCTTTTGTGTACAGCTAGCAATTCTGCTTGTTTTCTCCTCTGTGTATCACCCCCAGTCTAATGGGGCTGCAGAACGAGCCAACTAGTCCTTGGAGCAATTCCTACGTTGCTATATTTCTGACCATCACAACAACTGGTCAGACCTATTACCATGGGCAGAGTTTGCTCACAACAGTGCCTTGATTTCTGCTTCCCAATTGTCTCTGTTTATGGCGAATTATGGTTTCCAACCTTTCATGTTGCCTGACATGTTTGTTCTGCAGAGTATTCCTGCACTAGAGGAGCATCTCTGTGGTCTTCATTCCACTTGAGCACAAGTCTAGGAGGCTTTGCATCATGCTAATGATAGGTACAGACTCCATGCTGACCGCAAACGCCTGCCTGCGCCATCCTACCAGGTTGGGGACAAGGTCTGGCTGTCATCTCGCAACCTTGACTTCGGGTTCCCTCAGTGAAGTTCGCACCTCGGTTTATTGGGCCTTTCCGTATCCTTCGCAGGATTAACCCAGTGGCTTACGCGTTGGACCTTCCTCCTAGTATGCACATCTCAAATGTGTTTCATGTCTCCTTATTGAAACCGTTGGTCTGCAACCGCTTTACCACCTTGGTGCCACGTCCTCACCCTATACAGGTTGAGAACCATGAGGAGTATGAGGTACAATCCATTGTTGACTCCCGTAGGTTCCGTGAGCGCATACAGTACCTGGTGCATTGGAAGGGGAACGCTCTTTGGTCTCATCCTCGGATGTACATGCTCCTGCCCTCCTCTGTGATTTTCATAGACGTTTTCCCCTCAAGCCTGGTGGTCCTCCAAGGGGGAGGGGTCGATGAGGAGGGGGGTACTGTCAGGGCTCAGCCCTTCCTTCTCTGAGCTGGCCGCTCAGCTGTTAATTGCCAGCTCTCATCTCTCTCCACAGTTAACCAGCTGTTGTGGATCTGCTTGTCAGTCCCACCTACTTAAAGATCTCCAGCTCACTTCATTCTTGCCTTCACCTTGGTCACATCACAAGAAACCATCTCCTGCATTCCTGTTTAAAGACTGGCTTTGCTGACATCCCTTTTGGCTCCTTATCCTGCTTGCTGTACCTCTACTTGGATCCCTGACTGGCTGATTACCCGATCTGGTTACTGAACTCCGGCTTGGCTGATTACTAGGGATGAGCTTCGAGTTCGAGTCGAACTCATGTTTGACTCGAACTCCGGCTGTTCACCAGTTCGCCGAACAGCGAACAATTTGGGGTGTTTGCGGCAAATTCGGAACACCCTTTAAAAGTCTATGGGAGAAATCAAAAGTGCTAATTTTAAAGGCTTATATGCATGGTATTGTTATAAAAAGTGTTTGGGGACCTGGGTCCTGACTTAGGGGACATGTATCAATGCAAAAAAAAGTTTTAAAAACAGCCATTTTTTCTGGAGCAGTGATTTTAATAATGCTTAAAGTCAAACAATAAAAGTGTAATATTCCTTTAAATTTCATACATGGGGGGTGTCTATAGTATGTCTGTAAAGGGGCGCATGTTTCCCCTGTTTAGAACAGTCTGACAGCAAAATCTGCTCTGAGGAAACCAGCGGTGATTGGCTGGTGAAACGCGTCAACACGTGACGTCAGCACGTCACCTCGGAGCCGCGAGCTTATGGTGTTTGAATATCTGACCGGGAACCAACAGCTGACGGCCGGCTTGTATCATTTTTACTGACGGCGCTGACATAGTGGGACCTCTCCTATTGACGGCTAATGCTGTTCGGACTGACATCTGCAGCTATCTTCTGTGGGTAGAGCCTATGATCTCAAGAGCTATTGAACCATCCATCTGGTGAGAGAAGTATTACTCCAGTTTATACTTACAGTACAGCCTGAGCTGCTCCCCCTGCTGTTTTCTATGAACATAGCTGCTTTATTTGTATGTCCCGGATCTACTGCCATCTCTAGTAATACTGCCGGTCACTGCTGTTGCCATGCATATGATATGGATCGAGCTCCCGGACTGCCTTAAATTTCATTGATGTGCTGAATTAGTTTGCAAGTTATATTCAATCATTTATTCATCCACCTTGCCCTCATACCACCTTATTACCAATACTTGGACTGATTCAGGATGTAGTTTACACGATATTGCCCAAATATAGTAGGAATCTGCTGGGGTGATTGGTGTGTGTATGGGGTATGTTTGGCCGCGGCTCCGTTGTTTTTAATGATAACGTTATCTGTTTTAACTTGGTCTATGGTATATTCCCTAATTTGCCCGATTTTTGTATTATTATGTGGTGTTTTGTAGTTCAATAAACTTATTGTTTTTTTGCAGATGGTGTTTGGGTAATTTGCCTTCTTTGGGGGAATCTCTTTCTCCTAGTTGTTTTGACAGCAAAATGGCATTTCAAAGGAAAAAAAGTAATTTAAAACTACTTGCGGCTATTAATGAATTGCCGGTCCGACAATACATATCAAAGTTAATTCATAAAAACGGCATGGGAATTCCCCACAGGGGAACCCCGAACCAAAATTTAAAAAAAAAACTGGCGTGGGGGTCCCCCTAAATTCCATACCAGGCCCGATAAGGGTTTGGTATGGATTTTTGGGGGGACCCCACAGCAATTTTTTTTATTTATTTTGGCACGGGGTTCCCCTTAAAATCCTGCAAAATACTCACTATACCTCTCAGCAAATAGCTTGGGTGTCTACTTTCCAAAATGGGGTCATTTGGGGGGGGGGTTTGCCACCTGGGCATTCCATGGCCTCCGAAACTGTGATAGGCAGTGAAGAGTGAAATCAAAAATTTACGCCCTTAGAAAGCCTGAAGGCGGTGCTTGGTTTTCGGGGTCCCGTGCGCGACTAGGCTCCCAAAAAGTCCCACATATGTGGTATCCCCATGCTCAGGAGAAGCAACAGAATGTATTTTGGGGTGTAATTTCACATATTCCCATGGCATGTTTGAGCAATATATCATTTAGTGACAACTTTGTGCAAAAAAAAAAAATTGTCTCTTTCCCACAACTTGTGTCACAATATAAAATATTCCGTGGTCTCGACATGCCTCTCAGCAAATAGCTTGGGGTGTCTACTTTCCAAAATGGGGTCATTTGGGGGGGCTTGAACTGTCCTGGCATTTTATGCACAATATTTAGAAGCTTATGTCACACATCACCCACTCTTCTAACCACTTGAAGACAAAGCCCTTTCTGACACTTTTTGATTACATGAAAAAATTATTTTTTTTGCAAAAAAATTACTTTGAACCCCCAAACATTATATATTTTTTTTAAAGCAAATGCCCTACAGATTAAAATGGTGGGTGTTTCATTTTTTTTTCACACAGTATTTGCGCAGCGATTTTTCAAACTGATTTTTTGGGGAATTCAAAATTTGAATGCACTAAAACACACTATATTGCCCAAATGTTTGATGAGATAAAAAAGATGATCTTAGGCCGAGTACATGGATACCAAACATGACATGCTTTAAAATTGCGCACAAACGTGCAGTGGCAACAAAATAAATACATTTTTAAAAGCCTTTAAAAGCCTTTACAGGTTACTACTTTAGATTTACAGAGGAGGTCTACTGCTAAAATGACTGCCCTCGATCTGACCTTCGCGGTGATACCTCACATGCATGGTGCAATTGCTGTTTACATTTGACGCCAGACTGGCGCTTGCGTTCACCTTAGCGCGAGAGCAGGGGGGACAGGGGTGCTTTTTTTTTTTTTTTTTTTCTCTTTATTATTTTTTTGCTTTTTTATCTTATTTTTTAACTGTTCCTTTCATTTTTTTTTAAATCATTTTTATTGTTATCTCAGGGAATGTAAATATCCCCTATGATAGCAATAGGTAGTGACAGGTACTCTTTTTTGAAAAAATTGGGGTCTATTAGACCCTAGATTACTCCTCTGCCCTCAAAGCATCTGACCACACCAAGATCGGTGTGATAAAATGCTTCCCCAATTTCCCAATGGCGCTATTTACATCCGGCGAAATAGTCATAAAATGCTCGTAACTTCTGGGTTTCTTAGGCCATAGAGATGTTTGGAGCCACTCTGGTCTCTGATCAGCTCTATGGTCAGCTGGCTGAATCACCGGCTGCATTCTCAGGTTCCCTGTTGAGACAGGAGAGCCAGAGAAAAACACGGAAGACGGTGGGGGGGGCAGTCTAGAGGCTAATTAGCCGCTAGGATTGCTTTTACATGAAAGCCGACCGCTGGCTGAAAAGAATGATACCAAGATGATACCTAAACCTGCAGGCATCATTCTGGTATAACCACTCAAAGTCGTGAATGGCGTACCTGAAGACAAAAAAATGGTTAACAATAAAGCACAGTAAACGGTAAAGTATAAAAAAATTGCATACCTGAAAAGCAAACATGATAAAACATAATAACAATAAAACATTGCAGAATAGAATACAGTAAAAAAGAGCAGGACAATAGAGAGAGAATAGAGATAGAGAGAACAATAAAATGACAACTATTTTTTTTTATTTTATATTTTTGTTTGTGTTTTTTTTTTTTTACACTTTTTTTTGTAACTGTAACTTTTATAACTGTAACCGGTTCCAGGTTCGGGTCTCTCAAAATGCGATGGCATCTTGGGAGACCCTGTGAAAGCGTGCCTAGTCTGTGAAATGCTGTACCCTACACTAATACTCAACTAGTGTATGGTAGCGTTCAAAACATTCACCAATGCAAAGACCAGGATTGTCAGGACAGGAGGGACAATAATAGCGGGTGTCACGCCTATATCCGTGCTTGCTGCAGACACAACATCTTTTTTGGGGGGGTTCCTTGGGTAGGGGTACTCGGGAGGACATAAAGAAAATGCCTCTCATGCAGCCGACTGCATTTGGTTGGGGATGTGAATGGGGGAATTACGGGCGCTGCAGAAGCGGTGGGTTCCCAATTAGGATTGGCGAATGCAGCAGGAAGGGCATTATGGGCACGACGGGCCTGTGTTTGTCTTTTTGGTGGCAGCAGGACACTACTTGTGCTTGCCACCTCACCAGCTTGAACTGCACTTATGGGACTTGCCACGTCACCAAGTGTTACTGCAGTGCTGGTTTGACTATGACCGGGGTGTACTAGGCCGCTGGCGCTTGCCAGTTCACCAAAACACTACCAAAAAACTGTTAGCGATCGCAGGGATCAGGCCTGACTCTGCGAATGCTGCAGTTATGCGTTTAGTGTTTTGTAAGTGACAGTGATCGATCGATACTGCACTTGGGTGGGCTGGGCTGGGCTGGGCTGGGCCGGGCGGAGGGGCAAAACGCAGGTGCTAGCAGGTATCTGGGCCGATCCCGCTAACACTGCATTTTTGGGAACCCTAAACTGCTGGGGACACTAGTATAGATCTGATCGGATCAGATATTGATCCATTCAGATACTATACCACTAAGGGAGGTGTACGGTGCGTGCATGGGTGTTAGCGGTACTGGCGCTAACATGACGCTGCCTGGGGCTGGTGCTTGCCAGTTCACCAAAACGCTACCAAAAAAACTGTTAGCTATTGCAGTGATCAGGCCTGACTCTGCGAACGCTGCAGTTATGTGTTTAGTGTTTTATAAGTGACAGTGATAGATCGATACTGCACTTGGATGGGCTGGGCCGGGTGGAGGGGCAAAACGCAGGTGCTAGCAGGTATCTGGGCTGATCCCACTAACACTGCATTTTTGGGAACCCTAAACTGCTGGGGACGCTAGTATAGATCTGATCGGATCAGATATTGATCCGTTCAGCTACTATACCACTAAGGGAGGCGTATGCTGCGTGCGTGGGTGTTAGCGGTACTGGCGCTAACCTGATGCTGCTTGGGGCTGGTGCTTGCCAGTTCACCAAAACACTACCAAAAAAACTGTTAGCGATCGCAGGGATCAGGCCTGACTCTGCGAACGCTGCAGTTATGCGTTTAGTGTTTTGTAAGTGACAGTGATCGAGCAATACTGCACTTGGGTGGGCTGGGCTGGGCCGGGCAGAGGGGCAAAACGCAGGTGCTAGCAGGTATCTGGGCTGATCCCGCTAACGCTGCGTTTTTGGGAACCCTAAACTGCTGGGGACGCTAGTATAGATCTGATTGGATCAGATATTGATCCGTTCAGATACTATACCACTAAGAGAGGCGTATGCTGCATGCGTGGGTGTTAGCGGTACTGGCGCTAATCTGACGCTGCCTGGGGCAATGCATATCACCGGCGGGCGATCAGGGGTAATAAACGGCGGGTGCCCTGACACTATAAAAAATAAACGAACTATCCAGCGTCACCCGTAACAGTTATACGGTAATCAGTGGTGAAAGGGTTAACTAGGGGGCAATCAAGGGGTTAAAACATTTATTAGGTAGTATATGGGGGTCCCTGACGCTATAAAACGCTGACGGCGAACCTAAATATTTACCTCCCTCACTAGCATCACCAGCGACACTAATACAGCGATCAGAAAAATGATCGCTTAGCGACACTGGTGACGGGGGGTGATCAAGGGGTTAAAACTTTATTAGGGGGGTTAGGGGGGTATCCTAGACCTAAAGGGGGCTAACACTCACTGCCCTACCACACTAACTGTCACAAACTGACACCATGCAGTAATCAGAAAAAAAAAAAAAATTCTTGGTGTCAGTGTGACGGGGGGAGGGGTGATCGGGGGGCGATCGGGGGGGACCGGGGGTGTAAAGTATGCCTGGCATGTTCTACTGTGAGGTGTAGTGTTGTGCAACTCACTCAGATGTCTTCTCTCCTCGGCGCCGAAACGGAAACTGCCGAGCCGAGGAGAGATGACATCACATCCTCTGCCTCTGTGTACTACACAGAGGCAGGGGACGATTCTCATTGGCTGGGAGCGATCGCGAGGGGGGGGCCACGAATGGATGGCCTCCCCCTCATCTCTGATCGCTGCCAGACCAAAGCCGACCGCCTCGGGCACCGGGGGGGGGCGGATCGGACAGGTACGTGATTTTGCCTGCCCGTGCCATTCTGTTTAACAGGGGCATGTAATTACAATTTCTGATCTAATATTTCACAGAAGGGCTTGTTCCTGCTCCCAACAAGAATATCTGTGAGTGGTTAAAGTGTTGTGGCACCACCGCCAAAGACCCAACTTTTCTGCCCCTGTCCCAGCAGCAGAAAAAAGGACAAGCGTGCCCCACGGCCACCTGCAGAAGTTGCACCATGTCCATGACCAGCACTGTGGACTGTAGCCACAGAGCCTGCTTGCCCTCTTTTAGTGGCCTGTGAGTGTCTGCCTCTCTTTGGTGGCCTTCCGGACATGATGGGGATTTTGTTTTGCAACACCACACTACACTGTATTGTGTACTCTGTACACCACCAGAAAAGTAGTAGCAACTGCACTATGGGTGCACGGTATTGTGTACACCACCAGAAGTCTAATAGCAACTATGGATGTACTCTATGTATTATGTACTGTGTACACCACCAGAAAAGTAGTAGCAACTGCACTATGGGTGCATGATACTGTGTACACCAACAGAAGTGTAATAACAACTATGGGTGAACTGTATTGTGTACACCACCAGAAAAGTAGTAGCAACTGCACTACGGGTGCACGGTATTGTGTACACCACCAGAAGTCTAATGGCAACTATGGGTGCACTCTATGTATTGTGTACTGTGTACACCATCAGAAAAGTAGTAGCAACTGCACTAGGGGTGCATGGTACTGTGTACTGTGTACCACCGCCTGAAGTATATTAGAAACAGTACACCAGGAATGGCCTGCAGTGAGATATAGCTAAACTGTATGCAGTGGATATAAATATATATATATATATATATATATATATATATATATACGAGACAATCTGTTTATATATAATAAATACACTGCAGCTAACTGAAAAATCTGCCTGCCTGCCTTCTCAATCTAAATGAGACTCTCTCACCGTCCACGCCAACAACACACTACACAAGGCCGACGTGTAGGCGGCCTTATATAGTGTGGGGTGTGGACCTAGTCCCCCTGAGCCATGATTGGCGAAAGGCACCCTGCCTTTGGCCAATTATGGCTCTCTTAGCTGAGGGCACTGTGATTGGCCAAAGCATGCAGGTCATGGTGCATGCTCTGGCCAATCATCATACAGCAATGCACTGGGCTCCCGCAGTGCATTATGGGTCGATATGCGCTGCTCGAATTTGGAGCGAACGGCCCATAATGTTCAGTTTTCGACGAATAGGCGAACAGCTAATGTTCGAGTCAAACTCATGTTCAAGTCAAACTCATGTTCGACCCAAACAGAAAGCTCATCCCTATTTGCCAATGACCATCTGGATGATCCAGAGGAGAAATGGGAGATGGTCATGTGGTCTGATGAGACAAAAATAGAGCTTTTTGGTCTAAACTCCACTTGCCATGTTTGGAGGAAGAAGAAGGATGAGTACAACCCCAAGAATACCGTCCCAACTGTGAAGCATGGAGGTGGAAACATTCTTTGGGGCTGCTTTTCTGCAAAGGGGACAGGACGACTGCACCGTATTGAGGGGAGGATGGATGGGGTCATGTATCGTGAGATCTTGGCCAACAACCTCCTTCCCTCAGTAAGAGCATTGAAGATGGGTCATGGCTGGGTCTTCCAGCATGACAACGACCCGAATCACACAGCCAGGGCAACTAAGGAGTGGCTCCGTAAGAAGCATCTCAAGGTCCTGGAGTGGCCTAGCCAGTCTCCAGACCTGAACCCAATAGAAAATCTTTGGAGGGAGCTAAAAAATATATATTGCCCAGCGACAGCCCCGAAACCTAAAGGATCTGGAGAAGGTCTGTATGGAGAAGTGGGCCAAAATGCCTGCTGCAGTGTGTGCAAACCTGGTCAAGAATTACAGGAAATGTATGATCTCTGTAATTGCAAACAAAGGTTTCTGTACCAAATATTAAGTTCTGCTTTTCTGATATATCAAATACTTATGTCATGCAATAAAATCCAAATTAATTACTTAATAATCATACAGTGTGATTTTCTGGATTTTTGTTTTAGATTCCGTCTCTCACAGTTGAAGAGTACCTATGATACAAATGACAGACCTCTACATGCTTTGTAAGTAGGAAAACCTGCAAAATCGGCAGTGTATCAAATACTTGTTCTCCTCACTGTATACAGTCCACCATTAGCATAGGCATGGGCACATGGCTGTCCAAGGTAGACATTTCAAATGCTTTTAATCTCTTACCCATTGAACCTTCCTTGTGGCAGTGGCATGGCATCATATGGAGAAATTCATACTACTTTGCTACCAAACTGACCTTTGGCTCAAAGAGCAGTCCATGGCTGTTCGATACGTTTGTTCAGTCCCTCACCTGGATCCTAACTCACCCTAGAATTGCAGACTCACCAGTTATGGTGCAGGGTCCAAGACTTAGAAATCTAACAAAAATATAGCTACAGGGGGAAAGAGGACCCCCTGAGAAAGAAGTCATGGGCGGACCAAGCTGCTTGTTAAGGGAACGTTTTATTGCACAATTGTAGAACAAAATACACTGAAAATACAAAAACTAGGCACCCACCACCGACACCTAGACTAATAAAAAATAAGACAATGTTGATTAACTAAAAGCAACTGCATCACATCACGCATCAAGCACACACCATGTACTCCCAAGTAGGTATTAATATGAGGTACAAAAGGTAGCAATTAGATAAGCACATAGATACCGGTGACAAGCACCATCAGAAAACGTGCATATATCGCCCCTAATGACCATTGAGTCCCCAGTTGGGGGATATGTGGGGTGTAATATATGTCAGGTCCCACACACTGGGTAGTTGACCATATGAAGCCACTACCACTGAGTTTGGCTAGATTTGACTATTGTCCTGCCGACAGGTGCACTGAAGAGGGCGGCATGTAGCCACTACCAGTCAGTAGTATTTAGCTTCAAGCCAAGCCATATTGGTAGTGATAGCCCAGTGAGAGGTTCAGAAATAGAGGTTTAGAAATAGAACAGTGGGTTGAGGTCATCTACGGGTCAGGACTGGAGTAGTTATACAGTGATTTAGACAGTCAAAGGACCAATGGTCCGCTCACCCGACCGTATGCAGGAGTCTCTAGTGTCCGTCAGGTATCCCAGGCATCTCCATGAAAGCCCATCTGCAAGGGGGTCCTGTACTGCACAGATCTGGTCATCCAGGGTGCTCAATAGGAATGAGCTTTATGTTGAGTTCGACTTGAACATTGGCTGTTCGCCCGTTTGCCGAATAACGAACAATTTGGGGTGTTTGAGGCAAATTTGAAAGCCGCAGAACACCCCTTAAAAGTCTATGGAAAAAATCAAAAGTGCTAATTTTAAAGGCTTATATGCAAGTTATTGTCATAAAAAGTGCTTGGGGTCCTGGGTCCTGCCCCAGGGGACATGTATCAATGGAAAAAAAAGTTTTAAAAACGGACGTTTTTTCGGGAGCAGTGATTTTAATAATGCTTAAAGTGAAACAATAAAAGTGAAATATTCCTTTAAATTTCATACCTGGGGTGTGTCTGTAGTATGCCTGTAAAGTAGCACATGTTTCCCGTGTTTAGAACAGTCCTTGCACAAAATGACATTTCTAAAGGAAAAAAAAGTCATTTAAAATTACTCGTGGCTATAATGAATTGTCGGGTCTCAGCAATACACATAAAAGTCATTGAAAAAAAATGGCATGGGATTCCCCCACAGTCCATTACCAGGCCCTTTGGGTCTGGTATAAATATTAAGGGGAACCCCAAAAAAAATTTTTTTTTAAAAATTGCGTGGGGTCCCCCCCAAATTCTATACCAGGCCCTTCAGGTCTGGTATGGATATTAAGGGGAACCATGTGCCAAAATGAAAAAAAAAATGGCATGGTGGTCCCCCACAAAATCCATACCAGACTTAAGGGGAACTCCGCACCAAAATGAAAAAAAAATGGCATGGGGTCCCCCCAGAAATCCATACCAGACCCCTTATGCGAGCACGCAATCTGGCAGGCTGCAGGAAAAGATGGGGGGACAAGAGAGCGCCCCTCCTCCTGAACCGTACCGGGCCACATGCCCTCAACATTGGGAGGATGCTTTGGGTTTGCCCCTCAAAGCACCTTGTCCCCATGTTGATGGGGACAAGGGCCTCATCCCCACAACCCTTGCCCGGTGGTTGTGGGGGTGCCCGGTGGTTGTGGGGGTCTGCGGGTGGGGACTTATCAGAATCTGGAAGCCCCCTTTAACAAGGGGACCGCAGATCCCAGTCTCCCCCCTGTGTGAAATGTTAATGGGGTACAAATGTACCCCTACCATTTCACAAAAAAAGTGTGAAAATGGTAAAAATGACAAGACACAGCTTGGGACAATTCCTTTATTAAAAAATAAAAAAATAAAAATGTCCCACGTAGTCCATTCTTCTTCTTCTCTTGCTCCGCCGACGGACCGAAAAAAAAAAAGCTGCACTGACCTGCCTCCATGGGAGGTGCCTGCCTTATGATGCGTCCTTGCAGGTGACAGTTCTTTTATAACTGAGGGCGGGTCCCCAAGGTGCTTTGGGGGGCTACCCCAAAGCACCCTCCCCATGTTGATGGCATGTGGCCTGGTACGGTTCAGGAGGGGGGCACTCTCTTGTCCCCCCTCTTTTCCTTCAGCCTGCCATTTTTTTTAAAACTTTGGCACGAGGTTCCCCTTAAAATCCATACCAGACCTGAAGGGTCTGGTATGGATTTTGAGGGGGACCCCCACGCCATTTTTTAAAAAATTTTGGCATGGGGTTCCCCTTAATATTCATACCAGAGGGGCCTGGTATGGAATTTGGGGGGACCACCACGCAATTTTAAAAAAAAATTTTGGTTCGGGGTTCCCCTTAATATTCATACCAGACCCAAAGGGCCTGATAATGGACTGTGGGGGAATCCCATGCCATTTTTTTCAATGACTTTTATGTGTATTGCCGAGACCCGACAGTTCATTATAGCCGCTACCGGTAGTAGTTTTAAATGACTTTTTTTTCCTTTAGAAATGTCATTTTGTGCAGGCACTGTTCTAAACACGGGAAACATGTGCTACTTTACAGGCATACTACAGACACACCCCAGGTATGAAATTTAAAGGAATATTTCACTTTTATTGTTTCACTTTAAGCATTATTAAAATCACTGCTCCCGAAAAAACGGCTGTTTTTAAAACTTTTTTTGCATTGATACATGTCCCCGGGGCAGGACCCGGGTCCCCAAACACTTTTTATGACAATAACTTGCATATAAGCCTTTAAAATTAGCACTTTTGATTATTCATGTTCGTGTCCCATAGAATTTAACGGTGTTCGCTTGTTCGAACAAATTTTTTGCCTGTTCGCATGTTCTGCTGCGAACAGAACTGGGGGGTGTTCGGCTCATCCCTAGTGCTCAGCAGTCAAATGGAAGTCCAGGGAGCATCACTGTGTATATACCACTGGTGACGCTGTATCATAGTAAAGCTGTGCTGATTCCTCACATAGAGGCAACTCCCACTGTCCTCATGGTGTGTGGTGCGCTTGCGATGACATCATCTGTGACTTATAGACCTGCCGTGGTGTCGTTACCGACATGTTTCAACCAATCACATGGGTTTTATTAAGGATGGGAGGGCTCTAGAGCAGGCATCTATTTATACAATTTTCTTACATAACAGAATTAATTGAGAGCTGCAATTCCGAAGCCGGCCACTAGATTCAAACTTCCAATTGAACACCACACATTTGTTATACTGCTTACCAGAGAGGCTCTGATATAGGCATATCAAAAATAGGCAGAAGGCAGACAGATTTGCCAGTATTAGAGGGATCTGGGCACAGAGGAAAAAGGCAGAGCAGAGCTACTAGAAACCCCAGGCAGACAAGGAAAAGATAGGCATTATATAGGAGAAAGGGAACAAGTGGAAAGTATATACTTTTGAACCAGTCAAACACTAGATATTTAGTAGGGGTGACCCTATCGGCAGTCTTAGAGGACAGGTTATATTCTCCAGCACAAGATTTGTATCCCCGGGAAATATATATAGTGTATGAAAATAATATACATGCTATAATAGACTTTGGCCCCAGTTTAGCGTTCAAGAAAGGGCTGAAAACTGCATTCAGTGTTCAAGCCCAGAGGCGCAAGCATTTTGACCATAAAAATCCACACTTTTTCTTTTTGCAGCAGGATGATATGCTGATACCATCCGCGCTGCCTCCATGAAAATCTCTTTTCTTCCTGTTCTCCTCACTACATGAATTTCTGATACTTTGCAGGTTTTCACCGATGCGGATCTTTTGGTGGTCTTTTGGTCTTACCTATATAGTATTTCTTACATGGGCACTCCAGCATATAAATTACCCGGGAGGTCGCACAGTTGATGACATTTTTAATTTTAAACACCACACTACGATCCGCATTGGTGAAACCTGCATTTTTTTCCACAAATTTGCATACTTGGCAATGCCCGCATGCATACATACCCGTAAGAGGGGGTAGATTGTTTAGCCAGTTTGTGGCCCTAGTGCATTCAGAATGGACTAAGGTATCTTTGAGGTTACTGGCCCTTCTGGAGACTAGTTGGGGCGGGGACATAGAATATTGATTAGTCTGGGGGTTAAGATAAAATTCCCCAATGTTTTTGAAGTACACTTTTCACTTGTTCCCACTGAGCCCCATAGGAAGTTATTATTCTTAAGGAGGGTTCCTGATGTGTTGTCTTTTGGATTTCCTGCTTCTTAGCCAGAAGGTCCCTCCTATCCCTTGTCCATGCCTTTTTCCAGGCCCTTTTAAGAACTTTATGGGAATAGCGCCTGTCCCTGAATCTACTGTACATTTCTCCTGCTTCCCTGTGGAAATCATCATCCCTGGAGCAGTTCTTGCACAGCCACAGGAACTGGTCCACAGAGATTCCCTTAACCAAGTGATATGGGTGATGACTAGAGGCCTGCAAAAGTGTGTTTGCCGCAGTCGGCTTTCTAAAGGTACAGGTAGTTATTCTATTTCCAGCTAGGAAGATTTGTAGATCCAGGGAGGAGTTTGTCTTGGGGTTTATCATATAAGTTAGCCTAATGTTTTTCTCATTGTTATTTAAAGTAGAGAGGAACTCATGGATTGACTCCTCATCACCAATCCACACAACCAGGATATTATCAATGTATCTCATCCAGGTAAGTACCCGGGTGAGCTACATCGACATCCAGTAGACTGTCTCCAGCTCCCAGAGGCCTAAATGGAGGCAGTCATATGATGGAGCCCAGGGTGCTCCCATAGCTGTCCCCCTTGTCTGTTGATAATACCCATCCATGAATTGGAAGTAATTATTCACTAGAGCAAGTTGAAGAAGCTCAAGGATAAACTCATTTTGAGCACCAAATTCAGGATGGGTCTCATACAGGAAAAAGGATACCGCCCTGAGGTCCCACTGGTGGGGTATCAACATGTAGAGTGACTCCACGTCGATCCCCACCAGTAGTCCCCCAGGTGGAATCTCTAAGTCTTGCAGCCTAGCAGTGGACGTCACAAGTGTCCTGAACAAAGGAAAGCAGTGAAGACACCATGGTTTTAATAAACCCATCTATATATCTGCCTAGTCTCTCCAGGGGGCCCCCTATTGTCGAGACAATTGGCCTACCTGTTGGACTGGTGAGGGATTTGTGTAATTTGGGGATTATATAGAAGGTGGGGTTATTAAATTCACCTACCCCTAGATAGTCCCACTCCTTGTTAGTCATAAGATTAGCTTCACGGACCAAGAATGGTTGCAGATTTATATTTACAACAAGAGCGGGGAAGGGATTCAATGACAGTTTTGAGTAGGTGAAGGTGTCACTCAACTGCCACAGGACTTCCTTTTCATATAGATCACTGGATAGCAGAAGCACATTCCCCTTCTTGTCACTACTATTGACTATCAAATCCCTTGCCCATTCCAGTTCATACATGGCTTTACTTTCTTCACTGGACAGGTTATGAAGACCATGCCACGATGAATCTTTTTTGTTAAGATCATCTTTGACGAGATCAAAAACCTTTATCCAATGGTGTTTGTACAGAGGAGGCATTTTAATGGACTAGAGCGGTTGCTAGGTCTTCTAAGCCTTTCAGTGTATTTTTCTTTATCAGCTTGGTCCACCAGTGACTTCTTTCTCAGGGGGTCCTCTTTCACCCCCGTACCTATATATTAACTCTGTTAGCCTAGTTAGATCTTACTGCTTATTTGTTTATTAATAATGTATTCTTTTGTGTTTGTGTGACTGGAAAATATGTGTACTAAATAAATCAACAGATTTTTAGATATTTCTTATTTTCATAGTACATGGTTAGTTTGGATGAAAAAAGACACAAATTCATCTAGCTCAGCCAATAGAAAACATAAATAAGAGAAAACCTTCATATATAAATTCATGCACCTACAGTTGATCCAGAGGAAGGCAAAAAAACCCTTCTATGAAGCATAGTCAAAGTTAATCAGCAGCAGTGGCAGCCCGTCCATTTGCCTGGTTGTGACCTGCCTTGTGGCGCAATGCAGTGCGCCTGAATACTCCCTCCTGTACTGTTATTATGCTTGCCTTGTTTTTGATTGGTGGTGCTTTCCCTCGAAGCGTTGGCATCACTTCCGGTTTCCCTACTAAGAGTGGACTGAGACTGAGTGCGATCAGCATCAGTGTGGTGATGCCGGGTCTAACATAAGCGGATTATCTAGTGTGAGCTGGAGCAGGCAGGGGGAGAGGAATAAACAGCAGCTCCATGCTCGTGTTACACTTTGAGCTATGGATCGGATCGTAAATACATCTGATGTGGGAGGGATTGCACAGACAGTATTTCATGTGATGGAACAGCAAGCTAGAAGTAAAAGTAAATGTCTGAGTATACTGATCGCTTTGACTTGCTGACATCCGTGGAGGAGCTGTGAGTGTTAACCATTTCTTGTCCTGCTGCAAGGACATGCTACACTGCTGCTTTCCTCTATCCTTGCAATAAATCTTATATAAAATTAAATTGTATCCTCTGTTCACTGTCTCCATGATTTACTTACACTGGGCATAAAAAGCTGACTTGCTGTATGCTTGCTGACAGAGGTGTAACTGACACCCTTTCTGTTTGCAATGAGGTGTCAGTTTAATCCTCAAGTTTCAAACTGAAACGTCACTTGCAACTTGCTAAGAAAAAAATAAGTAATCAAGAGTATTAGTTACCACTTACCTGGCTGGATGTCCTGGTCACTCACTGGATGAGGATAGTGATGACGCCAGCCCCCGGGTGTATTATACAAAATCTCAATGATGAAGATGATAATCATCAACATCATCCTCATCATTGTATAATACACCCATAATCACTATCCTCATCATTGTATAATACAATCTGCTGATGGGTATATTATAAAATGATGAGGCTGATGATGACGAGTGTAATATACAATGATGAGTATGATGATGATGGGTGTATTATACAATGATGAGGATGACAATGACGGGTGAATTATACAATGATGAGGATAGCAGTGACAGGTGTATTATACAATGATGAGGATGATGATGATGATGATGGGTGTATTATACAATGATGAGGATGATGATGGCGGGTGTATTATACAATGGAATGGATGATGATGGGTGTATTATACAATGATGAGGATGACAATGACAGATGTATTATACAATGATGAGGATAGCAGTGATGGGTGTACTATACAATGATGGGAATGATGATGATGGGTGTATTATACAATGATAAGGATGATGATGACAGGTGTATTATACAATGAGGATAGCAGTGATGGGTGTATTGTACAATGATGAGGATGATGATGACGGGTGTATTATACAATGATGAGGAGGATCATGACTTGTATACTATACAATGATGAGGATAGGGATGACAGGTGTATTATACAATGATGAGGATAGCGATGACGGTTGTATTATAGTATGATGAGGATAGCGATGACGGGTGTATTATACAATGATGATGATGATGGGTGTATTGTACAGTATTGAGGATGAGGATGATGGGTGTATAATACAATGATGAGGAAGATGATGACGGGTGTAGTATACATTGATGATGACCTGATCTGTGAATCTGAGCTGTATACCCTGATCTGTAATGCTATATACCCTAATCTGTGAGGCTGAGCTGTATACCCTGATCTGTAATGCTATATACTTTGATCGGTGAGGCTTAGCTGTATACCCTGATCTGTAATGCTATATACCCTGATCTGTGAGGCTGAGCTATATACCCTGATCTGTGAGGCTGAGTTGTATACTCTGTCCTGTGATTCTGGGACTGTATACGCTGTCCTGAGCTCTATACTTCTGACACTGTAGGTGGAAGCAAGTGGAATACAGGGGACAGAGTGGGTGGATTCTATAAGGGATGGGGCTTATGAGAAGCGGGAGTGGTCAAAAAAGGAAGGGCGGGGTCTGGTGCCCCCCATCCTAAAACTTCACCAGCTGCCACTGCTCAGCAGAGGAAAAAAAGTTTCTAACCCCCCCAGAAGACAATTGGATATACCCTGGATCAACTATCTCTGGCTTAAGAAATGGAGAGTTATCAGATCTCATCACAAGATGGACTGTGGAGATCTCATATGTAGAGCAGTGCCAACGTCCTATTTTACAAGTCTTAGAGAAATGGAAGGGAGGGGGGTAAAAAATACCCAGGAGAACGAAACAAATGGACTTTGTAGGCACCAATCATAAAAATCAATGTAAACTTTTATTTATACACAATTATTAAAAAGAATCACATAGATGTAAACATTTAAAAAAAACGCAACACATTGCGGAAGGTGGTAGTGTATATCACTACATACATGTATGAGAACGGATCAGGGGATAGCCCCTACATCAAAGGAAGGGATGAACCCCTTCCGTTCCCATTCAATAACCTCAAAATGATATAGCTCGGTAAGGCTCTACATGTTTCGCAAATTTGATTGCTTCTTCAGGAGCTTGTTTGGGTTACCTGTAATGGGGAATATTGGAGAAAGACATACACCAAAAAACATAGAGTAGCATATTAATATTATTTTTGCATAAAGACTTTTCAATAATGCGTCTCAATCAAAACCACTGAATACCGTGAGAAAGCAATCCCAAAGGCCCAAAGTTCAACACGCATATGGTGACATGTGACTACATGCGGGGACGTGTCTGGTAGGAGAGTTTGTATCACCAATAGGCTCAAGGGGGGTAGTGACCTAGAGAATCCCAACTGTCCGAAAAAGGGGGAGTAATGACTAGTGTACATATGTAGTAACACCAAGACATTAATATGTAGATAAGAGCACGGGGCACAGTTAGATGGGGGGTGGGGATCAGGGAGGAAAAAAGAAATGAAAAAAAGGAAAGAGAGGCAAACAAGGGGGGGGGGAGCGGAAAAAAGGGGGGGGGAAGGAAAAGGAGAAGAAAAAGAGAAAGAAAGGAACAGAAGGGGAGGAAGACAGAGACGCTGGGATATGGCAATTGATATACCAGCCAGAGTAAATGGATCCGTCTTCAGATCAGATAGAGGTTATGGGTAGTTGAAAAGCCATACACTTAGAGACAAAGCCTCCAATGATCAAGGTGCATAAGAGAATCCAGAGACTTTAATCTGGTGAATATAAGAAATATATCTAATTAGCCAATATTTAACAACAACTCCTTATAATGTGCCATTCTACCACTAAATCAGAAGGCATAAACAGATCCTCATATAGTTATTCTATATGGGTCTGTCTGTAGGACTAAGTAATTGTACATGGGAGGCTGATTTTACCTTATAGAGTAATGCAGGTTGAGCAGGTCTTGTAAACAGCATGCATCAGCTAATTGCTTGTAAACCTGGCACCAGATAGATCATCACTAACATGGCTGCAATAAAGCTCTGATCCTATCCCAGCAGGGAGCTACCTAATAGGATCCCAGGAACGCCGTCTAGATAAGGAGTGAAAAGGACATCAAGGTTCCATCTACTTGCACAGATAGAGTATATCTACAGAGCGTTTTAGTATAAATATGTATAAACTCAGCAAATTCTTACCAGACAGTTGTGTTGTTCAGATATGGCGCCCAGACATCAGAGCGTCATGGAGGGTAGTGGTGTGGTACAAGGCTGTTGCTGACAGCCTTAAGTACACGTCCCAATCAGGTGTGCAGGCTGTGCATCACCTGATTCGGCCGAACTGAGCTGCGTGCGCACTCACGTCCCATCGCGCATGCGCAGTGGTCAGAAAGGCCCCTGTCATGAAACAATGTAAGGAGGGAGAGTAGTCCTATAGGTATCAGATCTGTGGGCTCCCCCCAGTGGTTCCTCCTAGGTACAGCGTGTATAGCGCTGTAAAGGCTGGGACCAACAGGTGGAAAAGATCTGGAGATAACAACGCACATATCATAGAGTGTGCATTGTAAATCCAGGGGGAGAGGGGTGGATCTGAACCAAAGCCGCAGATACCATCCCCTAGGGGACAAGGGGGGGCAAAATGCGGCTTACCGGCCTCACATGTAATCCAGACACCAGCAAGTTGATAGGGTCCCGGGGTCGACTTACCACAGTACTTGTCACAGGCCTGAGACACCGGGCCAGTGTGCACGATTAAAATGTTAATTACCATGAAGGAAATAAATCCATTCATGGTGATACAGTTCATAAATGCATACTCATAGTTAGTAATAATAAAAAATGTACAATGTGCATATACATTTTGCAAATAGCAGTGTGATTACAGGTTTGCGGTTTCCTGCGATTAACCAATCCCTTAACTTGGTAAAGTCATTTATATTCATATACAGCACTGGCAAGGGGTATGTTAGACTGTGTTTAGCTGCAAATGTGCCCATAATAGGCGGAGCAATGGACAGGGGGATACCCCATCCCAAAGAGGTAAAGGCCATTGGATTGAAGGTGCAAACTTCTAGGAACAATAGACTGTGGTAGGCTATGTGTTACCTAATTACTAGAGATCATTGGACCTTAGTTGGTTGTCATATGGATCAACCTTAGATTTTTATCCAAGGAAGGATTTGTAGGATTGCACCTCATTGATGCCTGGCCACCGGGTGGCATTTAGGCGTTCAATCCACTTGGCCTCTTGTTGGAGTATCCTCCTGTCCCAGTCGCCCCCCCTTGGGTCTTGAGGAATTACTGCTAGGACACTAAAGGTCACCACAGAGGTGTCAAATCTGTGGCATAAATCGAGATGCCTACTGATGGGACTAAGCATTTTACCGTTTGTTGAGTAATATACGTGGTCACGTATCCTTTGCCAAAAATGGTGGATGGTCTTACCCAGGTAGAATATCCCACATCTACATGTCATCAAGTATATTACACCTTGGGTGTTACAGTCGGCCCAAAAACGTGGACAGAATGTCTCACTGTTGGGCAATTGAAATTTGTAGCCTGTAGATACCCAGGGGCAAAAAGGGCAGTGTCCACACGTGTACATACCCACTCTGGCGTTATTATCTATAAATGTTAATATCTACTTAAATTTTGTTAATTTAGGAATGTATCCAGATCTTTAATAAAACAATCTACTTAGCTGGGCAGAAATAGTTCTTGAGGGAGTCTTTTTCACAGCTTTTCCTGCAAAGAAGCCTTTCCATATGTAGAGGTTAAAGCGGGGTTCCACCCAAATTTTTAACAATATCTGTATGTATTCTCTTCCTTGCCTAGATGCTGACATGCCGTTTAAAAAAATTTAAATCGCCGTAATTACCTTTTATTTTTCTATTCTTCTTTGCACTTCCTGGTTCTCCTTCCGTGGGAGTAGGCATGTTTCTAGCCTCTCCCAGACTCCTGGGAGCTAGTCTCAGGCTTCCCAGGATGCCACTGAGCATGTGCGGGAACGAGCGGTGAATGCTGGGAGCATAGCATTCACCACATCCAGGAAATAAATGCTTGTGGGCTTCAAATGCCCACAATGAAGATGGAAACCGCCTGCAGTGAATAATATAAGTTATTCTTTCCGACGAAATCTGACACAGGCGGACATATTACACACAATATGTGAGTATGTAATGCTGAGAAGAAAAGTTTGTGAATGAACTCAAAAATAAAAAAAAAAAACGATAGATAGGTGGACCCCCCGCTTTAAATCTATTTTCCTCTGCTAGCAGCGGACATGTAAGCAGCTCTTCACAGGAGCTCCGGCCGGGACATAACATATTGCCTATATCCTGAGTGTCAGAGACACAGATTTTTTACAACATCAGCACCCCCTTACTCACTGGACCCTACAGATCATTGGGGTATGGCTAAATATGGGCCGGCATCCATGGAACTGGCCGCAGAGCGTTTATCCCGCTATGCCTGGGGAGTCCAAGATGGTGGCGCGCACAAGGCAGCAGACCAGGGCCCCAGCAGCACGCAGCGGAGCGGAGCTGACAGATCATCCCCACACTCTGGGAAGGTAAGCCCGCTGCCCCGCAGATCTCCGGGTAGGAAAAGAGGCTTGTGCCTGGATAGACTCTCATGTTCTGATACAAGAGATACGGAGTCAGCAGACGGTGCAGAGGAACCCTCATTAAAGCAAATCGTGAAGGCTATTTACACCTGCCAAACCACTTTGACTGAGCATATTGATGGGATGAGGGCAGAAATGTCCTTTCTGAAGCAGGATGTGCAGACCATTAGAGAGAGGGCCTCGGAAGCTGAGCAAAGAATTAGTGACATGGAGGATGTGGTGCATCCTATGGAGGATAAGGTACAGCATCTACATAGAGAAATAAATGCTCACACAGATAAGCTGGGAGACATGGAAGACAGACAAAGGAGGAACGATGTCCGCTTTGTAGGTTTCCCTGAAAAAGTTGAGGGAACGCAGCCGTAAGATTTCTTAGAGCTTTGGCTTAAGGATAATATGGCTGACACTACTTTCTCCCATTTATTCACCATAGAAATGGCACACAGGATTCCTTCTAAACCTCCTCCTCCTGGAGCTCATCCGCGCCCTATGATTGCCCGCATTTTACACTTCAGGGATCGTGAAAGCATACTTAGGGAAGCTCGCACTGGAGATGAATTGCAATACAATAGGAACCGCATTTCCATCTATCCCGATTTTTCTGCGGCCACGCAGAAGCAAAGAGCCAGCTTCATCCATGTGAAAAAAAGACTCAGAGACTTGCAACTTACTTACAGTATGCTGAACCTGGCAAAACTAAGAGTGGTAGATGGAGAGAAAGTGTTGTTCTTTAACAACCCTATGGAGGCCTCAAGATGGGTGGATACCAGAGGGCGTCGCAGCCCAGATGACCACTGGTAACTGAATAAGGGGATAATTGCTGAGTACAAATGATGTTTGTTACAGGGAACCCTATACCATCGTATAGAGGTGACCATGCTCATGATACCTTCTGATACTACAATGCCATGGCCTATTGTCCCGCCTGGATCGACATACAGTTTACATCACCACTTACCTGAACTGTTACTGTTACAGAGGGAGAGGAAAAGGACTACTGGAGATTTAGTTTTTTTTCAAGGGGAAATATTTTTTGTTCCCCCATTGGGCTGTTTTTTTTTGTTTGTTTGTTTTTTATCTTCTTTCCTCAGTTATTTTCCCTATCCTTTCTAGGAAGCTAGCTCCTGGCTGAACTATCTCAGGATTTTGAGTTGGTCGATATTACACCTTTATATAACACATCATATATGATTATGTGGTGTTTCTGCTCTTCTTAGAGACCTGTGACCCCCTGAGGTCACTTTAATTTTTCTTCCTTTTGGTTATGGGAGTCAGGCACACAACAAGTTGGGGGTGTGTGCAGGGTGGGGGGGCGGGATTCATCTTACTGTTCAATGTTGGTTTGTGCTGTGTGCTGCTGGGGTGTTTTGTTCTCTCCCCACAGGAGATATGACCATTCAGAATTTGACTTGCAAACAAGTATCCCCAGGTACCTTACATTTATCTTTTTTACATATAAATGGAGGGTACGATAACGCTGTTGTCATGGAACGTGCGTGGTATGAACTCCAAGATCAAGAGATCTCTCATCTTTGACTTCATAAAACGATATAAACCTCATATCATACTATTGCAAGAAATGCATTTGCAGGGATCTAAGGTCATGGCACTGAAAAAAGCTAATGTAATGAGAGTACTTCATGCTGAATACTCCACGTACTCTAGGGGTGTTGCTATTCTAGTCACCAAAAAAGCTGCAGCGCACATATTACAGGTCAAGCTAGATCCGAATGGCAGATATGCTATCTTAGTGTGTTGAATGTTTAATGTGACTCTAACGCTGGTATGTGTCTATATTCCGCCCCCAATCTCCTTTCCAATATTAGATAATTTTATTAAGGAGGCTATACTGATTGCTCAAGGCCCATTACTACTTTTAGGAGATTTTAATGCAGTGTCAAATGGTGCTCTAGATAGACATGGGACCGTTTCTGAGTCCCGCCATATTTTATCCTCATGGTTGGAGAGTTATGCACTAACTGACGTATGGAGATAGAGGAATCCTGGCGTCAGGGAGTACTCATGTCACTCTGAGACCCATAAGACACTCTCTAGAATAGACTTAGTACTAACGTCTATGGATGGCCTTCCTTATATATCCGCTGTTAGACATCTCCCTAGAGCTATATCAGACCATTCTCCTCTGGAGGTTACTTTGGATCTCAACGCTCCACGGGGAAGGAGACAATGGCGGATGAACACAAATTGGCTCCAGGAGGATTATATTACTATAAAATGCAAAGAGAGTATTGATCACTATTGGAAGGAGAATGGGATGGAAACACCATTGGCCAATCAGTGGGATGCCTTTAAGGCAACTATGAGAGGGGTATTTGCCTCAGAAACGAGGAGTTTCTCCAAGGCACTCAATTCTGATATGAAAGATGCAGAGGTCAAGGCCTCAGAAGCTGAAAGGGAATATATACATGATTCCTCTCCAGGTAGATACAAATCTTGGCAAGACAAAACACGACAATATAACTTACTTCTAACTGAACACACTGTTAAGAAACAACTACGTAAGACTAGATCTTTTTTTGTTTGGTGATAAGAGTGGACGCCTCCTATCCTTCCTAGCGAGTCCGCTTTATACCCCGGTTTCGATAGGGAAGATCAGGAAACTAACTGGTGAGGTAGTAGAGGAACCCCAGGAGATTCTAAATGCCTTCCTGAAGTTTTATGAAACCCTATACCAGACACAAACCCAACACACTAATCAGGAATTGGCGCTATATATTGAGAATTTAATTCTCCCATCACTAAATCAGGAAGATAGTGCAATTTTGGAGCAGCCGATATTGCTGGAGAAAATTAGTGGCACAATTTCCTCCTTCAAGTGCAAATCACCTGGCTTGGATGGGTTCCCGGCTAAGCGGTACCAGTTACATAGAGAAAAACTAACACCAATTCTACAAAAAGTTTTTATAGCTGCAGAAAGGGAAGGCATATTACCGGAGTCTATGCGGGAGGCTTTAATTGTAGTACTACCCAAACCAGGGAAGGATCTGCAGGAATGCGAATCATACAGGCCAATCTCTTTGATAAATTCTGACCTCAAGCTGCTGGCCAAAATCTTGGCCGGTAGATTGAAGTCGGTGATTCTTAAATTAATTAATTCAGATCAGACTGGATTTATACCCGGCCGCTCTACCCAAATGAACTTACGTAGACTATGTCAATCTTCAGACCCATCAACTGAATAAGGGTAAATGAGTAGTAGCGTCTTTAGACACAAAAAAGCGTTCAATTCAGTAGAATGGAATTATTTATTTGCCCTTCTAGGTAAATTGGGTTTTGGTCAAAAATTTATCTCATGGATTAAACTCTTGTATAATGACCCCTGAGCAAGTATTAGAGTAAATGGTTTCATATCGGACTCTTTCAGGATCCATAGGGGAACGAGACAGGGTTGCCCCCTGTCTCCTCTCCTATTTGCTCTGGCCATAGAGCCACTAGCTGCTAAACTCAGATCTAATGACATTTTACAGGGGTTTCTGGTTGAAGACCTGGAGGAGCGTGTATCGCTATACGCGGATGACATGCTCCTATATTTGAGAGATTCTGACACATCACTAGCCACGGCAGTCTCCTTGATTCGGGAGTTCGGAGATTTTTCTGGTCTCTGGATCAATTGGACCAAGTCAGTCCTTTTTCCGCTGGATCCACAACTGGACTTAACCCTTCCAGCCCAGTGCCCTCTGGCCATTGTAGAGAAGTTTAAATACTTGAGAATAATGGTCCAACTACCGGTAGATTCATTCATTGAGGTCAATTTGTGGCCTATAATTAGAACATTTAGTGATAGGATACAGAAATGGAAAGATCTCCCACTTACACTCTATGGTAGGGCCAATTTATTTAAAATGGTCTTCCTACCGAAATTTTTGTACGTACTCTCTAATGCACCAACGTATATATCCCAAAAAAAATATTCAAACATATTAACTCCCTATTGACTTCTTTTCTCTGGGGTAATAAGGCTGCTAGGTTCTCTCTGGAAATGTTACAACTGCCAGTTCAGAGAGGTGGTTTGGCCATACCTGACCTGCGATTATACTATTTAGCATCTAAGTTAGTATTTATCCATTGGAGAATGTTCCCACAATTGAATAATGCTGTGGTTGCAGTAGAAGCAGCAGCAGTAACCTCATATGAAACCTTACTGAATTTCTTTTTTAGGGGAGAAGTCCCTACTGAAGGGGGCAAAGAGATACTCAAATCTGCTAAACGGATATTGGGGATCTGTATAAAACATATACTAGATAATCCTCTTCACTTATCCCCTAATGCTCCGCTATGGTTTAACCCAAACCTAAAGGAATTTTTCTGTTTGGAAGACGGATTTCGATGGGCCAGATATGGGCTCATATACCTACATCAGTTATATATCAATGGGGAACTGAAATCCTTTTCACAGTTGAGAAGAGAATTGAATGTTCCGGAGACATGGGATTACCAATTCACTAGAGTGAGACATGCGGCTCATGCTCAATTTGGGGTTGGACCGGCGGCACTGGAAAATTCTAAGATAGAAAGATTACTGGCAGACCCAGACCATACTAAACGAATATCTACATATTACAATACACTAGCAGAAAGAGTGAAGTCTAAAAGAAAAATGGGTGGAGATCATACCAGAAATTACAGAAGACCAATGGGAGGGAGTTCTTGCAACATATTTGCCTACGGTTATTTCTGCCAGAGACAAACTGATACAGCTTAGGTACTTGCATCAAATGTATTATACCCCTCTTAGACTCTATAAAATGGGATGAAGGGAAGACCCCACTTGTCATAAATGTTTGATGGCAGAGGGATCTTTTATACATATGGTATGGGAATGTGACAGAGTGAGACCACACAGGTGACTCAATTTATTGCTGACACATTAGATATACCAAACATTTGTAGCCCACTTCTTGGCCTACTAGGGATCATTGAAGATGAAGTTATGAGCAATAACATGAGAAGGCTACTAAGATTACTGTTTTACTATGTAAGAAAACTAATTGCACTTCACTGGATTAGAAGGGACTGCCTTACATTGAACGCATGGAAAGGATTAGTTAATGCTAACATCACCATGTATAAAATTATTATTATTATTATTATTATTATTATACAGTATTTATATAGCGCCAACAGTTTACGTAGCGCTTTACAACTTGAGGGTAAACAGTACAAATACAATACAATTTGATACAGTAGGAATCAGAGGGCCCTGCTCCTTAGAGCTTACAATCTAAGAGGGAAGGTCAAGAGATACAAAAGGTAATAACTATGGGTGATGTGCTGATTGAGAAGATAAATGTACAGTTGTTAGGTGGGGGCCAGATAGGCTTCTCTGAAGAGATGAGTTTTCAGGGATCGTCGGAAAGTGGATAAAGTAGGAGAAAATCGGACGGATTGGGGTAGAGCATTCCAAAGGATGGGGGAGGCTCTGGAGAAGTCCTGAAGGTGAGCATGGGATGAGGTGACAAGGGAGTTTGAGAGCAGGAGGTCTTGGGAGGAGCGAAGAGAACGATTAGGTTGGTATTTTGTGACTAGGTTAGAGATGTAGCTGGGGGCCATGTTGTTGATGGCTTTGTATGTTATAGTTAGTATCTTGAATTTAATTTGGTGACTGAATGGCAGCCAATGGAGAGATTGGCAGAGGGGTAGCAGACGCTGAGCGGTTTGTGTGGTGGATGAGCCTGGCAGCAGCGTTCATGATGGACTGAAGTGGGGATAGCCTATTTAGAGGTAAACCAATGAGGAGGAAGTTGCAGTAATCGAGGCGGGAGATGACCAGGGAGTGGATTAGAAACTTTGTGGTGTCATTGGTTAGGAAGGGGCGTATCTTGGAGATGTTGCGAAGACTGAGGCGGCAAGCTTTGGATAGTGATAGAATGTGGGGTCGAAAGGTTAGTTCAGAGTCCAGGATTACACCTAGGACCTTGGCGTGGGGAGATGGGTTGATAGTTGAGCCGTTGATCTTGACAGGGAAATCAGGGGAAGTGGCACCTGAGGGAGGAAATATCATGAGCTCAGTTTTGGATAGGTTGAGTTTGAGAAAGTGATGTGACATCCAGGCTGATATGTCTGCTAGTAAGTTGGTAATGCGTGAGGAGACAGATGGAGAGAGCTGGGGGGTGGAGAGATAGATTTGGGTGTCATCAGCGTAGAGATGATATTTAAAGCCGTGGGAGGCAATCAACTGACCCAAGGAGGTGGTGTAGATTGAGAAAAGGAGAGGTCCGAGAACAGAACCTTGGGGGACCCCAACGGAAAAAGGAAGAGGAGAGGAGGAAGTAGAGTTGTAAGTGACACTGAAGGAGCGGTGGGATAGTTAGGATGAGAACCAGCGAAGAGTACAGTCACGGAGACCGAAGGAGTGGAGTTTTTTGAGGAGGAGGGGGTGGTCCACTGTGTCAAAGGCAGCAGAGAGATCCAGGAGAAGTAGTACAGAATAGTGTCCATTGGCTTTAGCCATTAGTAGATCATTTGAGAGTTTAAAGAGAGCAGTTTCCGTGGAGTGTTGAGGGTGAAAACTGGACTGAAGGGAATCAAGAAGTTTATTCATGGTCAGATGGTTGCTTAGTCGGTTGTAGACCAGTCTTTCAAGAAGTTTGGAGGAGAAAGAGAGTAAGGAGATGGGATGTAAGTTGTTGAGATTGGTGGGATCTAGTGAGGGCTTTTTTAGTATGGGGTGACTAGCGCATGTTTTAGAGAGTTTGGGAAGATGCCACAAGAGAGGGAGAGGTTGAAAATGTGAGTTAGAGAGCGTAGAATCGAGTCAGAGGGTGAGCGTAGCATTTGCGAGGGAACAGGATCCAGGGGGCAAGTGGTTAGATGAGTGCTAGATAAAAGTTTAGCAACCTCAGTAATAGTAGCAGGGTTGAATGAGGGAAGTAATGATTGTGTCTGTGGACATGGGGTGTTGCATGGGGGAGGTTTTTGCGCGTTGGCGATCTCCTCATGAATTGTATCAATCTTAGTTTTGAAGTGATTGGCAATCTCCTGGGCAGTGAGTGAGTTGGTGGGTGGAGGCAGTGGAGGACAGAGTAGAGTATTGAAGGTAGAGAAGAGTTGACGTGGACTGGATGAGAAGGTGTTAATGAGTGTGATAAAGTAGGTCTGTTTGGCAGTGTGAAGGCAGGAGTAGTATTTTAGGAGGGCAGATTTATATTGTGTGAAGTCTTCCTGTGTCTTAGTCTTATGCCACAGGCGCTTAAGAGCGCGGCTACGTTTTCTGAGACTTCTGGTGTCATCTGTTTGCCAGGGTTGTAGCAGTCGGGGCCTAATTCTGCGTGTAGTGAGGGGGGCAAGCTTGTCTAGGGAGGAAGACAGTGAGCTGTTGTAGATGAAAGTAGCTAGGTTGGGGCAGGACAGAGATGAGATTTTGTCATAGAGGTGATCAGTAGCAGAGTAGAGAAGAGAAGGGTTGAGGTGGCGAAGGTTTCTACGTGTAACTGTTAGGCGGTTGGAGGGAGAGGAGGTGGAAGACAGGGAGAGATCAAAACTAACAAGGTGGTGATCAGAGAGTGGGAGTGGATTGTTGGAAAGGTTGCACGGAGTGCACAGATAGGAGAAGGCAAGGTCAAGGGTGTTGCCGTTGGAGTGGGTAGGAGCCTGTATCCATTGCTTCAGGTCAAGCGATGAGGTTAGACTGAGAAGTTTAGAAGTAATAGTAGTGTTAGTGTTGACAGGGATGTTGAAGTCCCCAAGAATAATTGTGGGGATTTCAGAAGAGAGAAAGTAGGGTAGCCAGTCAGGGAAGTCATCAAGAAAGGCTGATACTGGTCCAGGGGGCCGGTAGATGACAGCAATTCTTAGAGAAATGGGAGAAAAAAGACGAATGCAATGTGCCTCAAAAGAGGAGAGTGTCAGAGAGGGAGGTAGGTGAAGAACCTGATAGGTGCTGCATGGGGATAGAAGGATTCCCACTCCACCTCCCTTCCGTCCGCTTGGTCTGGGGGAGTGAGTCCAGAGAAGGCCCCCATGGGAGAGGGAAGCAGGAGAAATAGTATCCGATTCATGAAGCCAGGTTTCAGTAATGGCAAGTAGGTTAAAGGAATTTGTGATAAAGAGGTCGTGAAGGGCGGTGAGTTTGTTGCAGACAGAACGTGCATTCCACAGGGCACAGGAAAAGGGGGGGCAGGTTTTGGAAAGAGGAATAGAGACCAAGTTCTGTGGGTTACGGCTCCTGCCAGAGAGTGTAGGGGGATGGGTGCAATGGGCAAAGACAGATGATGGTGGCCCAGGGTTTGGGGATATGTCACCAGAGATTAGGAGAAGCAGGAGGGTGAGGGAGGTAATGTGGGACTGTGATTTATGTGAAGGGGCATGTCTCAGAGTACTGGAGGTTTTATCAGTGTATGGATGTAGAATGAGCAAGAGTTGGTAGGAGCAGTAGTAGGGAGAAGACAGAAGGCAGGGTGATATGTATAAGCAGGCGGGTGGAGAGGGGGGGTGAAGGTAAGAGAGTTTGAGGAGAGAGGAGAGGAGTGTCAGAAGCAGTGGTAGAGAGCGCATGTTACAGAGCGGAAGGAGAGCCTATTAGAGAGACAGGGTCACCTGCAGTCTGTTAGCTGCTTTCCAGTGCAGATTGCTGTATTTGTTTGCTTCGTGCAATCGGTGAAGTGCAGAGAATGAAGTGCATATCACTTGTAGAAAGAATCACTTAGAGAAAGAAGCCTTAACGATAGAAGCCCCTGCAATGTGCACCCCGAGCAATGTGCTCACCCCTTAAGGATGCTCAAATATATACTGTTATAAGGGTGGGGTTGAAGTTCGTTAATTAATCATGAGTGACTATAAGAATTCCTAGCAATCAAAGTGTACTTTTTGTTTCAAAAGTCAGAATAGCAAGAGGCCAAGATAAGATCAACACATAAAACTTAGGTAAGACAGTCCAGAGCAACAAATAATGTCATGGTTGTGAGCACAGGGCAACAGATAGAGAAGGCCACATACCAGAGACATACACATACAGACAGCAGGCAGATCCCAATTTCAGTTAACGGTGGAAGATGTGGGTGAGCTGACACATACCAGAGACACACACATACAGACAGCAGCATAAAATGACATATGAATCCAGAGGATCGACCAAAAGATTTAATAAAATCTGGGGAAAGTGGATTAACTCTGAAAGCACGCTACAATCTGTCATATAACTGTGCAAGTTAATTATATTTTTCAAATGATAACTAAGAGATCTCGTGGGGAGATGAATCACAACAGCACACGGCACAAAGGGTTTGTGAGGGACATTTCCCTCTGGTTCTTGGAGTACTGTATGAATAATATAGATGTTATCTATAGGAACGTAAGTTTTCTTATCTACTGTACTTCTGTTTAGACAAAGTTTAGTTTTTGATTTGGTTTTAAAAAAAAAAGCAGCCAAATGTATAAAGAGCAATGACAAACTATAAAGCGATATAATAAATGTATTGTTCTTTTATATATATGCAAGTATTTGGAATCTGGATATACTTTGGATTGTACTATACATATATGTTTCTTGCATTTTGCTGATAACCTGTATGACTAATTGGCAAATAAAAACTTTAAAAAAAAAAACAATCTATTTTCCTCTAGATGTAAATAGTGTCCCCTTGTCCTTTGTATTTACCTTAATCTCCCTGGCAGTATGATTATGTCAGATTTTTGCGAGGTACATTGTTTTGCATAGAAATTTGGCGTTTTTATATTGTGGGCCTGTAATTCTTAAGGCCCATACACACGAAAGGACTTTTTGACAACAAACATGCAAATTATCTGTTTTAATGCAACATCCTACTGTGTGTACGCTCCATCGGACAAACTTTTTCGGTTTTCATTGGACAAATGTTGGCTGTGCAAACAAACTTTCCGGCAACAAAAGTCCTATGGTGCAAAATCCTATTGTGTGTACACAAGTCCATAGGACTTTAGTCCAAAGTACAAACACACATGCTCAGGACCAATGCAAAAGATCAGACAACAATACAGAAGTTGACCAAAGGGTGGCAGTAAAGAGCTGAAAAAACACATGATTTGGTGAAAGTTGGCTGAAAAATTCCTGCCGTGTGTATGCTTAATTAGTTTACGGCTGACGCCCTTTGTACAAAAATCCACGGGAAAGTTTGTACAAAGTCCAATCGTGTGTATGGGCCTTTAGGAATAATTCACTTAAATCTGTCCAAATAAGAGTCTAGTAGACATACCGGGTATGATAAAATTTGAACTACAAAATCATAAATTATAATATAATAAATAACTATAAATAATTAGCAAAAATAATAATATAATAATAATATTAAAATGTATTTAATAATGTAATCAAATCAAAAACACTAATATTTGCTCAGTTGCAGAATTGTCGCTGTCGTCACTTTTAGTGTCTGCCAACAAATTTCCCCATGAACCACTATCGCTCAATTCTGCAAGTGAATCTTATTTACTATCGCTGTTTCCTAGCTGGTCAAAAAACGCTTTTGACGTAAAGGGACACTTTCTGGATTCCATGGACATTCTCCAGTTTCCAGGCAGAAAGAATGGCATATATAATATAAAAGTGCATGCAGGGCACTGGACAAAGCACTAGGGACAGAAGGGAGGTGAAATGATTTGATACAGTAATATAATCTTACAGATTACAGTGTACTGTATGTGTAATGTGTTTTTCACTTTTTGAATTTGCTGCTTGACTCCGCCCCAATGTGTCGCAGTGCTTGCAGGGAAGAGTGCCCGGCACACAGTACATCGGGCAGAGGACACAACCCGCAGACCCAGCGGGAGGACATCCTGGGGACAAGGTAAATAACTTTGCCTGGATCCTGCGATGCAATCCTGAGTGTGGCTCAGGGTTACCGCTTTTTATAGTGAAAATTCACCTCGAGCCACACTCGGGAATACCGCTAGGGAGGTTAAAGTGAAAAACTCCACATGAATTCACTACATGGACAACCTATATGGAGATCATAACCTCCCTTAATCACCTCTACTCATGAGAGGATATGTTTTGCCTCCATGTCTCTTATGAGTTTGGTTGCCCTTCTCTGAACTTTCTCCAATTCTCCAGAGTCACTCTGTGGAGTCGATACTTTTTTAAGAAAGTATTTTGCTAGTTTTGGAAACTGCAGCATTGCATGCTATTATTAAGTCAGAAATGTTAATGTTTTTTTTTAAAAAATAACCATTCACTCCAAGAGTATTCTTCCACATATTGGCCATGATTTGGCCTGTATGTGGACATTACAGCTAGATTTAGTTTCACATGGGCTTATTAGGACATTTTAGGTATTAAATTTAACTTGCCTAATATTACATTTAGCTAATGAATTTGACAACAATTAGTTGATATATGCTTAACAGCTAAAACTTAGAATTGATGTGCAATTATATATTTTGATTTACACTTATACGATTTGTGGTTCCCTTAGATATGAACTTTTTCTCAAACAATCTGACTAATATAATCTATATTGGGTATTGATCTTCAAGTTCGTGGGTAGCAGAAAACTGTTGGTTACTTTCAAAGGAGCTAGCAATAAGCCAGGTGGATTATCTGTGGTGAAAGATAATGTTTTTTCCTGGATAAGACTTATGGAAAATGAAGAGGTCTGGCCCCGATCCATTTGCATGAATCTGTGAATGAAACAATGTTCTGTTGCAATGATCAGAATGTTTGACCACAATCTGATGTCTATGGTTAGCTTAAGTCCAAAACTTTAATAGCCCATAGAAAATATGAATTATCACTACTGAGAAAACTAGTAATTTCTGAACAGTTACACATGACTTGTCAAAATCTAAAATGGATCCATGAACTGTAACATGTAACAAACTAAGTAACATTCCCTGCAAGTCATTTACATATAAATTGAATGTAACTTCATCCATAGTTAACACAAATTTGATAAGAGAAATTATTTCTTTGCATGGTAAAGGATTTCTATTTAGTGAATAGTTTTAGTTAAATATATGCAGAATTACAGTTAGAAGTCCTTTGAGTTTAGGGCTCATATCAGTATCTGTTTAAAACAAGGTAATACACAAACACTCAATGTTCTGAAAACCATCCCTTGAAGACTGCTGCTGAGTGTTATCCTCTACGTCCATGCTGACACAATCCTCTTCCTCCTCTTCTTCCTGTGTGTTTGGTGGGCCCGCAGGAATACTATCTAGATAAAGGGGGCCTTGAGAGGTAAGGAAGTCCTGCTCTTCCTCCCGCTGTTCTGCCTCAAGTGCCCTGTCCATTATTCCATGAAGCATGTGCTCCAACAGGAAGACTAGACATTGTCACTGATGCATGCATTATCTCTACTCACCATCCTTGTAGCCTCCTCAAATGGTGACAGGACAGTGCATGCATCCTTGATCAGTAGCCACTGGCATGGCGAAAAGAAGCCAAGCTCCCCTAAACCCTGTCCTGGTGCCATGCTTGCACAGGTACTCATTGATGGCCCTCTGCTGTGTGTGCAGCCACTCCAGCATTGCCAATGTTGAGTTCCACTTGATGGGCATGTCACAAATGAGGCGGTTGGTGGGCAGGTTGCATTCCCTTTGATTTGGCACTGGCAATGTATGACAGGCAGAAATGACCATAGACTTTTCTGGCCTGCCTCAGGAGATCCTGTAAGCCTGGGTACCTGCTCAACAACCACTGCACCACCAAATTCAAGATGTGTGCCAAACATGGAACATAGGTCAAGTGTCCCTGTCTTAGGACGGAGAGAAGGTTGGTGCCATTGTCACATACAACCATTCCTGGCTGAAGCTGGCGTGGCATCAACCACCTCTGAGCCTTCCCCTGCGGAGCTGACAGAATCTCTGCCCCAGTGTGGCTCCTGTGCCCTAAGCAGACCAACTCAAGAACCGCATGGCATCTTTTTTCCTTACTGCTTGCGTAGCTCCTTGAACACTTATGGAGCACTGCTGGTTCAGAGGACAAATCTGCAGAAGAGGCCATAGAGGAACAAGAAGAGGAGTGGGTGGAGGAGAGAGCTGTGGCAGAATCATCACTAGCATTGGAGGCATGGTGGCGGAACAAGCTCAACAATACTGAACCCTGTCCTGCATCCTTCCCAGCTGCCAGCAGAGTTATCCAGTGCACAGTGAAGGAAAGGTAACGTTTTTGCCCATGCCTGCTGGACCATGAGTCAGAGGTAATATGCACCTCACTGTTGACCGCCCTGTCCAATGAGGCCAAAACATTGCTTTCCACATGCTGGTAGAGAGCTGGAATGGCCTTCCATGAAAAGAAATGATGTTTTGGAACCTGCCACTGAGGTACAGCACATTCCAAAAATTCATGAAAGAGGGCAGAGTCTACCATCTGAAAAGGTAGCAGTTGCACTGCTAGCAATTTAGCCAAGCTAGCATTCAGGCATCTAGCATGTGGATGGCTGGGACCAAATTTCTTTTTACGGTTCAGCAACTTGGGTAGGGAAATTTGCCTGCTAAAATCAGATGGTGGTGTACTGCTAGCAGACTGGCTGCAAGTACTTGGGACACCTATTGTTATAATTTAATTCCAACCCCACTAGACCTCCAGGTTTTTGAGAGAACTGGAGGTATAATGGGGTTGGAGATCCCAGATGAGGAGCAAGGAGAAGTCTGCCTTTTCTTTGATGTGGGTTTTTCAAGTGCTTTTGCCAACAGACTGAATGGCAGGTCGTCATATGTCTGATCAAGCATGTGGTGCCCATTCGGCTGCTGTTCTAGTGATGCTTGATCCGCTTCAGACATAGGTTGCAAACAGCAGAGTCAGTGACCACATCCTATCCCTCCCTCCTTGTCACTGGAGCAAACTTGGCAGTATGCTGCAGCTGGGGGAACTTGACTGCCAGTTTCTTGTCCTTCTTGGGAACCCCCTCTCTCTCTAGGCTCACGTTACTCCATTCATCAACCTGGGAACCAACATCAGAGCCTTCAAATTTATGCACATCCTTCAGCAGCATGTACCCAACAAGGAGCTGGCGGAATAGGCCGCTTTGGCAGCTGCATTGGAAGGCAAACTACTATAAGCTTGGGTGACAGAGGATGAGGAGGATGAGGAAGGCTTTGTTATCCACTTCACCAACTCTTCTGCATGTTCTTGCTCAATAACACGGCCAGCAGCAGAAAAAAAGGACAAGCGTGCCCCACGGCCACCTGTAGTGGATGTCCACGACCAGCACTGTTGACTGTAGACACAGAGGCTGCTTGCCCTCTTTTAGTGGCCTATGAGCGACTGCCTCTCCTTGATGGCCTTCCAGACATGAGGTATATTTTGTTTTGCAACACCACACTACACTGTATTTTATACTGTGTACACCACCAAAAGTGTAGTAGAAACTGTACACACTGTATTAGATACTGTGTACACCACCAGAAAAGTAGTAGAAACTGTACTACGGCTGCACTGTATTGTGTACTGTGTACACCACCAGAAGTGTAGTAGAAACTGTACACGCTGTATTAGATACTGTGTACACCGCCTGCCCTGATTTAGCAACTGTACTACTGTTGCACTGTATTTTATACTGTACACACTGTATTAGATACTGTGTACACCACTTGAAGTGTATTAGAAACAGTACACCACAGAATGCACTGTAGCTATAGGCTACACTGGATGCAGAGTATATATATATATATATACACTGCCTGCATTGACTGAATAGAGTAAACACTGAATTTATGGTCTATGCTAAATGCAGATTATATATATATATTATATATATATATTAGACTGACTGTATATATATATATCAAATACACTGCCACTAACTGAATAACCTGCCTGCTTAATCTAAATCAAGCTCTCTCAATCTCTCCTCACAATTCCAGTCTCCTCACTGCCAAGCAGACCTACTTTATCACTCTCAGCAACTTATCATCGCGTCCCCGTCAACTTTTCTCTACCTTCAGCATCCCCTTCAGTCTGGATTTCGTCCTCAACACTTCACAGAAACTGCTCTCCTAAAACTCACAAATGATCTACTAATGGCCTAAACCTATCAACACTATTCTGTACTCCTACTCCTGGACCTCTCTGCTGCCTTCGATATGGTTGACCACCCCTCCTCCTCAAAAAACTCCATGCCTTTGGTCTCCATGACTGTACTCTTCACTGGTTCTCTTCCTACTTATCCAGCCGCACCTTTAGCGTTTCTTACAACTCTACTTCCTCCTCTCCTCTTCCTTTCTCTGTTGGGGTCCCCCAAGGTTCTGTTCTTAGACCTCTCCTATTTTCTTTTTTTTTTAATTTAATGTTTTTATTAAATAAATGCATAGATACAGACAGGAGACATTTTGGAATAATATAGGCTTTGTGATAAACGTGAACAATCAACCACGATCAACAGATCTTATTATGTAGTCATCATAGCTGGTTTGTCAGCAAACCTTCCTGCAGCCCCTTGCACCCCAATTGGGTTCACTCTGTGCAATGGGTGGCCAGACTGCTCGGCCTTAGGTTTAATTATTTGCCAAAGGCCAGATTATAACATCATAAAACATTGAAACATTTGAAGCTAAACAAAAACTTAAGAAAACTGCTAGCTCGGCTCATCTAGGACCTGGTCGCCTATAGTAGAGTAACCGATCTATAGGTGAAAGATGGAAATTCGAAACATATTCCTCATCTGCACATCAAGCAGTTAGAGAAGATTAGAGATTTTTGTCAATAACAGTGCATTTCTGCCTGCAGAGGCTCACAGGAGCACTATGAGCATGGAAAGGGAAATTAAGTGAGTGAGAGAGGGAGGGAGGAAAGAGACAGAGGGGAAGAGAAGAGAGGGGGGAGGTAGGGGTGGCGATACAGGCTACACAGAGAGCTGAGGGAATATTAAGGTCCCATTTGAATGTGGGCCCCAGATGCTAAGGGGAAGGAGGAGATCTTGAGATTATAAGGTTACCCCAACATGTTGTGCCCAGGGCTTCCAAATGTGTTTGAATTTCTCCTCGTTATCCAGAATGGTGTTGGAGATCCTCTCTTGAGTCATGATCCAAGAGATTTTTTGTTTTGTGGAGAAAAAGGAGACTGAGGGGGATTTCCAGGCTCCTGCTATAGTAATTTTGGCTCCCAAAAAAATAAAATGTAATAAACTCTGGGTGGATTTGGATATGTTAGGAATCCTGTGGTTGAGGAGGGCTATTGCCGGGTCTTGAGCGACTGCCATCCCAGTGATCTTGCGTATTAAGCAGAAGATTTTATTCCAATAGTTTCTGATTCGAGGACACTGCCACCAAATGTGTAAGATAGTGCCTAAGTGGCCGCAACCCCTGAAGCAGAGGGGTGAGGACTGCGGGTAAAATTTTGCTAGATGCATAGGCACCAGGTACCTGCGGGACATAACTTTAAGATTAGCTTCTATCATAGAAATATTTAGCATCCCCATATAAGCCCTCGCAAAGTGAGAGTGCCAAGTATCTAAATCCCATTCAATGCCTATGTCCCGCTCCCAGCTCAGCATGTAGGTCGCTTTTCCCAACGGTTCAGCAAGGGCTGTGTAAATTAGGGAAATACCCCCCCTTGTATCTGTGGCTGTGGAACACCAATGTTCATATGGGGTTACAGATAGGGGTTGGGCGTGTTGGGTTAAGATGGACTGTAGAAAGTGTGATAATTGGAAAAAGCTAAATTTCTCTGAGGGGGACATATCTAGTTTTGTGGTGCAGTAATTCAGGTTAAGAGGTCCAGATAAGTTGAAGAAGTGCCCTATGCGATAGAGGCCTTTATCTAGCCACCATTGAAAGGTCTTAATGTCCATTCCTGGGGGGAACTGGGGGTTGTAGAATGTGTGAGCCAGGGGTTGCCACTTGGATGTTATTAAGTTCCTGTTGTGTAAAGAATCACATAATGCTACTGAGTGGGACAATGTGGGTGAGAGAATCGGAGGTCTACTTCTGGGGGGACGCCAGAGTAGAAAGTCAAGAGTGAAGTTAGGGATCGCCTGTCTCTCCATCCCAATACAATACGGGTTTAGAACCCCTGGTGTAAATGGTTGAAATTTGTGTAAGTTGCTCTGCCTGGTAATACCACCAGAGGTTTGGTAGCCCTAATCCCCCTTTCTTCCTGGGTCTAAAAAGTACTGTTTTTGCAATACGATGGCTAGTTTTTCCCCAGATATAGCGGATTATGGCAGACTGAAGGTTACTTAATTGGACTTTGGTGATAGGGATGGGGAGAGAGCGGAACAAGTAGAGGATTCTTGGTAAAGGGGTCATTTTGACCGAGTTCACTTTGTCTAACCACGACAACTTGTATAACGACCAATGGTCTAAGTCTTCTTTAAGCTTTTTATAAATGGGCGGGTAATTACATTTGTACAACTGACTCATGTTGTTAGTTAACTGTATGCCTAGGTATGGGATGGCGGTGTCATTCCACGAGAAGGGGAAATGTTTTTTCAGTCTGTCTAATAGTGATGGGGGGGTGGAGATATTGAGGGCAGCAGCAGATTTGGACATGTTGACTTCTAGGCCTGAAACCTGACCAAATTTGTCTAGAAGCTGGAGAATGTTAGGGGTGGAAATGAGTAGGGACGTGATAAAAAGAAGGACATCATCTGCAAAAAGCGTGCATTTGTGTGAAATCTGGCCGCAGTGGACTCCATGGATATCCGGGTGTCTCCTGATCGCTATAGCCAGCGTTTCTATCGCAATAGCGAACAGGAGAGGGGACAAGGGGCACCCCTGTTGAGACCCCTTCATGATAGGGAATGATTCCGAGAGGTGACCCTGGAGTCTAACTTGAGCCCTGGGTTGGAAGTAGAGGGCTCTCAATATATTAAGGAAATTATTCCCGAAGCCCCACTTTTCTAGAGTGGAAAAGAGGTAGGGCCAGGTAACAATATCAAATGCTTTTTGAAGGTCTATTGATAAAAGGGAGCCCTCCTGTGGAGGTCCTCCATCCCAGCCCGAATTGAGAAGGGAAACAACGTCAACTGCCCTCCTTACCTGGTCCGGCCCCTTTCTCCCTGGTATAAAACCGACCTGGTCTTTATGGACATAAGACCCTATAAAGGATGCCAGTCTATTTGATAAAACTTTAGTCAATATTTTCAGGTCGTTGTTAATTAGTGATATTGGTCTGTAATTAAAAACCTTGCTCAAGTCTTTGCCCGGTTTAGGGATGACAGAAATGAACGCTAGGTTTGCAGCAGGATTGAGGGAAGAGCCTTTGCCGAGGGAATTGAAGAGCCGGACCATGTAGGGAGAAAGGACATCCACAAATGTTTTATAATATAGTATAGAAAACCCGTCAGGGCCTGGGGCTGAGCCCTTTTTAAGTGTTTTAATGACTGCTCAATCTTCTTCCTCTGTTATTGGGGAATCCACTAATTACTGATGTGAATCTGATATTTTGGGGAGGAGGATCTCATCTAGAAAGGTGTTCATTGTTTGAGGAGAGCTAGGATTGGTCCTGGAATAAAGTTTAGATTAGAACGAGTGGAATGTTTTTTGAATTTGGTCAGGGTTCTGGGTCAAGGAGCTTGAAAGTGATTTGATTCTGGGTAAGGAATAAACTTTATGTTTAGGGGATAATTTTGTGGCCAGTTGGGGGCCAGTTTTGTCTGAGTGGAGATAGAAACGCCCCTTCGTCCATTGTGGGTGCTTTTCAGCACTGGAGGTGAGGGCTAGATTTAGTTCTATTCTGGCAGCTTCTAATTTATCTAGAGAGTCTGGTGTAGGCTTGTGTTTGTGTGCTTTGCTGAGGGACTGGAATGTTTTCTCTAGGTTAACTACGTTCATCTGCCTTTCCTTCTTCAAGCATGAGGTCAGTCGAATAATTTGACCCCTCAATACCGCCTTGTGGGCCCCCCATAGCTAGCTTGGGGAAATATCCCCTATGTCATTGTATTGGAAGAATTCCCGAAGATCTCTTTCCAATAGAGTGCAGTGCACTGGGTTGGAGAGGAGGGTTTCATTAAGTTACCACTGACGAGGGCCCGAATGCAGGATTGCCCCAGAAATTTTGAGGGATACTAGAGAGTGATCAGACCACGGAATTGCAAAGATCGAGGCATTGGAAGCCGAGTGAATTTCAGATGAGTGGAGGAATGTATAATCAATTCTGGCCTATGTCCTATAGGGGGCCAAAAAGTGGGTATAATCTTTTGCCGAGGTGTTTAGTTCCCTCCATATATCTATCAAGCCAAGTGTGTGAAGGAGCCGGGCTATTCAGAGACTTTGCTTGGGGGGTCTCTTAAGGAGGGGGATACCCCGAGCGCATTTGTCCAGGAGACGATCGAATGCAATATTTGAGTCACCCCCCATAATCACGTTACCCTCAAAATGGGGGGACAAGGAGGTGAGCATAGAAGAGAAAAAGGATGTCTGGCCCTGGTTTGGGGCGAAATATGAAATTATGGTATACAATGCACCATTGATATGTCCTTTAACAAGGATATACTGTCCTTCTGTGTCTCTAATGGTTGGGAGTGTGTGAATGGGGTATGTTTGGAAATTAGTACAGCAACCCCTCTTTTCTTAACGTCCGCGTTGGCAAGAAAAAATGTGGGGTAACTGTGGTGAAGGAAAGTGGGGGTATAGTTCTTGGGGAAGTGAGTTTCCTGAAGTAGGAATATGTTTATGCCCCTAGAATGATAATTGTGGAAAGCCTTACGTCTTTTAAGCGGGGAGTTGAGTCCTTGTGTGTTATGGGAGGCTACTTTGAGGGGAGCCAGCAGGTGATTGGAATCAGCCATGGATATGAGGGGGAGAGGGCAAGCACATGAGTCTGGTACATACCTGGTCCAATGCTGGGTATTGGTCTAGTAGGATGAGCCTGAACGAGCCTGAAGTGTAGAGGTAGGAAGTGTAGAGGAGCTCTCCATGTAGGTACCTGGGAGAAAAAAATGTCAACATGAAGTAATGCACAAGAAGGAGAAAGAGGGACAGGTAAAGGTCAAGGGTGGAGAAAAGCCTGGACTACAGTGATTCAGGTTTGGCCAGCCAAATCCTGCTCCGACTTCCTATGGGGTATAGGGGTCAGTGTGATGGCAACCTTGGAGAAGGTTGCAAACCTGGTGCATCCAGAGGAGAACCTCTCCTCTAGTTGCAATGGAAGGAGTGGCAAGTGGTCCTGCTCCAGCCACCAGGCCCCATTTGAATACCTGGTCATGGTGGACCCTGTGACTAGTAGCATAAGAGATTGTAAAACGAACATTAAACCGAAAGAATTCTAACAGCGTAATGTAAACTTGGATACAACAATGTAAGTAGCAGTGAAAGGATAGGTACCGTTTCCTGAGGGGGGGAAAAGAGAGGGAGAGAGGGGGGGATAAAGGGGGAGGGAGGGGAGGAGAGAGGGAGGGGACATAAAGAAGGGGGGGGACTGTTGTCATATGTTCTGGCAATGTATTTTGCCTGAACCCAGCCTCCGCCTCATTTACAACAGTTCAGTGGCGAGGATCCTGGCCCCATCAAGAAATATTCTGTTATACAGCCCCAGAAAAAAAAAAAAAAACAAGGGGGAAAAGGGAAAAAACGGGCCTCAGGAAGGGAAGTTGTTAAAAACAGGAGAAAACTGTTAGTCCAAACATCAGACTAGGAATGCAATAGTTGTCTTGTAGGCCAGTACACATTCGGAGGAATCTTCCATCCAAATCAGGAGGGATGACAGACCATTCAGGGCCCTTCTTCATTGTGACTGATCTCAGGGGAGCAATATCTCAGTGCCTTTTTGGTAGTTGCTATCCCATAGCGGTGAAAGAGGGCTTCTTGGAGGGGGCCTCTTGGAGGAGTGTGGACGATCGGCTGTGTATTGAATGGGAAATTCCTGCGAGATGAACCAGAGTTGGAGGAGTAGGCGTTCGCCCTCTCGGAAGCTTGTGAAGCCATACGATTTATCCTTGTACTGAAACTGCAGGCGAAAAGGAAAGGACCATCTGTATTTTATTGTTTTTTGGGAGAGTATCTCCAGGAGGGGTTTGAGTGCTCTCTGCTTCTGGATGGTGGCAGTGGAGTTGTCAGCAAATATTTGGATTTTATTCCCCTGTATGGATAGATTGTCCAGGTTGAGAGATTTTTTCATGACCTTTTCTTTGACTGAATAGTAGTGGGGATTAACCACACTATCCCTCGGGAGCCCATCTTGACGGGGGGCTTGTAAGGCTCTATGGGCTCTGTCCAATTTGAGCCTGTGATTTGAGATATCAGGAATGATTTCTTTTAAGAATGCTTTAATGGTGCCCTGTACATCCATAATGGACTCCGAGATGCCTCTAATGCGGAAGTAATATCTCCTGCTCCTATTCTCCAAATCGTCAGTTTTGGATAGTGTGAATTTGAGTTGGTCCTGCAGTGTTTGTATGCAAGCTGTTGTGACAGACCTAGCCGGGAGAGAGACTTTTGGAGGGGACTGTATGCTAGCCTCTTGCCGATCGATCGTGGGCCCTTGCATTTGGGGTAACGGTGCTCTTTGTGAGCTGTATGCCTGGGGACCCTTGATATGGTATTACTGTGGATTTGGTTCCTTGTCCCCCAGGACACACAGACTCTGGGGACCCTGGATTTGCCATATTGGAATAGTGGCTGATTCATAATGCTGGGACAGATACTGTTAGGAGATGCTGATGTAAATTCCAGCACCTGTCTGTCTGTCTGTCTGCTAAAATGTGTATTGTAAATAAGTCTATAGTATGGGATCTAAGAGTCATTAGATCCCCATTGTTGTTTGTGTTAATTAACTCTGCTATTGTGTGAAGAAGAGTCTATGCTGATTGTGATAATGTTGATTGGATTTTCTGAACTACAAGACGGCCAGTCTGGCCTAAAGGTCATGTCTGAGTCATCTAGGCTGTCTAAAGGGATTAGTTAATTAGCTCATGTTAATTAGGTTAATTAGGTTACAGCTGTATTGTTAGAGTAATATGAGCAGGAGGTCTGCACCTCCACTTTTAGTGTATAAAAGCCTGTATTTTGCAATAAAGGAGATTCCGGGTTGAACTTACATACAGCCTGCCTGGTGTTTGTTCTGAGCTATCACAACTGGGTTAGAACGGCACAGAGCTGTAGTTCTAATCCCGGAGCATTGGATGACCGAACCATCAGACGTTGCAATCTGATTCAATAGCTGCAGAGGAGTGTCGGGAGAGTGGAACCGAACGAGCAAAAATGGGCTCGTTACAGCTGTACTCTGGTGTCTACCGCTTGTTCTATGGCATCCATGCGGGAGCCGAGATTCTGTAGGTCAGCTTTAATGGAAGCTGTGATCTGAGCCGCATTTTGTGTCAGTCCTGTAGTCAGTATTTCAGAGAAGCTTTGTAGGACTGTGATGCTGAGGTGAAGCCTGCAGGGATCCTGCTTGACTGGGGGGGATTCAAAAGGGGAGACTGTATGAGTCCTGCCATTGTTCTGCTCAGGAGGGGAGAAGTGGAGGCTGGGGAGACACCATAATCATAGAAGCTACCCACAGGGGTAGCCAGAGCATTGCAGTCTGGCTGAGGAATTGTAGGTGGGTCTGCTATTGATTCATGCTCTCCTGTATCCCTGCCTGAGGGAGCCGCGGCCGCCATCTAGAGAGGCTCAGGGGGTGCCAGGCCGTAGTTCAATTTTCGACTAACCTCCCATTTTTTGGGGTCCCCCAGCATACGGGACTGTGCTCGGCAGTGTCCAGTGTCCGGGGATTGGCTTTCCGTGGGGTCCCGATCGAGTCAAGTAGCGGGGGGACTGATTAGGACCGGAGCGGGTTGGAGCTCCAGACTAGTGCGACTCTCTGGAAGTGCTGCGCATGCGCACTTCGGACCTCTCCTATTTTCAATCTACACCTCCTTCCTGGGTCAGCTGATAGCCTCCCGTGGCTTCCAATACCACCTCTATGCTGACGACACCTAAATCTATTTCTCTACCCCTCAGCTCATACCCTCTGTCTCCTCACGTATCACTAATTTACTATCAGATATATCAGTCTGGATGTCACACCACTTCCTCAAACTCAATCTATCCAAAACCAAATTTATCATTTTTCCTCCCCCATATGCCCCTTTCCCTTCGCCTGATCTCTGTCAAAATCGATGACACAACTATAAACCCATCCCCACATGCCGAGGTTCTAGGTGTAGTCCTGGACTCTGAACTCTCCTTTAAGCACCACGTCCAATCACTATCCAAATCTTGCCGCCTCAACCTCCGCAACATCTCCAAAATATGCCAATTTCTAACCAATGACACAACAAAGCTCTTAACTCACTCTGTGGTCATCACTCACCTCGACTACTGCAACTCCCTTCTCATTGGCTTACCTCTACATATTCTATCACCTCTTCAATCCATCATGAATGCTGCTGCCAGAATTATCCACCTTACCAATCCTCTGTGTCTGCTACCCCTCTCTGTCAATCCCTCCACTGGCTTCCGCTCACCCAACAAATTAAATTCAAAATACTAACAACTACTTACAAAGCCATCCACAATTTAGCCCCCAGCTACATCACTAGCCTAGTCTCTAAATACCAACCTACTCGTTCTCTTTGTTCCTTTCAAGACCTTTTGCTCTCTAGCTCCCTCGTTACCTCCTCCCATGCTCACCTCCAGGACTTTTCCAAAGCCTCTCCAATCCTATAGAATGCCCTACCCCAATCTGTCCTCTTATCTCCTAGTCTATTAGCTTTTAGACAATCCCTGAAAACCCTTCTCTTCAGAGAAACCTACCCACACCTAACAACTGTATTTTCATTTTCTCCATGAGCTCACCCCCTCCCACAGTTATTACCTTTTGTTCCAATTGACCCTCCCTCCTAGATTGTAAGCTCTAACAAACAGTGCCCTCTGATCCTGTATTGTCTGCCCCCATGTTGGAGCTATTTAAAAATACTGTATAGTAATAATAATTATATATATATATATATATATATATATATATATATATATATATATATATATACAGTATATATATATATATATATATATATATACACACTGCCTGCACTGACTGAATTCAGAGTAAACACTGAATTTATAGTCTATGCTAAATGCAGAGTATATATATATATATATATATATATATATATATATATATATATATATATATATATCAAATACACTGCCACTAACTGAATAACCTGCCGGCTTAATCTAAATCAAGCTTTCTTTCCATCCACACCAACAACACTACATAGGGTCGCCGTGTAGGCAGCCTTATATAGTGTGAGGCATGGACTTAGTCCCCCTGAGCCATGATTGACCAAAGGCACACTGCCTTTGGTCAATTATGGCTCTCTTAGCAGAGGGCGCTGGGATTGGCCAAAGCATGCAGGTCAGGTGCATGTTTTGGCCACTCATCATACAGCAATGCACTACGATCTCGCAGTGCATAAAGGGGCGTTCTGAGGCGCTCAAATTTTCCGCAAAGGCCCCATAATGTTCGCTCTTCGGCGAACGGGCAAACGGGCGAATGCCCGATGTTTGAGTCAACGAATGTTAGACCCGAACATCAAGCTCATCCCTATTTAGAATAGAAAAAAGAGGAGTCCTCATTTTCTGGATGCACAATCACCATACAGGGGTTTCTGGAGCACAATCAGGGCAAAGATTGCTATATTTCTCCTAACATGTATAGTTTCGATATTGACAGCACCACCTACTAGTCATAATGCTTTTTTTCCCGGAAATATCTCAATCAAGAAACAAGAACATATTGTGGCCGCTAGGGTGGTGATGACGATAGAGAAACCATACATAATAGAGAAAGTATGACAATTTTTATTATGATTGTGAATGTTTGTCACATCCACACAATAAAGTTTTATACATAAACCCCTAAGTGTGAGATCAGTTGAATACATCTTTTCAGCAAACAGTATGCACATATGGTTTATAATAACAATAGTTTGTTTAGAATGGAGCTTTTTAGATACTTTTTAAAAGGCAATCCATATTTAATTCAAAGGTTTCTTTTAGAAATAAATATAAAATAAAAGTTTTTGACAACACATTGAAAATAACTCTTTCCCTATGTAGCTAATGCCTTAAAGTGTTTGTTAACCTATAAAAAAATAAATAAAATAAAGATCCTGTTCCTTTAAAGCATGTTACACAGCACAGTGCCTATGCTGTGTCATTTGGCCCCTGGTAACACCTGAAATACCTGGCTTATCCTGCCTGGTTCTGCCCTCCCCTTTGTAAACTAACCACAGTATATCATGGCTGCTGAGCCCTAACACCATGGTCAGTTTACGTGCCTCCATCATCCGCTCTCTCCTCCATCCTCCTCTGTGCTCTCCTCTGTCCTCTCCCCCCCTTCCTGCCTGTCAGCTCCATGTCCATGCCTTTCCCCTCCCCTCCCCTCCTGCTGAAGAAATTACTGTTCAGTTTGTACACATCCTCTCTGTTTATTAATGTAATCTGCTCCTGTGTCTGTGCCTTATAAAAAATGCAGCCATATAACTGTTTTCAGAGTGCCGATCAGCACTCACGTGACCCACCGCCTCGCTCCTCCTCTCCTTCTCCCCTCCTGACTGATGTCAGCAAGGGATCCTCGGCTCCACCCACTGTGTCAGAAACCATGAATCAGACTAAGACAGAAGTACAGTTAAATCACACTTGTTTAATAATAATAAAAAAGGTAAACAGAGTAAACAAAGTCGAAATATAGCCAGAGTTCAGGAAATGGAATTGATAATCAGACAAGCCAAAATGTCAGGGAGCCAGAGATGAGCATAGTAGAACAGCAAGCAGGATCTGGAGCCAGAAGGAATGTCAGCAAAGCAAGTCTTTAAAAGGAACACAGGAGAGCAGAGATCATCTGGACTGGACAGCTTAAGTAGGCAGGACTGACGAGCAGGATATCATCAACAGGTGAGTCACTGTGGAGAGATAGGAGCTGCCAATTAGCCGACAGCTGAGCGGCCAGCTTTGAGAAGGAAGTGCTGAGCCTAGCCCTGACACACTGCAGCTGTCGGACCGAGAGAAGAGAGAGCCGGCGGGTCATGTGAGCACCGATCGGTGCTCTGAAAACAGCTATATAGCTGCATTTGTTCTATAAGGCACAGACACAGGAGCAGATTACATTAATAAACAGAGAGGATGGTGTAAATTTTACTTTGTTGGTTAATAACCACTTTCAGTCAAAAATAGCATATCAAAACCCAAGAACATTTTTTTTTGCCTATATTAAATAGATATAAAAATACTTTCAATAGTATGTTTAACAATCTAAAAGAGTAAATAAGAGATGTTCATTGTTCATAACGTTTATATATATATTTTAAGCAGGGAGGTAAGGGTAACTAGAGTAGCTTATAACCTTTCATGTAGTGTATAATCTATAAATGTCTACATTTATTGTTATAACTAAAATATGAAAGAGCCAGCATGTAAAAATTTAAAAGTCACATCAAAAATTGCTGTAAGAAAAACTCTGCAATAATATCTCAAAATGTGTGCTCAATAAAAATCCCTATAACGCTTGGGGGCACAGACAAGGTTTCATCTACTGTCTATTCGGTTTACCTTTCCCAAGCTTAGGTATTTTATTTTGAAATATTTAATTTGAGCTAGAACATAATAATCCAAGCGTGGTCATATGTTTGTAAAATATTTGAGTTTAAATAGGAATGAATCAAATTAAGCATACCACTAAGATATACACCATGTCGTAGGACATACAGCGACTAGCCATAAAAAAATAATAATATGATATGAATATTAATAAAGAGTTACACTTTTCTCCTTTCACAAAACAAAACACTTGGTATGTCTATATATGCAGTAGGAAGGTGACAGTAAAAACTGCTGGAGGGAAAGTACTCTCTCTCTCAGGATGTTATCATGAGTGCAATAGCTGCAGAAAACATGTTGTTATAAAAAGAAAAATGATTGTTTCTTATGAAAAAAAAAATCAATAAATGACAGGCAATATATGTATTTTCATTGTCAACACTACAGTTTTGCAATTTTTTTTGTGCGGTCTTTTTTGCATTTAAAGTTTGGGGTTTAACTATATACTAACATGCCTTATTTATAAGTTTATCTCAGTCTTTCTATGTTTTATGAGTTACAAATTATAGTTGTTACAGAGATTATATTTATTACCAGAATTATACAAATATTGATCAGACAATGATACACTTTGTCTTTATGTATTATACATGTTTTCCATGCCATTTATGAGATGATTTGTCAATATGTTAGTGAAAAACAAAATTGTAAGTAATCTTACAAATGTGTTTACCTAAAATCAGCAGTTCTACTCCTCCTCCTCCTCCCCTGTCTTCATTGCAAGCTGTTTTTTTTTTTTTTCTGGGAGTGGGTACCTATTTCTGACAGGTACATACTCCCACTTCCGCATTACTCGCCTAAGTGAGCAGTGCAGAATTTAATTTGTAATGTTGACTCTTTTGTTGACATTCTGCTGTCAGTGGGGTGAGTCATGGTTATTAAGGATGCCAATGGGTGAATGTAAAAATGAATGTACTGTAAACTGATGTAAACTGAACTAAACTGTGCTAAAATGGATGTAAAAACTGATGTAAAATGAATCTGTTTTTTTCTATGCATAAACATGAATAAATTGATGATGCCTGTGTGAAAGGGATCTATATTAGAAAAATAAATACAACCTACAAATATATATTGTCACAGATAATTACCTTAAATATGTTCTGCATATCTTAGCAAAAGATTTTCAAATTACAAAAACAAATAATAATAGTGTACATAATAACATGTGTTGACTAGGTTCTTTATAAATATGAATACCCTCTAATCGCTATAACAGTATTCACATACACACTCTGAGGATTCATGAACAAAAGTAGCAGTTTGATCTGCAATATACTTTTATTGATAGGGTTGAATAATATACACAAATTAAACATTTAACAGTATTTACAACAAAATGTACAGTATAACTATGGTGGATTACATGCTATTTACAAATTACACAAAAAAACGTATTTACAATACAATGTACAGCTTACCTCTCAGCTTCAGGTCTGGTCATCCCGCTCAAAGAGATTGCACAGCTTGGTAACAATGCATTAAATCCCCTTCTCTGTTCTGTACAGGCTAATGCAATGCACTCAAATTGGTCACTATACCTACCAAATGTATATTGGCCGCAGCCTGACTGGAAGTTTCAAATAAGGCTTCTGTTTACAACATGTGACAAGGAAAGACAATGGAAGTAGAACACTATTTACAGTAATACCAATAGGGAAGCTAGCAGTGGTTTAAATATATCCATCTAACAAAAATATATTTCTATCTACATTATTATTCACATCTGTTAATGGAGATTTTACATAAACTCATTATCTAACACATGAAGCAATTGTCCATATTTGTATGTGCAGTCTTGAATAATCTAATAATAATCTTATAATCCACTGATGTTTATCACTAAGTATTCCAATTGCAATCCAACCACCCGCAGAACCTAAGCTCAAAGCATCAGAATGACCACATGTAAGTCAATAAGCATATCATAATCTTCTCTCCATCAAAGAGGCCTGTCCCTAGACTTACCCACAAGGACTGGGAACACATCCACACTCTTATTCATTATTGTTCCGTTAATGTAACGGTTCAAGACAATGATACTAAATGGCTACAAAATAGCATCCCACTGGCATAGAACACCAGTTCAGATACACACATTTTTACCTACCCCTTCTAACCAATGCTGGTGATGTGGGTCAGAACTAGGGACACTCTTACACATATGGTCTCCCTGTACATGTCTTCAATCCTATTGGTCTGAAGTACATCCTTTCATATCCTCAGTTGCTACCTATACTTTAGACTTTACCCCAGTCCAATGTCTTTTACATTATACCCCCCTTCCCAGAAAAGCTTATATCAAATCCCTGGCAATGCGCATGGTGAACGCCGCTCAGCTCTGGGTCCCTGTACATTGGGGCTCACAAAAAGATCCAATCATTTGAGAATGACTCTCCAGAATTCATAAAATTGCTGAGATGAAAGAAATTGATTACGATTTCATGTGACAAACCTTCGAAATACACAAACACCTGGTTTTGTTGGCTTTCACCCCAGAATACATTAGACTTTTGCAGAGCCCGCTGGACAATGTCTTGGATAAGCCTCGACTGGATTTATGCCCTGCTTTTTCATATTCAGTTATTCAGACTCTAGTGACACATTGATCTTCTGTTGAAGGCAGCTGTCATGGGATCACAGTTTGGCTTTCCCCTCTCCTCCTTTCCCTTCCTTCCCCTTCCTCCCTGAATCACTCCTACCCCCCCCCCCTTTCCCTCTTCTCCCAATTCTTTCTTTCTTTCTTTCTTTCTTTCTTTCTTTCTTTCTTTCTTTCTTTCTTTCTTTCTTTCTTTCTTTCTTTCTTTCTTTCTTTCTTTCTTTCTTTCTTTCTTTCTTTCTTTCTTTCTTTCTTTCTTTCTTTCTTTCTTTCTTTCCTTCTTTCCTTCTTTCTTTCTTTCTTTCTTTCTTTCTTTCTTTCTTTCTTTCTTTCTTTCTTTCTTTCTTTCTTTCTTTCTTTCTTTCTTTCTTTCTTTCTTTCTTTCTTTCTTTCTTTCTTTCTTTCTTTCTTTCTTTCTTTCTTTCTTTCTTTCGTTTTCTCCTTATTCCCTCCATTCTTTTTTGGTTTTCTCCTCCTTCCTTTTCCCTACTTTACACTTTCCTACATTTGCTTTCTCCATGTTCTGGTGGGTCATTTTGTAGAACCATGTGTCCCTCCATAATCTAAGTCCTTAATTCCTGACTCAGGGCTAGAGCCCCTCCCCACAAGACAACCTACTTTGCACTTTTTTACACTAACTTGCACAAGACAACCTACTTTGCACTTTTTTACACTAACTTGATGCATAAGGTGTGCAGCTCTTGGCATATAGCCTACACCAGTGATGGTGAACCTTGGCACCTCAGATGTTTTGGAACTACATTTCTCATGATGCTCAACTACACTGCAGAGTGCATGAGTATCATGGGAAATGTAGTTCCAAAACATCTGGGGTGCCAAGGTTCGCCATCACTGCCCTACACATTTGAATACTCATTCATGCTCTGAATTTGCGGGACAAATTCCAGAAGGCTTTAACAGTTCTGTTCATTTGAGGCAAATTAATTTTTCTACAAGTTTCTTGAGATACCTCCTATTGAATGGTATTTTTAAATGTCATCATTCTTTAAATCTTTAAAATTATAGTCACTGCAAAGCAGCATCGGCTTTCTGTATTTTAAGTATTTTCTGTATTTTTAAGTATTTTCCTCTATGTGTCCCAAACTCCAATGTCTCACTTAGTATCAGGTATATAACAATATGTCTCCAACTGATGCGTTTTGTAACCTGAAAGTGTTGGAAGGATTACATCTGCATTATTGATTGATATGCATCACAGGATTTACTGCTTATTCAAGATTGCACATAGAGATATGGTCTATTTTTGTATTATTATATACTGACACATTTTCTTTTGCATATATTGGCATTACGTGTGCTACCTATTATTATTTGTTTTTTGTTATGTTAGTAAATAAGTTGAAGTTGTGTCCATTTTAAATACCTAATCATGTGTTAGAAAAAAAAAACAGTCTTTTAGATCCCTTGTGATTATATATTCAAAGCTAAATGAGCATTCACTTTTTTTTGTTAACAACCTCTACTGCTTTAGGACCTATACATCTTTAATGTTAGGGAGGAGTACATAGCTGCATCAATTGTTTTTTTGTTTTTTCTTACATCTAGTATTCAGCTTTAAGCATAACATAGATTGATTGAAACATGTTCACAAATTTGTGTACAGAATAAAAGCTCTCAGTTACTCTGAATCATTGCTGTTAATCTATCCCTCTATTCTCTAATAATACTGTATTTAAGAGCTTGTGCCAGTGCATCAGCTGTTCGTATACGCTAAGCATTAGCTTACAAAATAAACAAGAAATGTATACACAAAGCTCTAATGTCTCTTCATTTTGTGTTCTGGATACAGTTTGCACGGAGTGACACAGAAACCAGTGACTTGAATACAAATCAGCTGCAAGCAAATGCCACTGTATTACTGTGTTAGCAGACAGAATGAAGAACACAACTTTATAAAGGCTCTTTACATGGTTCATATTGTTGCCATGGCACCCAGTCAATATGATTTGATGCAAGTGGCCCAGTCTCTGGATTCTAAAAGGAATTAGTGTGCTGTGAATAGAGAAAGAGAGCAAATTGACCAACTGCACAATAAATGTGTGATTGCTTTGAATATAATAGTTGGTTACATAAACACATTTTACTTTTGGATGGATACTTTTTGATGATAGCACTTAGAATTCTCATTGTTCACAGTCATTTAGTTCATAGCTAAACTGCTTTCCTAATGTGCAGCTCACTGTGTTACATGATAGAATATTTATGATTTGCCTTTTTTATGGTCACTGTGGATTTATAATTTAGCACACCAGGCTTAGGATAGCTTGGAACACATAACGGAAACAGTATGAATGTTTAAAAATATGTAGTATTCAAAATAGGACATTTTAAATACAGGAACTGCAGCTTACATGTAAGAGATAATCTGTTTCCCTTTGGAAAGATCTTTGGGTTTGGATCAACCATAAGTTTGATCCAATTAAAGTTGTTCGCAATTGGTGATAATGCTGAACTTATGCATTAGCTTAGCCTTAGCAATCAATTAGCAATCATGCACTTTCTGGCCTTAGAACTATGGTCAGGTTGATTAGAACAGCTGTTGATTGGGAATTTGCTTTGTGCTAGTCGCCTTCTTATAAATGTCAGACTTTTGTCAGTGGAGAGAGATCAGTACATAGGTACAGCTACTATAAAGTGTTGTAATGTTCTAAATGATTGCAATAGATTGCATAGTGTTTGGATACATGGTCTATAGCCCAGCCCCCACCTCTGTTTTCACTGTTGAATTGCAACTGTGAATTGCGGTGCGTTCGTTTTTTTTTTTTACTTTCTGTTAGGTAAAAGTAAGTACATACAATATATATAGATATATATACATATATATACATATACAATATACCTTACTTTAAAAGCCAGTTATAAATTTGGGTAATTGCTATTTTTATTTTGCTGGAATTTTTGTGGGGACAGATTGGATGCCGTCAACTTCCATTGTGCTTTGCTGGGTTTCTAGTTACCTAGTTACATAGTTAATCAGGTTGAAAAAAGACACAAGTCTATCTAGTTCATTAAAGTCTCTGTATCTTTAAGGAGGAATATTATATGCCTTCAGGTGTACCTGCCCTTAATTTATCCATTGCTTTATGTTCTTCAACGTGGAAACACTTAAGGAGGTGGTGCAGCTTCCACATATAGTATCTTTGCAAATGTTAGGCAAATAAAACCTTTTTTTTTTAATTCAAATAATTTTTTTCTTGTTGTGTTTTTTTTTTTTTTTTTTTTTTCACTGGCTAGCTGGCAAGTGTACTGGGAAAAGTTTTGTTTGTTTATGATTAAATGTGATTTCTTTAAAATTAAAGTGACACTAAACTCTGATTTAAAAAAATATATATTCATGTATGTATGAACTAAGAAAAATACCCTATTTTGCACTTTACTACTGTTCTCTAAATTCCTTTTGGAGGGTTACTACGTTAATTCTCCATAGTCCCACTCTATGTAGGAATGTAGCCACCCTAGCCAGGCTAACTTGCATGCTCCTGATATGGATTAGGGACTATGGGATTTGTAGTATGCATAGAACAGTGCACATGACCTCAGTTACCTGCTTGCCGACCAGCTGCTGCAGTTTTACTGCGGCAGAATGGCAAGGCTGGGAGAAACAACGTTACCTTATGTTGCTTCGCCTTTTGGCCGCGGCAGCATGTGCCCGACCCCGATGCGAGTGCCTGGCCAGCGCAATGACGGCCGGGCTCCCGCGATCACTCGTGACAAAGCAAGAACCAGGATCTGTGTGTGTAAATCTGTGTGTGCAAACACACAGATCCCGGTTCTTTCAGGGGAGAGGAGACAGATCATGTGTTCGTACTATGTATGAACACCGATCTCTCTCCCCTCCTAGACAGTCCCATCCCCCACAGTTAGAAACACACATTGGGAACACAGTTAACCCCTTGATTGCCCCCCTAGTGTTAACCCCTTCCCTGCCAGTGACATTTACAAAGTAATCAGTGCATTTTTATAGCATTGATCACTGTATAATTGTCAATGGTTTCAAAAAAGTGTCAAAAGTGTCCGATGTGTCCACCATAATGTTGCAGTCCCGATAAAAATCGCAGATCGCCGCTATTACTAGGAAAAAAATAACAATAATAAAAATGCTATAAATCTATCCCCTTGTTTGTAGATACTATAACTTTTGTGCAAACCAATCAGTATAAGCTTATTGCGATTTTTTTTTACCAAAAATATGTAGAAGGAAAAATGTGTTTTTTTTTTATAAAAAAAATGTGGGATATTTATTATAACAAAAAGTAAAAGATATTGTGTTTTTTTTCAAAATTGTAGCTCTTCTTTTGTTTATAGCGCAAAAAAGAAAAACCGCAGAGACGATCAAATACCACCAAAAGAAAGCTCTATTTGTGGAAAAAAAGGACATCAATTTTGTTTGGGTACAGCATCGCACGACTGTGCAATTGTCAGTTAAAGTGACGTAGTGCCAAATCACAAATGGCCTGGTCATTGAGCAGCCAAATCTTTCGGGGCTGAAGCATTTAAAGTGCACTGCTCATTCCAACCCAACCAAAGTGAGGAGAAAAAATGATAGGTTCAGTGCATCACAGAGGATATTACAAGAAGACTAGGGATGAGCTTCGTGTTCGAGTCGAACCCATGTTCGACTCGAACATCGGCTGTTCGATCGTTCGCCGAATTGCGAACGATATGGGCCGTTCGCGCCAAATTCGTGTGGCGCGTCACGGCCCATAATTCACTGCGGCATTGCAGTGCATTGCTTGCTGATGACTGGCCAAGCATGCACTATGACCCGCATGCTTGGCCAATCACAGCGCCGCCTTAACAGAGAGCCATAATTGGCCAAAGCCAAGGAGGCTTTGGCCAATTATGGCTCAGGGGATTTAGTACACGCCCCACACTATATAAGGCCGCCTACACGGCGGCCCTGTGCAGTGTGTTCCGGTGTGCTTAGAGAGAGAGAGAGACAGTGTCATTTCATTTGAGTTAGCTAGATTAGGCAGGACAGTCAGTCAGTTAGCTGCACTTAAAGTGTATTGTGTATATATATGCATCCCAGGTGTTGCATATATATATATATATATATATATACACTGTATTCAGTTTAGCTAGATCCGTTTCTGTTATCTTCTAGACTATTTACATTTAGTGCAGTGCGCCCTGCTCACAGTGTTCAGCTAGATCCGTTCCTGTTATATTCCTACTGACAGGCAGGCTTGTCTTGTTACAGTATTTTGAAGAAAATTACTGGTGTTCTTTTGATCCTATTAGTACCACAGTCAGGCAGCTAGACTATTTACATTTAGTGCAGTGCGTCCTGCTCACAGTGTTCAGCTAGATCTGTTCCTGTTATCTTCTTACTGACAGGCAGGCTTGTCTTGTTACAGTATTTTAAAGAAAATTACTGGTGTTCTTTTGATCCTATTAGTACCACAGTCAGGCAGCTAGACTATTTACAGTTAGTGCAGTGCGTCCTGCCCACAGTGTTCTGCTAAACCTACAAGTAAGTGGGGTGCGTCCTGCTCACAGTGTTCAGCTAAACCTACAAGTTAGTGGGGTGCGTCCACCTCACAGTGTTCAGCTAAACCTACAAGCTAGTGGGGTGCGTCCTGCTCACAGTGTTCAGCTAGATCCGTTTCTGTTATCTTCTTACTAACAGGCAGGCTTGTCTTGTTACAGTAAATACAGCTACCTGAAGAAAATTGCTGGTGTTCTTTTGATCCTATTAGTACCACAGTCAGGCAGCTAGACTATTTACAGTTATCGCAGTGCGTCCTGCTCACAGTGTTTTGCTAAACCTACAAGTTAGTGGGGTGCGTCCTGCTCACAGTGTTCAGCTAAACCTACAAGTTAGTGGGGTGCGTCCACCTCACAGTGTTCAGCTAAACCTACAAGCTAGTGGGGTGCGTCCTGCTCACAGTGTTCAGCTAGATCCGTTCCTGTTATCTTCTTACTGACAGGCAGGCTTGTCTTGTTACAGTAAATACAGCTACCTGAAGAAAATTGCTGGTGTTCTTTTGATCCTATTAGTACCACAGTCAGGCAGCTAGACTATTTACAGTTAGTGCAGTGCGTCCTGCTCACAGTGTTCTGCTAAACCTACAAGTTAGTGGGGTGCGTCCTGCTCACAGTGTTCAGCTAAACCTACAAGTTAGTGGGGTGCGTCCACCTCACAGTGTTCAGCTAAACCTACAAGCTAGTGGGGTGCGTCCTGCTCACAGTGTTCAGCTAGATCCGTTCCTGTTATCTTCTTACTGACAGGCAGGCTTGTCTTGTTACAGTAAATACAGCTACCTGAAGAAAATTGCTGGTGTTCTTTTGATCCTATTAGTACCACAGTCAGGCAGCTAGACTATTTACAGTTAGTGCAGTGCATCCTGCTCACAGTGTTCTGCTAAACCTACAAGTTAGTGGGGTGCGTCCTGCTCACAGTGTTCAGCTAAACCTACAAGTTAGTGGGGTGCGTCCACCTCACAGTGTTCAGCTAAACATACAAGCTAGTGGGGTGCGTCCTGCTCACAGTGTTCAGCTAGATCCGTTCCTGTTATCTTCTTACTGACAGGCAGGCTTGTCTTGTTACAGTATTTTAAAGAAAATTGCTGGTGTTCTTTTGATCCTATTAGTACCACAGTCAGGCAGCTAGACTATTTACAGTTAGTGCAGTGCGTCCTGCCCACAGTGTTCTGCTAAACCTACAAGTTAGTGGGGTGCGGGGGCGTGGCTACCGCGCAGCTGAATGGACGCTTAAACCCACAGCTCCGCTCCAGCTTCAGGAACCGAAGCCTTGGGGACGACACAACGACCCTGCTCAACCTCAAAAATGAGCCTAAAAGCCCTGCAACTATCGCAGGATGACCCGCAGGAAAAAGGACAACGATCAGCTGAAGAAATTACCGGATTTCTTCCAGATGAAAGACCGCGGCCTTCTCCAAGATGGCGCCGGCACCATGCGAGATCCTCCTTCCCCCACAGGCAGCGCGAGGTCTGCGTTCTCCAGCCCAGGCTCACAAGCAGGCTCCAAACACAGCTCTCCTGGTGCCTCCACACCCATGTCCCGCAGCCCAGCAAAGTCCAAACCTCGGCTGGCGGAGGACACTCAGCAAGGCAGCATGACTCCGGATACCATGGAGGACACAAGGGAGCTGGTGGACCCGTTCACAGCCTTCCCAACAACGGGTAAGCCTGTATCAGACACCACCTTAAAAGATATGCTTGTCTCCCTACGCAGCTCTATGCATACAGATATGATGCAATGTGTACACAACTTTAAATCTGAACTAGGAGCTATAGGGGGAAGAGTTGATCACATAGAGGATAAAATGGGGGATTTTGCAGCATCTCACAATACTCTGATTGACGCCCATAACGACCAGTCTGATGAGATTACATGGCTTAGGTCAAAGGTCGCTGACCTTGAAGACAGATCAAGAAGAAACAACATTAAGATTAGAGGGGTCCCTGAAAATGTTCTTCCCCCACAACTCCAGCAATATGCACAGGATCTAATCCAAACCTTCTTACCTAACATCCCAGATAATGAAATCTATATAGACCGCATTCACAGACTCCCAAAGCCAGCACACCTCCCTGACAACATACCCAGGGACGTGCTGATGCGAGTGCACTTTTACCAGACCAAGGAACAACTCATGTCTGCGTTCCGTAAAAACCAACAACCCCCAGAAAGGTTTGCACATCTCCAACTGTTCGCAGACCTCTCACAATTCACCATGCAAAAACGAAAAACCTTATTGCCGGTGACCAAAGCTCTCCGCAACCACGATATACCATATCGGTGGGGATACCCCATGAAATTAACAGTCACCCATGATGGTAACACTACGGTAATCACAGACGTGGAGGAGGGACTCAAATTGCTCCGATCACTAGACATACTACCCGTTCGCCCCTCAGAGGGCCCCTCACCCCCTGCAAAACTCGACACTCAGTACGAATGGCAAACAGTGTCCAGAAAGAGCAGTACCAAACGAAACAACTCAAAAACACCCAAATATAAAACCTAATTCTACTTCACCGCATCAAGGTTCCTGCTAAGGCCTGGAGCATGTACCAAAGTTCCCCCCCGCTTGAAATATGGGCATTTGCTGTGCCCTCAGATGCAAGTTCAACCCCACAGTTATTTTGCAATACTTGTTTTTTTTACAATTATCTTTTATTTTTTCCCCTACTCTGATCTCTCTCTCCCTCTACTGGTCTGAGCTCCAAGTGGACATCCTCATCAAAGTGGACCCGAGAAGCAACAACCAGCCCAACCAACGTCGACTCATCAAAACAAGATGGACTACTCCAAAGAGACCAAGGTACTACACGCACCACTCCCCATACTACTCTAAATGGCGCTTAAAATAGTTTCATTTAATGTAAATGGTCTCAACCACCCGGCCAAGAGAGCTTCTGTATGGAAAGAAGCAATAAAGCTCCAAGCAGATGTCTTATGCCTTCAAGAGACACACTTTGCCACTGGTAATACCCCACATTTTCAACACCAGCAATTTCCTCATGTTTTTCTAGCCTCAGCTCCTTCGAAACAAAAAGGGGTCCTTATCGCTATTAGAGACTCTGTAGCCTTTCATCTTTTGGAAACACACGTAGACCCAGCTGGAAGATATATAATACTCATAGGAAAGCTTAATAACAAACCCTTTACCATCGCTAACTTATATGCTCCTAACTCTCACCAACTCCGTTTCCTGAGGAGACTCTACCGTAAAATTTCTACCGTTCAACAGGGATCTCTGATTGTCTGTGGAGACCACAACATAGCACCTGACCACTCTTTGGACACTACCTCCAAGGCCAAGCGTCCTCCTCCTTCACTTCAGCCTCTGCTACACTCGTAAAATATATTCGATGTATGGCGCTGCCAACATGCAAATGAGAAGGACTACACCTTTCATTCTGCTAGACATAATTCATATTCCAGAATAGATTTGATTATGGTTGATAAAATGTTACTGCAGGCAGTGTCCTCCTCCACCATAAATGACATCACATGGTCTGACCATGCTCCTGTATCAATCACGGTGGTGGAGGGGCACACTCCAAGCCCGGCATATATATGGAGGGCCAACACACGTGTTCTTCAAATGCCACAGCATGTTAAGAATTTAAGTAAAAACCTAACTGAATTTTTTGAAGCCAATACTGGTTCGGTGTTAGATCCGGCAGTATTGTGGTGCGCCCATAAAGCGTTTGTTAGAGGGTTGTTGCTTCAGATAAGTGCAAGGGAGAAGAGGCAGAGGACGCAAAAGCTAAACTCACTAATCAATGATATCAAAGACCTGGAGACAGTAAACAAACAAAACCCTACCCCTCACAATACCCAAAAATTATCCCAGCTCCGTTTGGATCTCAGACTCCTATTGATCGAAAGATATGACAAACACATACAATACCTTAGAATGTCTCATTACTCATCGGGCAACCGTGCAGGCAAATTCTTAGCCCAGAGGCTCAAGATAGCTAGAACCAAGTCCAAAATTCCTTTCTTGACACACCCCATCACTAAACACAACATTTACAATCCCAAAGACATAGCAAACTCCTTTGCTGAATACTACTCTACGCTATACAATCTGAAAACAGACCCTGACACTCCACAGCCAACTGAGGAGAAAATTCAGGCTTTTCTAGCGCAACTCAATCTCCCTTCTCTATCTCATACACAACTTGAGACCCTCAATGCCCCCATTACTGAGTCTGAGATCCAAAAGGGGATACGATCACTCCCCCTGGGTAAATCTCCAGGCCCAGATGGCCTCCCTAATGGGTATTATAAGGCATTCCAATCCATACTAGCCCCAACCCTGCAAACAGTATACTCTGCTGCGGTGTCCTCTGCCTCGTTTCCCCCAGAAATGCTCAAAGCATATGTAGTAACTATCCCAAAGCCTGGTAAGGAGCCTACCTCCCCGGCCAACTTCAGGCCAATATCATTACTTAACACTGATGTTAAGCTTTATGCAAAAATATTGGCCCACAGACTGCTTCCAATCCTCCCACTTCTTATAAAACCCGACCAATCTGGCTTCACGGCAGGAAGACAACCGGCCGATGCCACCAGAAGGGTCATCAACATAATACAACACGCCGGGTCGTGTCGGATGCCTTCTCTGCTCCTCTCTTTGGATGCGGAGAAGGCGTTCGACAGGATACATTGGGGTTACATGAATCAAACCCTGCAAGAATACGGGTTCGCTGGCCCCATCCTATCTGCTATACGGGCATTGTATTCTTCTCCCTGTGCACAAGTCTTTACATCTAATTTACTATCTGACACCTTCAACATATCAAACGGGACTAGACAGGGCTGTCCCCTCTCCCCCTCAATTTTTAACCTACTGATCGAACCCCTTGCAGAAAGAATCAGAACACATCCGAAAATCTTAGGCTTCTCCATACAAGGGAAATCACACAACATAAATCTATTTGCAGATGACATCATCTTATTCCTCTCTCAACCCAAAATATCATTAAACCATGCACACAATACCCTAAATGAGTTTAGCAACATCTCATATTATAAAGTCAATTTTACAAAATCAATTATACTAGATTTAGGAATACCCCCCTCCTTAAAATCCGAACTTCAGACATCCTTCCCCTATACATGGAGCAAGACGAGCATCACCTACCTAGGTCTTACATTGACCAAAAACCCAAATGACCTAGCAGAAACCAACTACTCCTCTTTAATTATTAAACTCACCAAAGAAACAAACAGACTAGCCAAAATAGAACTAACTTGGTCGGGCCGTCTTGCCTCATTCAAAATGTTAATCTTACCCCAAATACTATACATATTCCGAACATTAGCTGTCCCAATACACAACACACATATCAAAGCCTTAAATACTCTACTTTCCAGATACATCTGGCAATCCAAGAGACCAAGATGTTCTAAAATCCTCCTGGTCAAACATAGAAGAGCAGGAGGGATGGGACTGGTAGACATTAGGGACTATTATCGTGCTGCAGTTCTTACACAACTTAAAGAATGGTTTGACCCAACATCTGACAACCTATGGTGTGGAATTGAAAGAACTCTGATTCCTTCTAATAACCTACAATGTTTCCTACTTTTCGATGTGTGGAAACCCCACCTACTACACACCCTCCCACTCACCCTCCAAGCATCATTATCTGCATGGAGAGACCTATGTAAAAACCCAACCACGCCACCCCAACTCCAGGAAATCCCTATACCCATAGCAATTATCTCTCAAGCCATCCCCAATCTTAACATGGGAGAATGGCACAACAGAGGTATAAAATTTATCACGGATTTATATTCCAATAACTCCCTTATCCCCTTCACCACACTGCAGGACCAATATAATCTATGCCCTACAGATCAATATAAATATAATCAAATAGCTCATCTCCTACGCTCTATTAAATCATACCATATATACCTACCTAAAGAAGCATGGAAATATCTCACCTCGAAACCCACTCCTCCAAAAGGTATCTCTCTGTTCTACAATATTTTTCAAAGTAAACTAGATTTTATCAAATCTCAACCTTTCCAGAAATGGGAAACAGATCTAAACGTGCGCATTGCGAACTCACAGTGGCAGTGTGCATTTAGATCACTCTACAAAGCTTCAAAATGTGTCAACCACTGGGAACTTTCCCAGAAAATTGCATTACGCTGGTATCTTACACCTTACAGGATTTCAAAATTTGGAAACAATGGCTCCCCACTATGCTGGAGAAAATGTGGCTCCATAGGTAACCTATTACATATGTTCTGGTCCTGTAGGCACCTAACTAGCTTTTGGAACTCTGTCTTCCGGTTTATTTCTAGCATTACGGGAATTCTGACCCACCCTAAGCCAAGCTTGGCAATTTTAAATGTGGGTTTTGAAAATTTCCCTCCTGAATTCAAAACTGTAATCACACATATTCTCCTAGCTGCAAGAACACTAATAGCCAAACATTGGAAGGCAGACAGAGCTCCAAATGTATCCGAAGTCCTCACAAACACCCAGACACATTATGTTTATGAATCTCTGATAGCCATTAAGAATGGCCAAAAAGAAAAGTTTGATAAAAATTGGAAAATTTGGACAACATGGTTTAAAGGTAACTGACTTTAACAAATATTAGATGAACTATTCAAAATCTAGATGCTTCCACTATGTCCACATGAGATCAGACCATGGATGAACTTCCTTCAACCTTTCCCCCTCCCTCCCCTACTCCCTTCCCTCCCTCCCTCCTACCTTCCCTCCCTTTATGTTATTATTTTCTTTATACGTTAAAAAATTTCCAGCAATATTATATCCGCATATGGATAACATGTTATTCAGCTATAACTATAATAATGATATTAATACGCCTCACGAGACCATTACCTTAATAACATCTTGAAGATTAGATTGTCTAAATAAAATAGATATACCTATGTTAATGTAATATGGTACAACATAACGGTGTAACACTGTACTCTATGTATAACATGCAAAACTCAATAAAAATCATTTAAAAAAAAAAAAAAAGTTAGTGGGGTGCGCCCTGCTCACAGTGTTCAGCTAAACCTACAAGTTAGTGGGGTGCGTCCACCTCACAGTGTTCAGCTAAAGCTACCTGTAGAAGGTTGGTGGTGTTCTCATACTACAGGCAGGCAGTTGATTTTGCTAGCTGCAGTATCAGTACATATATATATATATATATATATATATATATATATATATATATATATATATCCCAGCTTAGTGCAGCTACAGGCCATTAGTATGTCTGGAAGGCCAAGAAGGAGAGGCAGACAGTCACAAGCCAATAAGAGAGGGCAAGCAGGCTCTGTGTCTAGTGCTGGTCGTGGAGACGGTGCATCCTCATCAGCACGTGGCCATGGGACACGCTTGGCCTTTTTTTCGGCAGCTGGCCATGTTGAGCCGCAACATGCGGAAGACTTGGTCGAGTGGATGACCAAGCCGTCCTCATCCTCCTCATCCTCTCTCACCCATGCCCAGGGTACTTTGTCTGGCAAAGCAGCGGCCTCTTCCCTTGGCTCAATGTCATCAGTGACTCCTTCCCTAGCCCCACCATGTCCTCCTGAGGAGTCCCTTCAACTGTTTGACCACAGTGTTGGGTAAATGCTCCAGGAGGATGCCCAGCGTTTGGAAGGCTCTGATGATGATACTGAGCTCGATGAAGGCAGTAACACAAGCACGGACAGAGGGGGTGCCCGAGAAGGACAGCAATCTGGCAGTCATGCTCCCCCTGCTGCAGCATACTGCCAGGTTTGCTCCAGTGATGAGGAGGGAGGGGATGATGAGGTCACTGACTCAACGTGGGTGCCTGATAGGAGAGAGGAGGAGGAGGAGGAGGCGGCACATCACCAACGAGGCAGGATGCCCTCCAGGGGCCAGCCTAAGGGCAGCACATTGACTGCATCACACCTCAAAGCTCCACATGTGCAGGGCGCTGCAGTCTCTGCGCGTTATTCAAAAAGTTCTTTGGTGTGGGCCTTTTTTGAGACGAGTGCATCAGATCGCACCGCTGCTATTTGCAACATATGTCTCAAGCGTATCTCGCGTGGCCAAAACATCTCCCGCTTGGGTACCACATGCTTGACCAGACATATGTTGACCTGCCATGCAGTTCATTGGCAAGCGTATCTAAAAGACCCACACCAAAGATTTCCAACCCCACTAGACCTTCAGTCCTCTCTGAGACCTGCACTGAGAGGAATGAAGGTGTAGAATTAGGTGTGTCACAGCCACGTACTTGTGGGCAATCTGATTTTGGTACACCGACGTCAGATTGTACCAGGCAAATTTCCCTGCCCCAGCTGCTGCACCGCCGAAAGAAGTTTGCTCCCAGCCATCCACATGCCCAACGGTTGAATGCTAGCTTGGCAAAATTGCTAGCACTTCAACTGCTGCCTTTTCAGTTGGTAGACTCTGCCCCCTTCCGTGAGTTTGTGGAATGTGCGGTTCCTCAGTGGCAGGTACCCAAACGCCACTTTTTCTCACGGAAGGCAATTCCGGCTCTCTACCAGCATGTGGAAGGCAATGTCCATGCCTCGCTGGACAGGGCGGTCAGCGGTAAGGTGCATATTACCGCTGACTCATGGTCCAGCAGGCATGGACAGGGACGTTACCTAAGTTTCACGGCGCATTGGGTGACTCTGCTGCCAGCTGGGAAGGATGCAGGACAAGGTGCAGTAGTGTTGGAGGTTGTTCCGCCACCACGCCTCCAAAATGCTAATGATTGTGACACACCTCTCTCCTCCACCCCCTCCTCTTCTTCTTCCTCCATGGCCTCTTCCTCGGAACCAGCGGTGCTCCGTAGTCGTTCAAGGGGCTACGCAAGTACGCAGGCCAAAAGATGCCATGCGGTGCTTGAGCTGGTGTGCTTGGGGGAAAGGAGCCACACTGGGGCAGAGGTTCTGTCAGCTCTGCAGGGGCAGGTTCAGAGGTGGTTGACGCCATGCCAACTTAAGGCAGGAATGGTGGTTTGCGACAATGGCACCAACCTCCTCTCTGCCCTCCGACAGGGACAAATGACCCATGTGCCCTGTTTGGCTCACGTCCTTAACTTGGTGGTGCAGCGGTTCTTGGGCAGGTACCCGGGCTTACAGGATGTCCTGAGGCAGGCCAGGAAAGTCTGTGTGCATTTCCGCCGGTCATATAATGCCAGTGCTCGGCTGACGGACCTCCAAAAGGAGTTTAACCTACTCAAGAACCGCCTAATCTGTGACATGCCCACCAGGTGGAACTCAACGTTGGCCATGCTGCAGCGGCTGCACACACAGCAGAGGGCCATCAATGAGTACCTGTGTGACTATGGCACCAGGACAGGGTCAGGGGAGCTTGTTTTTTTTTCCCCACGCCAGTGGGCCATGATCAGGGATGCATGCACTGTCCTGTCACCATTTGAGGAGGCCACGAGGATGGTGAGCAGTGACAGTGCATGCATCAGTGACACTGTCCCCCTTGTCCACCTGTTGGAGCACACGCTGCGTGGAATAATGGACAGGGCACTTGAGGCAGAACAGAGGCAGGAAGAGGAGGACTTCCTTAGCTCTCAAGGCCCCCTTTATCCAGACAGTGTTCCTGCGTGCCCGCCGATCACACAGGAAGAGGACGAGGAGGAAGAGGAGGAGGAGGAGGAGGAAGATTGTGTCAGTATGGAGGTGGAGCCTGGCACTCAGCATCAGCAGCAGTCTTTAAGGGATCAGTCCCAAGAAACACATGGACTTGAACGTGGCTGGGAGGAGGTGGCTGCGGACCATGTCGTCCTTAGTGACCCAGAGGACTCCGGACCGAATGCCTCAGCAAACCTACGCTGCATGGCCTCCCTGATCCTGCAAAGCCTGCGTAAGGATCCTCGTATTCGTGGTATCAAGGAGAAGGACCAATACTGGCTGGCAACCCTCCTTGATCCACGTTACAAGGGTAAGGTTGCGGACCTTATCTTGCCATCGCAGAGGGAGCAGAGGATGAAACATCTTCGGGAGGCCTTGCAGAAAGGTCTGTGCAACGCGTTCCCAGAGACTGGGAGGTTACAAACTCCTGTTTCTGGACAACGTGTTGCTGAGGCTTCGGTCAGTCAAAGAAGGAGCGGTGGAGAAGGTGGCCGTCTGACCGATGCGTTCAGACAATTTTTTGGTCCGCAGCCCCAAGGTATGATCGGTTCCAGCAACCATCGCCAGCATCTGTTTTACATGGTGCAGGAATACCTAGGGGCAAGATCAGACTTGGACACCTTTCCCACCGAAAATCCTCTGGGTTACTGGGTCTTGAGGATGGATCACTGGCCAGAGCTTGCACAGTATGCAATTGAGCTACTGGCCTGTCCTGCATCCAGCGTTCTTTCGGAACGCACATTCAGTGCTGCTGGAGGTGTGGTAACCGATCACAGGGTGCATCTGTCCACTGACTCGGTCGATCGACTGACCTTCATAAAAATGAATGAGTCTTGGATCACCACCAGCTACCAAGCACCTGATGCTGATGTAACCGAATAATTTTTTTTGAAATCTCAGATCCCTTCAAAGACTGCCTATGCTGATGCTGAGTGACTATCCCTGAGTAATTATCCTCTTCCTCCTCAATCATCACGCTGATAGCTTGTAAGAACATTTTTGGTTCTGGGTGCCACCACCAGTGCCTAAGGCCCAATTTTTCAGCCCTTGTTTAACAGGGGCGTGTAATTACAATTTTTGATGCAATACTTTTCAGCAGGGCTCGTTCCTGCATTCCAACTAGAGTGTCTGTGAGGGGTTGCAGTGTTGTGGCACCAGCACCGGTGCCTAAGGCCTAATTTTTCAGCTCCTGTTCAACAGTGAAATCTACCCCTAGGAAGGGAAATTCTCTCCTGTAAGAGTTAATATGGGAAAAACATTTCTCCTTTCCACTGATGCTTTCCAATCCATTGGGACAAAAAGTGAGGTGAAATCTTCTGAAGAGGAGGAAAGACAGTAAAACAAATGTCACAGGGGTGATAACCCTTCCCTATGTTTTCCAAAAAGCTTAAAAAAGATTTTTTGGCTGGAGCTAAACACGTTAAAAATGTACCCGTTCAAAATTACAAAGAGATTCTACTTAACAACAAACCTACAGCCTGTATACTGCTGTTCAGAGTATATAGGGCCTGGTGGCCCCACACCTTTCCTTATTTTAATTTGGGTGCGGGGTTCCCCTTAATATCCATACAAGACCCAAAGGGCCTGGTAATGGACTGGGGGGTACCCATGCCGTTTGTCTCACTGATTTTCATCCATATTGCCAGGACCCGACATTACATTAAACCCGCAAGCAGTTTTAAATTAGATTTTTTCCTTTAAAAATGACATTTGGTGCAGGGACTGTTCTAAACACGGGAAACACGCGTCACTTTACAGACATACTATAGACACCCCTCAGGTACGATATTTAAAGGAATATTTCACTTTTTTTTTTTTTACTTTAAGCATCATTAAAATCACTGCTCCCGAAAAAACGTCCGTTTTTAAAAGTTTTTTTTGCATTGATACATGTCCCCTGGGGTAGGACCCGGGTCCCCAAACTCTTTTTAGGACAATACCATGCAAATTAGCCTTTAAAATGAGCACTTTTGATTTCGAACGTTCGAGTCCCATAGACGTCAATGGGGTTCTAACGTTCGTGCGAACTTTCGGTCCGTTCGCAGGTTCTGGTGCGAACCGAACCGGGGGGTGTTCGGCTCATCCCTAAAGAAGACATAAAAAACACAGTATGAAACAATTGAATGAAAAATAGATTACAAGGCTATTAAGTAGTAGATGTGTATAAATTGTTTTTGGAAAATAAGCATATAATTTAGTGTCACTTTAATTGTTTTTTTATACATTTTTGTGTATAAATATGTGTACAAATGGGTGGATGCATTTTTATTATGTGTATTTATTATGTTAACATTTTAGGTTCTAAAGAGATAATAATTTGACCCTTATATGAGTTTCTGGTGTATTAGGAGTTAATGGCCATTGGCAGGGTAGAGCAGGAAGGATTAAAGGAAGTGGGTACTGTGAAACCATCTCCCCACTCCTACCCAATTAAACAGGTTTTCCTTTAAAATGCTTTGGGGATTAAGATATCTTGACAGCAATGTCATCTAGTGGCTAAGTCATTTAACCCCTTTGTCGCTGATGAGTGACAGCCTCTGGCAGGTGACCATCATAAGGGAAAGTGTCTTTGCAAAGCTTGGGGCACTCTGTATATTGTGAGTAGAATGGGGTTTCTGTGCCCAGAACCATGACTTGAGGTGCAGAAGTGGGATCATGGAAGAATTACATCATGAGATCAGAACTAAGGCTTGAGGTGTGGAAGTGTCTGAACAAAGTGTTTACAGCTCAAAACGAGACTGAGACTTGGAGTGCTGAAATACATCGAGGAAGGCTATATAATTGAAGAAAAGAACACATGAAAATTCACTGATACAGTATTGTCAGAGACTTGATTGCTCTTGCTTGAGAAGGACAGTTAGGATTTGTAAAATAGTCTGCTGCCATTTGTGAAGTGAAGAAATATTGGGCATTGTGTCACAATTTTTATAGTGGAGTAGCAAGAGCTTGACTTCTTTTATTGAGATTGGAAACAATCATATTTGGTGTGATGCTTGTATGAGCTGCTTTGGTATGGGTATAGTGCCTGAGATAATCTTTTAAGTGCCTAAACTAAAAAAATATACAAATTTAGTAAACTAAACTAAGAGGAAAGCATAAGGATTCACAATTCACTGATGTGACTTTAGCAAAGCAATATTTCATGGCTTGAGGTGGGTAGGCTTAATTTGTTTAAATTGCTGCCCCTTGTGCAGATATAATAAATGTCTAATATTATTTTGTTATACCTTACTCTTTAGGGCCATTAAGCACACCAGATGTGGCAAAAATATCAATGATAAAATTAACTACTAATGTATTTTTTTAAATATCTCAGACTTTTTCTGTTACTCAAGAAGCAGTACATTGTATGCATTTTCATATGCACTAAAGCAGTATTTAAATTATGTTGGGCTGTCTGGAAGGAACAATGCAAGAAATTCCAACGATTCAGCATTCTTTTCATAAGCAAATCAGGTAGACTGGTGCTTTCTTAAATGTGGTGATTATTTTTAAATCCTGTTGAGGTCAAATGTTCATGAGAACCAATTGTATGGATCAGACAGTGGCTGAAGTTATTCATCCTTTAATATTCAGCCTTTTTAACTAGAGGCCATTATATCTTGATCTTGAGGGACAGGAAAAAAGAAAGGGCTTGACTGTCCTTTGGTGACATTTAATAATGTGTTGTCATATAGTCCTTATAGGGTAACCTGGAATAAGGTTGGAAACAGTAGAGGGGTCTGTCAACATTGAGAAACCACAGCACAGGATGTGACAGAATTTGTAGCTGCACATGTTTTCTCTTTTCAGATAAAAATAATGAGAATTTATCTGCAGGTTGCTTGTGAACTAAGTGCCAAATGCCTTACTTGGTGATCAATAGTGGATTCAAGATGTAAATTTGCCTAGGAATTTCAGCAAAAATGTTTATGTGTGTGAGTGTAAAATATGTGTACTTTTAAGGTACAAATTATCTTTTGCCTCACTTTCACCCTTGAAAAAAAAAAAAAAAAAAAAATATATATATATATATATATATATATATATATATATATATATACCGTATTTATCGGCGTATAACACGCACAGGCGTATAACACGCACCCCAATTTAGGAGGGAATTTTAAGGAAAAAAAAACTTTTAGGAGGGAAGTTGAAGGGAAAAAAAACTTACATTTAAACGCCCATCATTGCAGCCTTCTCAGTGCAGCCATGTCAGTGCAGCCTTGTCAGTGCAGCCTTGTCAGTGCAGCCTTGTCAGTGCAGCCATGTCAGTGCAGCCTTGTCAGTGCAGCCTTGTCAGTGCAGCCTTCCCCAGTGCAGCCTTGTCAGTGCAGCCTTGTCAGTGCAGACTTCCCCAGTGCAGCCTTGTCAGTGCAGACTTCCCCAGTGCAGCCTTGTCAGTGCAGCCTTCCCCAGTGCAGACTTCCCCAGTGCAGCCTTGTCAGTGCAGACTTCCCCAGTGCAGCCTTCCCCAGTGCAGACTTCCCCAGTGCAGACTTCCCCAGTGCAGCCTTCCCCAGTGCAGACTTCCCCAGTGCAGCCTTGCCCCAGTGATCCCAGCCATTCTGGGCTTCAAAATCGCCGACCGCGATTTGAAAATAGCGCCGCCGGCGCCGAAATACACAGAGCCGGTCCTCGGCTCTTTCCGGCGGCTCTCGTTCACTTTCGGCTCCACTCGTAGTCCCGAGCGGAGCTATCCGAACCTAGCCGAGTAGGTTCGGATAGCTCCGCTCGGGACTACGAGTGGAGCCGAAAATGAACGAGAGCCGCCGGGAAGAGCCGAGGACCGGCTCTGTGTATTTCGGCGCCGGCGGCGCCATTTTCAAATCGCGGTCGGCGATTTTGAAAATGTGACAGGTCGGGATCGCAGGGGATCGGCGTATAACACGCACCTGCGATTTTCCCCTGGTTTTAAGGGGAAAAAAGTGTGTGTTATACGCCGATAAATACGGTATATATTATCTATTATATATATATATATATATATATATATACACATATACAGTTGGGTTTATAAGTTTACATACTCTGGCAGAATTTATGTTTGTGTTTACACTTTTTAAATTATAATCACAACAGAAATTACCCTGATCAAACGTTTACATACCCCAGTTCTTAATACTGTGTATTGCCCCCTTTAACATGACAGTTTGATGTCTTTTGTGGTATTTGTGGATGAGGCTCTTTATCTTCTCAGATGGTAATGCTGCCCATTTCTCTTTGCAAAAAGCCAAGCGAGCGAGAGCCCCCTCCCTGAACCATACCAGGCCACATGCCCTCAACATGGGGAGGGTGCTTTGGAGTCCCCTCCAAAGCACCTTGTCCCCATGTTAACGGGGACAAGGGCCTCATCCCCACAACCCAAAGTCAAAGTCATCAAAACATGTATTTAAACAATTAAACTTTTTGCAAGCAATTTAAGTACTTATAGCCTATAATTTTATAAACAAATATTAGTAAAGGGGAGACTTCATATACCTCAAATACTATTGTACTGTAACCTTGACTGGTCCATTAACCAGTTGCCGACCGCCGCACGCCGATGTACGTCGGCACAATGGCACGGGCAGGCATAAGGGCTTACCCGACCCCCCAGTGCCTGCGGCAGTTGGATTAGCATCAGGAGCGATCAGAGCTGAGGGGGAGGCCACTGATTCATGGCCACCCCCTCACGATCGCTCCTGGCGAATGACAATCTTCCTCTGCTGCTGTAATGTAAACAGCGGCAGAGAAAGTGATGTCATCGCTCCTCGTGAAGCCTTTTCTTTACGGCTTCCAAGGAGAGAAGACATCAAGTAAGTTTGCACAACACTACACGTACAGTAGAACACTCTAGGCACACTTTTCACCCCCAATCACCCCCCTGCACCCCCTGTCACAGTGACACCAATAGCAGTTTGTTTTTTTAACTGATTATTGCATTGGTGTCATTTGTGACGGTTATAAGTAGTAGGGCAGTTAGTGGTAGGCCCCTTTAGGTCTAGGGTACCCCCCTAACCCCCCAATAAAGTCTTAACCCCTTGATCACCCTCCGTTGCCGGTGTCACTAAGCGATCGTTTATCTGATCGCTGTATTAGTGTCACAGGTGACGCTAGTTAGGCAGGTAAGTATTTAGGTTCGCCGTCAGGTTTTTTAAGGGTTAGGTACCCCTATCTACTACCTAGTAAAGGTTTTAACCCCCTGATTTCCCCCTAGTTAACCCTTTCACCAGTGATCACCGTATAACTGTTACGGGTAACGCTGGTTAGTTAGTTAGTTTTTTATAGTGTCAGGGTACCCGCCGTTTATTACCTAATAAAGGTTTAACCCCCTGATCACCCGGTTTTAGGATCAGATAAGGTCTGCATCACCCCAGGCAGCGTCAGGTTAGTGCCAGTACCGCTAACACCCACGCACGCAGCATACACCTTCCTTAGTGGTATAGTATCTGAACGGATCAATATCTGATCTGATCAGATCTATACTAGCGTCCCCAGCAGTTTAGGGTTCCCAAAAACACAGTGTTAGCGGGATCAGCCCAGATATCTGCTAGCACCTGCATTTAGCCCCTCCACCCAGCACAGCCCACCCAAGTGCAGTATCGATCGATCACTGTCACTTACAAAACACTAAACACATAACTGCAGCATTCGCAGAGTCAGGCCTGTTCCCTGCGATTGCTAACAATTTTTTGGTAGCGTTTTGATATAGTCGCTAACAGGAGCTTTTTTACCTGTGAGTCTCACTACTGTACCACTACATTTAGAGCCCAATATGGCAAATCGAAGGTACAGTAGTGAAGAGGCCTACACGTTTCTGAGCATGACAGATAGTGAAGAGGAAATCACTCATCTGTCAGATTCAGGCTCAGAATACGAACCTGTAGACAGCAGCGGCTCTATGACAGATAGCTCTGACGACGGAATTGTGGTCCCTGCCAAGGTCAGGCGTACCGGACCCCAATCTTCTTCTGCTGTTAAGGTGCAAGAACCGCAGGGCTCTCCTATGGAGCAGAGAAGTAATAGTGCCACTATTCCTTCTGGTGAACTAGTAAGCATCAGCGGCCTAGTACACCCTGGTCGTACATCCAGCACTGCAGTAACACTTGGTGACGTGGTGAGTCCCATAAGTGCAGTTCAAGCTGGCGAGGTGGAAAGCACAAGTAGTGTCCCGCTGCCACCAAGTAGACAAACACAGGCCCGTCATGCCCATAGTGCCCTTCCTGCTGCATTCCCCAATCCTAATTGGGAATCCACCACTTCTGCAGCACTGGCCAACCCGGCATTCAGGTGGAAACAGATGATTTTACGTCACTTGATTTTTAATTCGCTGTTTTTCACTGAAAATCTCTATAGATCTATTGTGGACCAAAGCAATTTGTACGCTGGTCAACACATCACCACTATTCCCCAGTCCTCCCTTGCCAGAGATTGGAAACCAATGACGGTTTCCGAATTTAAGATCTTTCTGGGCCAATCCCTCCTCATGGGCATAACCAAAAAGAGTGAGTTGCGGTCATATTGGTCCCCTGACCCAATTCACCATATGCTCGTGTTCTCTGCTTCCATGACCAGGGCACGATACGAGCAGATTTTGCGGTTCATGCACTTCAACAACAATGAACTCTGTCGTCTTCGTGGAGACCCTGGATATGATTGGCTCTACAAAATTCAGCCCCTCGTAAACCACTTGAACCAATGTTTTGCAGACTTGATTACTCCCCATCAAGTTGTTTGCGTTGATGAGTCCCTGATTAAGTTTTCTGGCCGCTTGTCATTCAAACAGTACCTTCCCAGCAAACGTGCCAGATATGGGGTCAAGATGTATAAGCTCTGTGACAGGGCCACAGGCTATACATGTAGTTTTATGGTTTACGAGGGAAGAGATTGTCACGTAGAGTCGACAAACTGCCCTGACTACATAGGAAGCGCTGGCAAGATTGTGTGGGACTTGGTGTCACCCTTATTCGGAAAGGGGTACCACTTGTACGTGGACAATTATTACATGAGCGTGCCACTTTTTTTCACTTGTTTGATCATCAGATTGGAGCATGTGGCACCCTGGGATCTAATTGCCGGGGCTTTCCCCAGTGGCTTGTAGATTCCTGTCTTGAAGTATAATAACTTGCTCGCTATGAAGTGGAGGAATAATAAGAATGTTTTCGTTCTTACCTCCCTTCATGCAGACATGACTGTCAAAATTTCTATGGCAGCTGGTGTTGTGGAGAAACCCCTCTGTGTCCACGAATATAACCAAAATATGGGAGGGATGGACCTCAGCGACCAGTTGTTGGCGCCGTACCTAATTGCCCGTAAGGCCAGACGCTGGTATAAAAAAGTGTCTGTATACTTATTTCAATTGGCTTTGTGCTATACAGAGCTTCAGGAAGGACTGCATCCTTCCTTAAATTCCAATAAGAGATCGTCAGAACCCTTCTGTTTTCAGACAGTACTCCACCTCACCTTCCAGCATTGCACAGACTAGGCACACTTTCACAGGATCTCCCAAAATGCCATTGCATTTTGAGAGACCCGAACCTGGAACCGGTTACAGTTACAAAAGTTACAGTTACAAAAGAAGCTTAAAAAAATTTAAAAAAAGTAAAAAAAAAAAAAATACACAAAAAAAAATAAAGTAAAAAAAACAAAAATAGTTGTCGTTTTATTGTTCTCTCTATTCTCTCTCTATTGTTCTGCTCTTTTTTACTGTGTTCTATTCTGCAATGTTTTATTGTAATTATGTTTTATCATGTTTGCTTTTCTGGTATGTAATTTTTTTATACTTTACTGTTTACTGTGTTTTATTGTTAACCATTTTTTTGTTTTCAGGTACGCCATTCAGCTGCAGCGCGGATTTATTTATCTTGACAGCAACAGCGTTTGCTCCCACTATACATAAAGCCCTGACTCCAGCACTGTCAGAGGTGATTTCACCACCACAGTTAAAAAAAAGAGCATATATGCCGAAGCATGGGGGCAGCAGGGTTGGAGGAGCGATTTGCTCCTACCTTTTGCGGGTGGATGCCCCCATGCTTCGGCATATATATATTTTAGGCACAGGTTGCGTTAAATAATGTTTTATTTTTTACTAATTTGCAGGTTGAGGTATCATCTTGGTATCATTCTTTTCAGCCAGCGGTCAACTTTCATGTAAAAGCAATCCTAGTGGCTAATTAGCCTCTAGACTGCTTTTAAAAGCAGTGGGAGGGAATTCCCCCCCCCCCTCCACCATCTTCCATGGTTTTCTCTGGCTCTCCTGTCCAAACAGGGAACCCGAGAATGCAGCCGGTCATTCGGCCAGCTGACCATAGAGCTGATCCGAGACCAGAATGGCTCCAATCATCTCTATGGGCTAAGAAACTGGAAGCTACGAGCATTTTGCCGGATGTAAACAGCACCATTGGGAAATTGGAAAAGCATTTTATCACACCGATCTTGGTGTGGTCAGATGCTTTTAGGGCAGAGGAGAGATCTAGGGTCTAATAGACCCCAATTTTTGCATAAAAAAGAGTACCTGTCACTACCTATTGCTATCCTAGGGGATATTTACATTCCCTGAGATAACAATAAAAATGATAAAAAAATGAAAGGAACAGTTTAAAAATAATATAAAAAAGCAAAAAAAAAAAAAAAAAGGCACCCCTGTCCCCCCCTGCTCTCATGCAAAGACAAACACAAGCGTCAGTCTGGCGTCAAATGTAAACAGCAATTGCACCATACATGTGAGGTATCACCACGAAGGTCAGATTGGGTGCAGTAATTTTAGCAGTAGACCTCCTCTGTAAATCTAAAGTGGTAACCTGTAAAGGCTTTAAAAGGCTTTAAAAAATGTATGTAGTTTGTCGTCACTGCACGTTTGTGCGCAATTTTAAAGCCTGTCGTGTTTGGTATCCATGTACTCGGCCTAAGATCATCTTTTTTATTCCATCAAACATTTGGGCAATATAGTGTGTTTAGTGCATTAAAATTTTAAAAAGTGTGTTTTTTCCCCAAAAAAATGTGCTTTAAAAATCGCTGCGCAAATACTGTGTGAAAAAAAAGAAACACCCACCATTTTAACCTGTAGGGCCTTTGCTTTAAAAAAATATATAATTTTTGGGGGTTCAAAGTAATTTTCTTCCAAAAAAAAAATATTTTTTCATGTAAACAAAAAGTGTCAGAAAGGGCTTTGTCTTCAAGTGGTTAGAAGAGTGGGTGATGTGTGACATAAGCTTCTAAATGTTGTGCATAAAATGCCAGGACAGTTCAAACCCCCCCAAATGACCCCATTTTGGAAAGTAGACACCCCAAGCTATTTGCTGAGAGGCATGTCGAGTCCATGGAATATTTTATATTTTGGCACAAGTTGCGGGAAAAAGACAACAATTTTTTTTTTTTGCACAAAGTTGTCACTAAATGATATATTGCTCAAACATGCCATGGGAATATGTGAAATTACACCCCAAAATACATTCTGTTGCTTCTCCTGAGTGCAGGGATACCACATGTGTGAGACTTTTTGGGAGCCTAGCCGCATACAGGACCCCGCAATCCAAGCGCCACCTTCAGGGTTTCTAAGGGTGTAAATTTTTGATTTCACTCCTCACTGCCTATCACAATTTCAGAGGCCATGGAATGCCCAGATAGCACAAACCCCCCCAAATGACCCAATTTTGGAAAGTAGACACCCCAAGATTTTTGCTGAGAGGTATGGTGAGTATTTTGCAGAACTCGCTTTTTGTCACAAAGTTTTTAAAATTGAAAAAAGAAAAAAAAAATACATTTTTCTTTTCTTTCTTAATTTTCAAAAACAAATGATAGCTGCAAAATACTCACCATGCCTCTCAGCAAATAGCTTGCGGTGCCTACTTTCCAAAATGGGGTCATTTGGGGGGGTTTTGTGCTATCTTGGCATTTTATGGCCTTCGAAACTGTGATAGGTAGTGAGGAGTGAAATAAAAAATTTACGACCTTAGAAATCCTGAAGGCGGTGCTTGATTTTTGGGGGGCCCCGTACGCAGCTAGGCCCCCAAAAAGTCCCACACATGTGGTATCCCCATACTCAGGATAAGCAGCAAAATGTATTTTAGGGTGTAATTCAACATATGCCCATGGTATGTTTGAGCAATATATCATTTAGTGACAACTTTGTGAAAAAAAAAAAAGTTTGTCATTTTCCTGCAACTTGTGGCAAAATATAAAATATTCCATGGACTCAACATGCCTCTCAGCAAATAGCTTGAGGTGTCTACTTTCTAAAATGGGGTCATTTGGGGGGGGGGGGGGGTTGCACCATCTGGGCATTTTACGGCCTTCAAAACTGTTATAGGTAGTGAGGAGTGAAATCAAAAATTTACGACCTTAGAAATCCTGAAGGTGGTGCTTGGTTTTCGGGGCCCCGTACGCGGCTAGGCTCCCAAAAAGTCCCACACATGTGGTATCCCCGTACTCAGGAGAAGCAGCAGAATGTATTTTGGGGTGCAATCCCACATATGCCCATGGCCTGTGTGAGCAATATATCATTTAGTGACAACTTTGTGCAAAAAAAAAAAAAGTTTGTAATATTCCCGCAACTTGTGGCAAAATATAAAATATTCCATGGACTCAATATGCCTCTCAGCAAATAGCCTGGGGTGTCTACTTTCCAAAATGGGGTCATTTGGGGGGGTTTGTGCCATCTTGGCATTGTATGGCCTTCAAAACTGTGATAGGTAGTGAGGAGTGAAATCAAACATTTACGCCCTTAAAAACTCTGAAGGCGGTGATTGGTTTTTGGGGGCCCCGTACACGGCTAGGTTCCCAAAAATTCCCACATATGTGGTATCCCTGTACTCAGGAGAAGCAGAAAAATGTATTTTGGGGTGCAATTCCACATATAACCATGGCATGTGTGAGCAATATATCATTTAGTGACAACTTTTTGTAAATTTTTTTTTTGTCATTATTCAATCACTTGGGACAAAAAAATTAAATATTCAATGGGCTCAACATGGCTTCATGGGGGGGGGGGGGTTGTACTGCCCTGCCATTTTAGCACGTCAAGAAATGAGATAGGCAGTCATAAACTAAAAGCTGTAAAAATTCCAGAAAATGTACCTTAGTTTGTAGACGCAATAACTTTTGCGCAGAGGAAGAAAGGGGGTAAAACCTTCTGGGGCTGAAGTGGTTAATATTCATTCTCTTTATGTACTGTATGTCTATTCTATTTTCTTGAGATATTTTTTGACACTCAGTAAAAATATAAATATCAGTTTCTATCCCTCTTGTGGAATGCACCGGTGACTGTTGTAACTTAAAGTGTGGTTCCACCCAAAAAAACAAAAATACCTGAAAAATTCTAAAAAAAAAACCAAAAAAAAATTGGATATTTTTTTTTTAATTACCTCTAAATGCCTGTTGCTAGGTGGTCCCTCGTAGTCTGCCTCTTCCTTTGCCTGGGCTGGTGACATCACTTCCCCCTCGGCACAGGAAGGGCTCGGATCTGCTCCCTCCCTCCTGTCAATCATCTGGGACCCATTACAGGTCCCAGGTGATTGAGCGGCCAATCACAGCGTGCGGCACCGCTCGTGCATGCGCAGTGGGTGCCAGGCTGTGAAGCCACAGCCCGGCGCCCACAGCTGAAATGCCGGCGCCGACGAGCGGAGGGGTGGGACAAGCGGGGCTTAGATCCCCCGCATCGCTGGACCCAGGGACAGGTAAGTGTCCAATTAAAAGTCAGTAGCTGCAGTATTTGTAGCTGCTGACTTTTAATTTTTTTTTTTTTAATGGACCCCCTGGGTGGAACTCCTCTTTAAGCAAAGAAGCTTTCTCTTGTTTAACCATTAACATATCCCTTCAAATTCTCCGTGTAACTCTGGTTATAATTTTTTGTATAGTAGTTAAAGCTTTAAGTTTACATCAGATAGCCAAAACCCCTTTTTCCCATATGCACCACAGCAACATCAGTCTCCTTAATTTTCTCAGTTTTTTTAACACCTTAAGTGATGACCTACCCACATTTGAGGTTTTCATTGTACCTTCTTTCATCCTTTAAATAAAACTTAGCATATTATATTAACATATATACAAAAATACTTACCACTCTCACAATATTTAGGTGTGAGCAAGGGAGATTCCTAATTTACTTTGTCTCTATTTCTGACTAAAAATCTACCTGCTTTAGCGTCTCACCTTTCCCACGAGCTTCAAAAGCTAACAATGGGCGTGTACACTTTTTCACACAGAGTTCCCAGAATGCTTAAAGCCAACCTGGGCAAAACATCATAGAAACACCAGGCTGCTACAACAAACAGTATGCATGTAATCTTTACCAACCAGCAATCACAAGTTTCTACAATGCTACCAGTAAAGTAATACTAATTATGTGTATACACTTTAAGTACTTCCAAAACACCTGACCTGAGGCGTTTGTCCTATAAGGGTGGGCAACCCAGTTGAAGCTTAGAAATTAACCAATTCTATCACCAAAGCAGCCTGCACCCTCCCAACAAAAATACTCAAGAAAAAACTTCTGATACCACTGAAAGGTGCACCTTCACCTTTAACCACTAGTCCTGACTATTATCTTATTATCAAATTATAATTACCTTATCATTGGCCAATTCCGTTGCTTTCTTACCCAAATATCTTGATGCATAAGGGACTGTGTATATAAACAATTGACACAACACGGTGCTTTATACACTGCTCCCATTTATTATGACTCAGACAGGGTGTTAGGTATAAATTAAATCACCAACCATCTTCCACCAATAAGGGGTACAAGTTCAAATTACATATTTCCTTCTAACATAAATTCAACCAATCATAGTCATTTATTAACTCTTTACATCTCTGTATCTAAACAAACCAAGCTCATAATATTTCCTCCCCCACGTGACTCTTCCTCTGTCTTCGCTGTCAAGAGTAATGGCACAACCATCCACCCATCCCCACATACCAGGGTGCTAGCTGTTATCCTGGACTCTGCAACATCTCCAAACTATGCCCCTTCCTAACCAATGAAACTACAAAACTTCTTATTTGCTCCCTGGCTATCTCTCGCCTCGACTACTGCAACTCCCTCCACACTGGCTTACCTCTAAATAGGCTATCCCCACTTCAGCCCATCATGAATACTGCTGCCAGACTCATCCACCTTACAAACCGCTTAGCGTCTGCTACCCCTCTCTGCAAATCCCTCCATTGGCTGCCACTCACCCAACAAAATAATTTCAAAATACTAACAATAAGTTACAAAGCCATCCACAACTCTGCCCCCAGCTACATCACTAGCCTAGTCTCAAAATTCCAACCTAATCGTCCTCTTTGTTCCTCCCAAGACCTCCTGCTTTCTAGCTCCCTCATCACTTCATCCCATATTCACCTCCATGACTTCTCCGGAACCCCAATCTGTCAGACTATCTCCAAATCTATCTACTTTTAGGCAATCTATGAAAACTTTCCTCTTTAGAGAAGCCTACCGTGCCTCCACCTAACAAATGTTCTTTTATTTCTTCATCTGCTCATCCCCACAGTTATTACCCTTTCGTATCACTTGACCCTCCCTCCTAGATTGTAAACTCTCAGGGCCCTCTGATTCCTCCTGTATTGTATTGTATTGTATTGTAATTGTACTGTCTGTCCTGCTGTTGTAAAGTGTTGCGCAAACTGTTGGCACTATATAAATCCTGTATAATAATAATAGAACATGAAAGGATTACTGAACAAGGCAGGGTAGGATGGTTGTTCCTTCATCTGTAATACAAAGGACAGGCAGAGACAAATATATATTTTTTTTCATAATTTACAGATAATTGATGAAAACTTTTGATCAGACTATCACATTTATATGTGATGATTATGAGCAAAGTGTTTTGTACCTCCTTGATTGGATCACAATACATATTGATATATGTTCAGATACCACCTTGATGACCACTTTTAGGGGAAGAAGTTGGGTTTTTCCAGGTGATTGCAATAATTTCCAAATGGTAAAACCTTAAAAAGTTCTGTGAATACAATGCTTTGCATCTATGTGCCAATTATTCTGAAAAATTATCATTTAGAATTCAAATCTTCCTTCCGCTACCTTATGTTTATAGAAATCTTAAGACCTTCATGAGTATCCACCCTATAATTCAGCCAAAGACAAAGGCTCTTCAGCAGATAAACTATTTTACAGTGAATACTCTATTATTTTTTTACAGGGGAATGGGTTTAGAAGAGATTTTAGACATTAGGAGGAATCAGTAGCAGACTGTCTTTCATTAATCTATCCTGCTTAGAAATGCATTTATTGGGAAACAACTTTTTAAAGGTGTTAGTCCCATTAGTCTTTGATTGGCAAACCACATTCTTGACATTTAGGGACGTTCGCACACCATTTTAGCAGTACCTACAGTGTCACCCTGTTTTAGGTACACACCTTTTTGGGAAAACTTTTCAAACACATTCTTGACAAGATAGTGAAATGGGTCTGGTATCAATAACAAAGAATCTGCTCATTGAATTTTACAGCTCTACACAACGAAATTCATGTGGAAATCATTCAGAAAAAATGCAAACTAGACAAAGTATGGGAAAATGACTGTTGATGCAAAATTAAAGATAGAAATACAGTGAATTAATTTAACTGACTTATTTCATTGTATCCACACATAAGGAAACACATAATAAACAATATGGTTGGATCGATGACATAAGCATAAGCTAAACAAACAAAAAAACTGTTATATCAGTTTCCATACATAACCAATATTAAGGATTGATGATTTCATTTTTAGCATCATTCACTACTACTGGCAAGGGCTGGCCTGGTAATAATGGTAGTAAAGGTAAGTCATACTTTACCACACAAAGACATTTCCAACTTGCTAAAATCCTCTGTAAGACAGTCCCAAATAGTTTCTTTCTTTATGAGCTAAAGAGAAAATACTTTAAAGTAATTAAAGACTTGGTGTTGTTTATTTAGCCAGCAACCTAGCCAAACATTAAGACATTAAGACATAAGCTCATGTTACTTTTTACTCTTGCATTGCTTATGGCAATATTTCTACTGCAGACTTCTGAGCACTCCAAAACATCCACCCACAAAAACCAATGAAAATACCCAAGCAATTAGGGAAGCATCTTAGTATATGCAGTGCAGTGTACTAAGGAATGCAAAGACCCATACTTTGGAAGACAAAACAACGTCTCAACAAATGGATGACTAAACATAAGAGGTAAAATTCTATACATTAGGACTTTTGCAGATCAGGCATTTATCCTATATCTTACACCTACATTTTCAGAAAAATTGACATTCTGTCAAGGACAATGAGGTTGTCATGTACCTGATGGTAGCGCTTGATGTGCAGAGAAAGGCCTTGCTTACAGCTCCAGCTCAGGGATCACTGATAGTGAGACAGTATCCACGAGAGCACGATGAGGTACATGTACCTGTAGATTGTCCAGAAGACTTCACGTATGAAGAGCAGGTGCTTCACCAGGAATGGATCAGATGGCCAATACAGCAGATGGCAGCAGGGGCAGCAGACCCAAGACTTGGCAGACAGCAGGCTGACAGTTGATTGGCAGACAGGTGACTGGTCACAGGTGCAGGAAAAACTGGTGACACGTAGCAAGTGGATGACCAACAAGGACCAGGTAACTGGCATATGGAGCCAAGCATACAGGTAACAGAATGCATAGTCAGATGAGCCAGGTCAGCAACAGATGGCCAGGTACAGGCATGGACAGCAGGCAGGAGAATGGTCAGGGTACAGATGAGGTCAGCAAAAGTGGAGCAGGCAGATGAGCAAGAGACAAGCAGAATCCAAAGACAGGCCGATGTCAGGGCAGGTAGTGTTCAAGCGAGGTCTGGAAAGCCAGGTCAATCACAGGAATCAAGAACAGGAATGGGCACAGGAACACAGGAAGAACTGCAGAACAGACAACAACCAGCTAGTGCAGCTGTTGCACTTATATAGGCCACTTGGAGCCAGTATCAGTGGCAAATGTGTGCATTCCTGCGCATGCCCGTGCACACTTGTGCATGTGCATATGTGCATGCCTGTGCATCACAAGATGAGCACCATCAGGCCTACACATTTGTGTGCATGTTGGAGCTTCACTTGCACTATGGCCAGTGTGTCCTTGACAGATGTGCACATTGAAAGTGAAACTGGTTCACAAGAGGTGTGAAAATTTATGTCAAACTGAAACAAACGTCCAGTAGAAGCTACGTAACTTACCTGTTGCAAAACGCGTCGACGTTAACTACATGCAGGGCAGCCATGTGAAGTAATCCCCCAACTAGTGCCGGGTAGCGGAGGAGCGGTGCGGCTGGGTCCTATCGCACATGAGATGCGAACGAGAGAGGAGCTGACAGCAAGCCTATTCAGAGCAAAAACCGAACGGGAGTACTGTGGAAATTGGGAGTGACAAACTGCCAGACAATCACCCGATCTGTGCGTATATGACCAACTATACAGCGCAGTAGGACAAATCATGATCGGATTACAGTGATCCAACACCCAATAGCAGTTGCTTCACCACCGAAGGGCTAACAACCGGACAGGCATCCCGCTTCCAGTAATGTAACAGGTGAGCGGCTAATCGCCAGAAGATCATTTGATCTACCTGTATATCATCAATCATACAGTGCAGCGGGATAAGTGAAGACCTGACCTGACCTCTGTGATTCAACACTCACCAGCAGATGCTTCACAATTCAAGCGTGAATAGCAGGGAAAGACAAGGAGCCTACTTCACTAGAGTCCATACAAGAAAGGGAACTGGTAAAGTAACCACAAATATTTATGTCATTTAATCCACAGTATCCCGTGTTTTGCAAATATGACTGATATTTATACAACAATACCCCGCTTGATCTATGGGCTTTGCTAAATGTCTGAATGATCAGAGAGATAAGGGACCAATGATTTAAAGCTCTTATTGCCATTGAACACCCTCTTGAAGGTAAATGCCTATCACGGCTATCTATCTAATCAACTATAAAAAGTGACTTGAATTCAAAGTAATTCCTTATATACCTATATTCCTTCACTCAGGGATTGGCTTAAAGAGGACTTCCTAGCAAATCTTTTAGAAATCAGTACAAAATAAGGCAATTTAGCTTCACTTTTGCTTTTTTTCCGTCCCAATTACTGCCCCCTGCTCCCATGAAGGTAAATGTGTATCACGGCGATCTATCTAATCAGCTTTAAAAGGTGACTTGAATTCAGAGCAATTCCTTATATACTCACACTCTTTCGCTTATGGATCAGCTTAAAGAGGACTTCCTAACAAATCTTTGAGGACTCAGTACAAATTAAGGCATTTCAGCTTCACTTTTGCTTTTTTACTGCCCCAATTACTGCCCCCCGCTCCCATAACTAAACCCTGGCCATTTCAGCAAACATAAAATAAATTATATCCCCGGGGACCACTTTTGCTCGGCACTCCCGTAATCGACTATATAATTGGATTTGATCCATAACTACTAAAAAAAATAATTATAGAGGCAATTAGCCTACTGGGACTGCCGGACAGAAATGGATTACTTCAGGCGCCTGCAATATATGTTTTTTGTTGATTGTTACATGTGAGTATTGTTTGTCTTTATGTCAGTCATAACATTGATATTTTGTCAGAGTGGTTTTTAGATTTAAGGTATCATTTCCTTGAAATAACATATTGTTAGAGGATATGATTATATCAACTTTAATGGAAAGTAACATAATGGTTGTTTTAAATCAATGATTTAGGTGTATATCACCATAATAAATTTGATACAGAACTTTTTATACAACTGTGTAGCATGCCCTTTCTGACCAGAAGTAGCTGTCTATTTTATACCTGGGATGCCTACTTTATAGATCACCCTAGGGATAAAGTCTTCTTTATACATGTATATGCAATTGGCTACGGCCGGAACCTCAAATTTGGAGGAGAAGCAGTGAACACATTGTATTGCTACTAATAGAGAGTGAATGATTTTATGGTCACTTCAGCAGCCTTGCAGTTCTAGCATATGTGCATGCCTGTGCACCACAAGATGAGCACCATCAGGCCTACACAATTGTGTGAATGTTGGAGCTTCACTTGCACAATGGCCAGTGTGTCCTTGACAGATGTGCACATTGAAAGTGAAACTGGTTCACAAGAGGTGTGAAAAAGGTAATTTATGTCAAACTGAAACAAACACATACATGATAATTCTGTTTTAACATATCTCCCCCAGGAATTTGACACCAGTTGAAAACTTCAGCCATGTAAATCAAAGGTTTAACACGTAAAGCCTTCATACCTACCACCCTGTTCTTGGAAATCAGCTTTTTCCTTGACAAATTCCATGTGGACTGGATCAAGAAATTTTCTGCCACCAGCGTAAGGCTTAGGTTGGTGGCAGCGGGGATGCTTTACACACATCCCTTGCGGCTATGCAGCTGCTTGATCAATTTCCATGAGCCCTGGAGTTTTCCCACACTGGCATGACCCCACCCCCCCCTATCCCCATGCTCCCCAATTTCATCTGTGGGCCCAGAACCTGCATGAGAAGTGCCACTAGGTGGAGGGCAGGGAGACCAGTGAACATCTGTTTTCTGCTATCTCTTAGCTAGAATAAAATCAGAAGTGATATTTCTGGCTTCTGGTGGCAGGGGCCAAGGAAGAAGCTAATGGAGCATGATCTGCACTCCATTAGCTTAAATTGGGAGGAGGGGTATAACAGACCCGTAATTTCTCGTTATTGAGAAACTGTCTTAAAAATAAAAAATCTTGAGCCCATGCCATCTCCATGTGCATGCAAACATGAACATAAACACACCCATTGGGAGCACCTATGTATCAAAAAAGTTTCTTATAATTCACATGTTACATATTGCTGCTCATGCCCATGCCAGGGTGAGAGAAATAATTCTATAACCAATATTCCTGTTTAACTATAAACTGATGACCTGTAGGGCCCTTTGAAGTATTCCCTTTGGAAAATATAGGGTACCAAAGTTCATCATCATTTTGCGGACAAGCACAAATTTAAAGCTTGACATACTGTTGTAAACTTAACTTTAATGTATTTTTTACTGAAATTTTGCAGAAATATTGTGCGACATGATTTCAAAAGAGCCAACTTCCCTAAACTACGATCCTTGCTAGAAGGCATGAATTGGGATAAAATCTTAGGAACAAAGAACACGGAGGAGAGATGGGTTTGCTTTAAGAACGTATTAAATATGGGCATTAGCCAATGCATCCCATTGAGTAATACATTTAAAAGAGTGAACAAAAGTCCTGGATGGCTTAACTCCAATGTAAAAATGCATATAAATGCAAAGGAGAAGGCCTTCAAAAAATACATGGTTGAGGGATCATCATCAGCATTCAGACTTTATAAAGAATGCAACAAGAAATGTAAGGGTGCAATTAGGGTGGCTAAGATAGAACATGAAAGACACATAGCGGAGGAGAGCAAAAAAAAATCCCAAGAAATTCTTTAAGTATGTAAACATTAACCACTTCAGCCCCGGAAGGTTTTACCCCCTTCCTGACCAGAGCACTTTTTACAATTCGGCACTGCGTCGCTTTAACTGCTAATTGCGCGGTCATGCAATGCTGTACCCAAACGAAATTTGCGTCCTTTTCTTCCCACAAATAGAGCTTTCTTTTGATAGTATTTGATCACCTCTGCCGTTTTTATTTTTTGCGCTATACACGGAAAAAGACCGAAAATTTTGAAAAAAAATGATATTTTCTACTTTTTGTTCTAAAAAAAATCCAATAAACTCAATTTTAGTCATACATTTAGGCCAAAATGTATTTGGCCACATGTCTTTGGTAAAAAAAATGTCAATAAGTGTATATTTATTGGTTTGCGCAAAAGTTATAGCGTCTACAAACTAGGGTACATTTTCTGGAATTTACACAGCCTTTAATTTATGACTGCCTATGTCGTTTCTTGAGGTGCTAAAATGGCAGGGCAGTACAAAACCCCCACAAATGACCCCATTTTGGAAAGTAGACACCCCAAGGAATTTGCTGAGAGGCATGTTGAGCCCATTGAATATTCATTTTTTTTGTCCCAAGTGATTGAACAATGACAAAAAAAAAAAAAAAAAAAAAAAATTACAAAAAGTTGTCACTAAATGATATATTGCTCACACAGGCCATGGGCATATGTGGAATTGCACCCCAAAATACATTTAGCTGCTTCTCCTGAGTATGGGGATACCACATGTGTGAGACTTTTTGGGAGCCTAGCCGCGTACGGGGCCCCGAAAACCAATCACTGCCTTCAGGATTTCTAAGGGCGTACATTTTTGATTTTACTCCTCACTACCTATCACAGTTTTGAAGGCCATAAAATGCCCAGATGACATAAAACCCCCCCAAATGACCCCATTTTGGAAAGTAGACACCCCAAGCTATTTGCTTTGAGGCATGTTGAGTCCATGGAATGTTTTATATTTTGACACAAGTTGCGGGAAAGTGACAAATTTTTTTTTTTTTTTTTTTTTTTTGCACAAAGTTGTCACTAAATGATATATTGCTCACACAGGCCATGGGAATATGTGGAATTGCACCCCAAAATACATTTAGCTGCTTCTCCTGAGTATGGGGATACCACATGTGTGGGACTTTTTGGGAGCCTAGCCGCGTACGGGACCCCGAAAACCAATCACTGCCTTCAGGATTTCTAAGGGCGTACATTTTTGATTTTACTCCTCACTGCCTATCACAGTTTCGGAGGCCATGGAATGCCCAGGTGGCACAAACCCCCCCCAAATGACCCCATTTTGGAAAGTAGACACCCCAAGCTATTTGCTGAGAGGCATGGTGAGTATTTTGCAGCTCTCATTTGTTTTTGAAAATAAAGAAAGACGAGAAAAAAAATTTTTTTTTTTCTTTTTTCAATTTTCAAAACTTTGTGACAAAAAGTGAGGTCTGCAAAATACTCACTATACCTCTCATCAAATAGCTTGGGGTGTCTACTTTCCAAAATGGGGTCATTTGGGGGGTTTTTTTGCCACCTGGGCATTCCATGGCCTCCGAAACTGTGATAGGCAGTGAAGAGTGAAATCAAAAATTTACGGCCTTAGAAAGCCTGAAGGCGGTGCTTGGTTTTCGGGGTCCCGTACGCGGCTAGGCTCCCAAAAAGTCCCACACATGTGGTATCCCCGTACTCAGGAGAAGCAGCAGAATGTATTTTGGGGTGTAATTTCACATATTCCCATGGCATGTTTGAGCAATATATCATTTAGTGACAACTTTGCGCAAAAAAAAATAAAAAAAATAAAAAATTGTCTCTTTCCCGCAACTTGTGTCACAATATAAATTATTCCATGGACTCAACATGACTCTCAGCAAATAGCTTGGGGTGTCTACTTTCCAAAATGGGGTCATTTGGGGGGGTTTTGAACTGTCCTGGCATTTTATGCACAACATCTAGAAGCTTATGTCACACATCACCCACACTTCTAACCACTTGAAGACAAAGCCCTTTCTGACACTTATTGTTTACATAAAAAAATAATTTTTTTTTGCAAGAAAATTACTTTGAACCCCCAAACATTATATATTTTTTTTAAAGCAAATGCCCTACAGATTAAAATGGTGGGTGTTTCATTTTTTTTTTTCACACAGTATTTGCGCAGCGATTTTTCAAACGCATTTTTTGGGGAAAAAACACACTTTTTTACATTTTAATGCACTAAAACACACTATATTGCCCAAATGTTTGATGAAATAAAAAAGATGATCTTAGGCCGAGTACATGGATACCAAACATGACATGCTTTAAAATTGCGCACAAACGTGCAGTGGCGACAAACTAAATACATTTTTAAAAGCCTTTAAAAGCCTTTACAGGTTACCACTTTAGATTTACAGAGGAGGTCTACTGCTAAACTTACTGCCCTCGATCTGACCTTCGCGGCGATACCTCACATGCATGGTGCAATTGCTGTTTACATTTGACGCCAGACCGACGCTTGCGTTCACCTTAGCGCGAGAGCAGGGGGGACAGGGGTGCTTTTTTTTTTTTTTTTTTTTTTTTCTTTATTATTATTATTTTTTTATCTTATTTTTAAACTGTTCCTTTCATTTTTTTTTTTTTTTAATCATTTTTATTGTTATCTCAGGGAATGTAAATATCCCCTATCATAGCAATAGGTAGTGACAGGTACTCTTTTTTGCAAAAATTGGGGTCTATTAGACCCTAGATTTCTCCTCTGCCCTCAAAGCATCTGACCACACCAAGATCGGTGTGATAAAATGCTTTCCCAATTTCCCAATGGCGCTGTTTACATCCGGCGAAATCTAAGTCATAAAATGCTCGTAGCTTCCGGTTTCTTAGGCCATAGAGATGTTTGGAGCCACTCTGGTCTCTGATCAGCTCTATGGTCAGCTGGCTGAATCACCGGCTGCATTTTCAGGTTCCCTGTTGAGACAGGAGAGCCAGAGAAAAACACGGAAGACGTTGGGGGGGGAGGGGCATTCCCTCCCACTGCTTGTAAAAGCAGTCTAGAGGCTAATTAGCCGCTAGGATTGCTTTTACATGAAAGCCGACCGCTGGCTGAAAAGAATGATACCAAGATGATACCTAAACCTGCAGGCATCATTCTGGTATAACCACTCAAAGTCGTGAATGGCGTACCTGAAGACAAAAAAATGGTTAACAATAAAGCACAGTAAACGGTAAGGTATAAAAAATTGCATACCTGAAAAGCAAACATGATAAAACATAATAACAATAAAACATTGCAGAATAGAATACAGTAAAAAAGAACAGAACAATAGAGAGAGAGAATAGAGAGAGAAAGAACAATAAAACGACAACTATTTTTTTTTTATTTTATATTTTTGTATGTGTTTTTTTTTTTTTTTACACTTTTTTTTGTAACTAACTTTTATAACTGTAACCGGTTCCAGGTTCGGGTCTCTCAAAATGCGATGGCATCTTGGGAGACCCTGTGAAAGTGTGTCCTAGTCTGTGGAATGCTGTACCCTACGCTAATACTCAACTAGTGCATAGTAGCTTTCAAAATATTCACCAATGCAAAGACCAGGATTGTCAGGACAGGAGGGACAATGATAGCGGGTGTCACGCCTATATCCGCGCTTGCTGCAGACACATCTTTTTTGGGGGGGGTTCGTTGGGTAGGGGTACTCGGGAGGACATAAAGAAAATGCCTCTCATGCAGCCGACTGCATTTGATTGGGGATGTGAATGGGGGAAGTAGGGGCGCTGCAGAAGTGGTGGGTTCCCAATTAGGATTGGCGAATGCAGCAGGAAGGGCACTATGGGCACGACGGGCCTGTGTTCGTCTTCTTGGTGGCAGCGGGACACTACTTGTGCTTGCCACCTCACCAGCTTGAACTGCACTTATGGGACTCGCCACGTCACCAAGTGTTACTGCAGTGCTGGTTTGACTACGACCGGGGTGTACTAGGCCGCTGGTGCTTGCCAGTTCACCAAAACGCTACCAAAAAAACTGTTAGCGATCGCAAGGATCAGGCCTGACTCTGCGAACGCTGCAGTTATGTGTTTAGTGTTTTGTAAGTGACAGTGATCGATCGATACTGCACTTGGGTGGGCTGGGCTGGGCCGGGCGGAGGGGCAAAACGCAGGTGCTAGCAGGTATCTGGGCTGATCCCGCTAACACTGCGTTTGTGGGAACCCTAAACTGCTGGGGACGCTAGTATAGATCTGATCGGATCAGATATTGATCCGATCAGATACTATACCACTAAGGGAGGCGTATGCTGCGTGCGTGGGTGTTAGCGGTACTGGCGCTAACCTGACGCTGCCTGGGGCTGGTGCTTGCCAGTTCACCAAAACGCTACCAGAAAAACTGTTAGCGATCGCAGGAATCAGGCCTGACTCTGCGAACGCTGCAGTTATGCGTTTAGTGTTTTGTAAGTGTCAGTGATCGATCGATACTGCACTTGGGTGGGCTGGGCTGGGCCGGGCGGAGGGGCAAAACGCAGGTGCTAGCAGGTATCTGGGCTGATCCCGCTAACACTGCGTTTGTGGGAACCCTAAACTGCTGGGGACGCTAGTATAGATCTGATCAGATCAGATATTGATCCGATCAGATACTATACCACTAAGGGAGGTGTACGGTGCGTGCGTGGGTGTTAGCGGTACTGGCGCTAATCTGACGCTGCCTGGGGCTGGTGCTTGCCAGTTCACCAAAACGCTACCAAAAAAACTGTTAGCGATCGCAGGGATCAGGCCTGACTATGCGAACGCTGCAGTTATGCGTTTAGTGTTTTGTAAGTGACAGTGATCGATCGATACTGCACTTGGGTGGGCCGGGCAGAGGGGCAAAACGCAGGTGCTAGCGGGTATCTGGGCTGATCCCGCTAACACTGCGTTTTCGGGAACCCTAAACTGCTGGGGACGCTAGTATAGATCTGATTGGATCAGATATTGATCCGTACAGATACTATACCACTAAGGGAGGCGTATGCTGCGTGCGTGGGTGTTAGCGGTACTGGCGCTAATCTGACGCTGCCTGGGGCGACGCATATCACCGCTGGGCGATCAGGGGGCTAAACCTTTATTCGGTAATAAACGGCGGGTGCCCTGACACTATAAAAAATAAACGAACTAACCAGCGTCACTCGTAACAGTTATACGGTGATCAGTGGTGAAAGGGTTAACTAGGGGGCAATCAAGGGGTTAAAACCTTTATTAGATAGTATATGGGGGTCCCTGTCGCTATAAAACGCTGACGGCGAACCTAAATATCTACCTCACTAACTAGCGTCACCAGCGACACTAATACAGCGATCAGAAAAATGATCGCTTAGTGACACTGGTGACAGGGGGTGATCAAGGGGTTAAAACTTTATTAGGGGGGGTTAGGGGGGTATCCTAGACCTAAAGGGGGGTAATATTCACTGCCCTAACACTGTAACTGTCACAAACTGACACTATGCAGTAATCAGAAAAAAAAAAAAAAAAAAAATACTGCTAATGTCAGTTTGTGACAGGGGGGGGGGGTGATTGGGGGGGGATCGGGGGGCGATCGGGGGGGGATCGGGGGTGTAAAGTATGCCTGGCATGTTCTACTGTGTGTGTTTGTGTTGTGTGGACTTACATGTCTTCTCTCCTCGGCGCTGGACGGAAACTGCCAGACCGAGGAGAGATGACATCACATCCTCTGCCTGTGTGAAACTACACACAGGCAGAGGAGGATTCCCATTGGCTGGGAGCGATCGCGAGGGGGGGGCCACGATCGGATGGTCTCCCCCTCGCCTCCCGACGCTCCCAGTCAGATGCCGACCGCCGATGGCACCGGGGGGGGGTCCGATCGGACCCCCCGCCCGCGGGAGGCAGATCACGTACAGGTACGTGATTCTGCCTGCCCGTGCCATTCTGCCGACGTATATATACGTTAGGCGGTCGGCAAGTGGTTAAAAAAGGGAGGACAGACCATATTGGCCCCATAAAGAATGAGGAAGGACATCTGGTTACAAAGGATGGGCAGATGGTGAAGGTATTGAATTTATTCTTCTCCTCAGTCTTCACGAGGGAATCGGGGGGCTTCAGTAAGCAAAACTGCAGTGTTTATCCTTATGACACATCACAGGAAGCACCTTCATGGTTAACAGAGGACAGAATTAAAATAAGACTTTGGAAACTTAACATTAATAAATCACCAGGACCAGATGACTTGCATCCAAGGATACTTAGGAAACTCAATCAAGTAATTGCCAGACCATTGTTCCTAATTTTTACGAACAGTCTACTGACTGGAATGGTACCAGCTTATTGGAGAAAAGCCAATGTAGCACCAATATTTAAAAAAGGGTAAAAATGCATCCCTGGGAATTACAGACCAGTTAGCCTAACATCAATAGTATGCAAGCTCTTGGAGGGGATAATAAGGATCTATATACAAGATTTTAGTAATGAGAATGGTATCCTTAGCAGTAATCGGATTCAGCATGGATTAATGAAGAATCGTTCTTGCCAAACCAATCTATTAACCTTCTATGAGCAGGTCAGTTGCCATGTAGATAAAGGAAGGCCCGTAGACATGGTCTATCTGGATTTTGCAAAAGCATTTGACACAGTTCCCCATAAACGTTTACTGTACAAAATAAGGTCCGTTGGCATGGACAGGGGTGGGTAGTGGGGTCCCCCAGGGTTCTGTGCTGGGACCAATCCTATTTATTTTGTTCATAAACGACCTGGAGGATGGGGTTAACAGTTCAATCTCTGTATTTGTGGACAATACTAAGCTAAGCAGGGCAATAACTTCTCCGCAAGTTATGGAAACCTTACAAAAAGATCTGAACAAATTAATGGGGTGGGTAACTACATGGCAAATGAGGTTTAATGTAGAAAAATGTAAAATAAAGCATTTGGGTGGCAAAAATATGAATGCAATCTATACACTGAGGGGAGAACCTCTGGGGGGAATCTAGTATGGAAAACGACCTGGGGGTCCTAGTAGATGATAGGCTCAGCAATGGCATGAAATGCCAAGCTGCTGCTAACAAAGCAAACAGAATATTGGCATGCATTAAAAAGGGGATCAACTCCAGAGATAAAACGATAATTCTCCCACTCTACAAGACTCTGGTCTGGCCGCACCTGGAGTATGCTGTCCAGTTCTGGGCACCAGTCCTCAGGAAGGATGTGCTGGAACTGGAGAGAGTTCAGAGGAGGGCAACAAAACTAATAAAGGGTCTGGAGGATACTAGTTATGAGGAAAGGTTACGAGCACTGAACTTGTTCTCTCTGGAGAAGAGACGCTTGAGAGGGAATTTAATAAGACATGCGGCCATTCACTAAAAGTAGAAGACCTTAACCTTAAACTACATAGAGGGTTCTTTACTGTAAGAATGGCAAGGATGTTCTGTACTGTAAGAGCGCTGAGGTGGTGGTCTCAGCGGGGAGCATCAATAGTTTCAAAAAACTATTAGATAAGCACCTGAATGACTACAACATACAAGGATATACAATGTAATACTGACATATAATCACACACATAGGTTGGACTTGATGGACTTGTGTCTTTTTTCAACTTCACCTACTATGTAACTATGTAATTATGAAAAATTGCAACTACCTCTGATTTATTCTCCAAGATATTGGCTTTCAGAATATATATAATGTTTGGGTGTTTTCTGCTTCAATCTTTTTTATTGAAAAGATTTTTAAAGGAACATGAAGACAATTGCAAGAGCATTAGTTCAACAATACAATCTTGCTTGTCATGGTGACAAATATAAAGAGTTGGATATATGTATAGCTGGTAACCGGATAGTTAACCGGATCCATCTACATATAGATAGGTATAACAGAACAAACCGCCATAATGCAATAAACATGTTACTCTCATCATACCTCAGGATTGCAGATGCTTAGTGAAAGGACCAACAAAAACAAATGCAGACCAACACCTATCAGAGAGATATAACATTATAAGTCTTGGTGGGCCTTATAATGTTAAATAAACGTTTCCTTTGGCATAGTGCAATATTCCAAAAATTAAAGTAGCAAATCTATTACAAATATTCAGACTTATTAGAATGTATTTGTATTTGTATTTCATACAATACACATCAGAGGAAAAAGTAACAGAAGAGGAGAAAAGAAAAAAAGAAAGATGAAAAATTTAAAGAAGGTAGTAAAAGAAGAAGGGAAGAAGAGGGTTGGATTCACTTGAGCCAACCACAATGGCTTCCAAGATATCCCAGCTTAAGTCAGTGAATGTTTGGGAACATTACACTTTTATTGTTTGACTTTAACCACTTGACGACCGCCTCACGCCGATGTACGTCGGCAAGGTGGCACGGACAGGCAAAATCACGTACATATACGTGATTTGCCTTCCGCGGGTGGGGGGTCCGATCGGACCCCCCCCGGTGCCCGAGGCGGTCGTCTTTTGTCCCATGGCGATTGGAGGTGAGGGGGAGGCCATCCGTTTGTGGCCCCCCCCTCGCGATCGCCGCCGGCCAATCGAATCATTCCTTTGCTGCTGTATGCTAAACAGCAGCAAAGGAAGTGATGTCATCTCTCCTCGGCTCGGTAATTTCTGTTCTGGTCCGAGGAGAGAAGACAGGTATGTGAGTGCACAACACTACACACACACAGTAGAACATGCCAGGCACACAAAACACCCCGATCCCCCCCCCGATCGCCCCCCGATCCCCCCCCAATCACCCCCCCCTGTCACAAACTGACACCAGCAGTTTTTTTTTTTTTTTTTTTCTGATTACTGCATTGGTGTCAGTTTGTGACAGTTACAGTGTTGGGACAGTTAGTATTACTCCCCTTTAGGTCTAGGATACCCCCCTAACCCCTCCTAATAAAGTTTTAACCCCTTGATCACCCCCTGTCACCAGTGTCGCTAAGCGATCATTTTTCTGATCGCTGTATTAGTGTCGCTGGTGATGCTAGTTAGGGACCTAAATATTTAGGTTCGCCGTCAGCGTTTTATAGCGACAGGGACCCCCTATACTACCGAATAAATGTTTTAACCCCTTGATTGCCCCCTAGTTAACCCTTTCACCACTGATCACCGTATAACTGTTACGGGTGACGCTGGTTAGTTTGTTTATTTTTTATAGTGTCAGGGCACCCGCCGTTTATTACCGAATAAAGGTTTAGCCCCCTGATCGCCCGGCGGTGATATGCGTCACCCCAGGCAGCGTCAGATTAGCGCCAGTACCGCTAACACCCACGCACGCAGCATACGCCTCCCTTAGTGGTATAGTATCTGATCGGATCAATATCTGATCCGATCAGATCTATACTAGCGTCCCCAGCAGTTTAGGGTTCCCAAAAACGCAGTGTTAGCGGGATCAGCCCAGATACCTGCTAGCACCTGCGTTTTGCCCCTCCGCCCAGCCCACCCAAGTGCAGTATCGATCGATCACTGTCACTTACAAAACACTAAACGCATAACTGCAGCATTCGCAGAGTCAGGCCTGATCCCTGCGACCGCTAACAGTTTTTTTGGTAGCATTTTGGTGAACTGGCAAGCACCAGCCCCAGGCAGCATCAGGTTAGCGCCAGTAGCGCTAACACCCACGCACGCACCGTACAGCTCCCTTAGTGGTATAGTATCTGAACGGATCAATATCTGGTCCGATCAGATCTATACTAGCGTCCCCAGCAGTTTAGGGTTCCCAAAAACGCAGTGTTAGCGGGATCAGCCCAGATACCTGCTAGCACCTGCGTTTTGCCCCTCCGCCCGGCCCAGCCCAGCCCACCCAAGTGCAGTATCGATCGATCACTGACACTTACAAAACACTAAATGCATAACTGCAGCGTTCGCAGAGTCAGGCCTGATCCCTGCGATCGCTAACAGTTTTTTTGGTAGTATTTTGGTGAACTGGCAAGCACCAGCCCCAAGCAGCGTCAGATTAGCGCCAGTACCGCTAACACCCACGCACGCAGCATACGCCTCCCTTAGTGGTATAGTATCTGAACGGATCAATATCTGATCCGATCAGATCTATACTGGCGTCCCCAGCAGTTTAGGGTTCCCAAAAACGCAGTGTTAGCGGGATCAGCCCAGATACCTGCTAGCACCTGCATTTTGCCCCTCCGCCCGGCCCAGCCCACCCAAGTGCAGTATCGATCGATCACTGTCACTTACAAAACACTTAACGCATAACTGCAGCGTTTGCAGAGTCAGGCCTGATCCCTGCGATCGCTAACAGTTTTTTTGGTAGCTTTTTATTGAACTGGCAAGCGCCAGCGGCCTAGTACACCCCGGTCGTAGTCAAACCAGCACTGCAGTAACACTTGGTGACGTGGCGAGTTCCATAAGTGCAGTTCAAGCTGGTGAGGTGGCAAGCACAAGTAGTGTCGCGCTGCCACCAAGAATACAAACACAGGCCCATCATGCCCATAATGCCCTTCCTGCTGCATTCGCCAATCCTAATTGGGAACCCACCGCTTCTGCAGCGCCCGTACTTCCCCCATTCACATCCCCAACCAAATGCAGTCGGCTGCATGAGAGGCATTTTCTTTATGTCCTCCCGAGTACCCCTACCCAACGAACCCCCCCAAAAAAGATGTTGTGTCTGCAGCAAGCGCGGATATAGGCGTGACACCCGCTATTATTGTCCCTCCTGTCCTGACAATCCTGGTCTTTGCATTGGTGAATGTTTTGAACGCTACCATTCATTAGTTGAGTATTAGCGTAGGGTACAGCATTGCACAGACTAGGCACACTTTCACAGGGTCTCCCAAGATGCCATCGCATTTTGAGAGACCTGAACCTGGAACCGGTTACCGTTATAAAAGTTAGTTACAAAAAAAGTGTAAAAAAAAAAAAAAATATATAAAATAAAAAAAAATAGTTGTCGTTTCATTGTTCTCTCTCTCTCTATTCTCTCTCTCTATTGTTCTGCTCTTTTTTACTGTATTCTATTCTGCAATGTTTTATTGTTATTATGTTTTATCATGTTTGCTTTTCAGGTATGCAATTTTTTATACTTTACCGTTTACTGTGCTTTATTGTTAACCATTTTTTTGTCTTCAGGTACGCCATTCACAACTTTGAATGGTTATACCAGAATGATGCCTGCAGGTTTAGGTATCATCTTGGTATCATTCTTTTCAGCCAGCGGTCAGCTTTCATGTAAAAGCAATCCTAGCGGCTAATTAGCCTCTAGACTGCTTTTACAAGCCGTGGGAGGGAATGCCCCCCCCCCCACCGTCTTCCGTGTTTTTCTCTGGCTCTCCTGTCTCAACAGGGAACCTGAGAATGCAGCCGGTGATTCAGCCAGCTGACCATAGAGCTGATCAGAGACCAGAGTGGCTCCAAACATCTCTATGGCCTAAGAAACCGGAAGCTACGAGCATTTTATGACTTAGATTTCGCCGGATGTAAATAGCGCCATTGGGAAATTGGGGAAGCATTTTATCACACCGATCTTGGTGTCGTCAGATGCTTTGAGAGCAGAGGACAGATCTAGGGTCTAATAGACCCCAATTTTTTCAAAAAAGAGTACCTGTCACTACCTATTGCTATCATAGGGGATATTTACATTCCCCGAGATAACAATAAAAATGATAAAAAAAAAAAAAATGAAAGGAACAGTTTAAAAATAAGATAAAAAAGCAAAAAAATAATAAAGAAAAAAAAAAAAAAAAAAGCACCCCTGTCGCCCCCTGCTCTCGCACTAAGGCGAACGCAAGCGGCGGTCTGTCGTCAAACGTAAACAGCAATTGTACCATGCATGTGAGGTATCGCCGCGAAGGTCAGATCGAGGGCAGTAATTTTTGCAGTAGACCTCCTCTGTAAATCTAAAGTGGTAACCTGTAAAGGCTTTTAAAGGCTTTTAAAAATGTATTTATTTTGTTGCCACTGCACGTTTGTGCGCAATTTTAAAGCATGTCATGTTTGGTATCCATGTACCATCTTTTTTATTTCATCAAACATTTAGGCAATATAGTGTGTTTTAGTGCATTAAAATTTTAAAAAGTGTGTTTTTTCCCCAAAAAATGCGTTTGAAAAATCGCTGCGCAAATACTGTGTGAAAAAAAAAAATGAAACACCCACCATTTTAATCTGTAGGGCATTTGCTTTAAAAAAATATATAATGTTTGGGGGTTCAAAGTAATTTTTTTGCAAAAAAAAATAACTTTTTCATGTAAACAATGAGTGTCAGAAAGGGCTTTGTCTTCAAGTGGTTAGAAGAGTGAGTGATTTGTGACATAAGCTTCTAAATGTTGTGCATAAAATGCCAGGACAGTTCAAAACCCCCCCAAATGACCCCATTTTGGAAAGTAGACACCCCAAGCTATTTGCTGAGAGGCATGTCGAGTCCATGGAATATTTTATATTGCGACACAAGTTGCGGGAAAGAGACAATTTTTTTTTTTTTTTTTTTTGCACAAAGTTGTCACTAAATGATATATTGCTCAAACATGCCATGGGAATATGTGAAATTACACCCCAAAATACATTCTGCTGCTTCTCCTGAGTACGGGGATACCACATGTGTGAGACTTTTTGGGAGCCTAGCCGCGTACAGGACCCCGAAAACCAAGCACCGCCTTCAGGCTTTCTAAGGGCGTGAATTTTTGATTTCACTCTTCACTGCCTATCACAGTTTCGGAGGCCATGGAAAGCCCAGGTGGCACAAAACCCCCCCAAATGACCCCATTTTGGAAAGTAGACACCCAAAGCTATTTGCTGATTCTTTCAATATGGTCCATCTCTAGAATCCAATCAGTCAGTGATGGAGCATGTGCCGACCGCCAATGGCGCGGTATTACTGCTCTTGCAGCTGTCAACCAGTGTCTTAAAAGGACCTTTTTAATGCTTTTGTACGAGCCAGGTAAGATGGATAATAAAGTAATTTGAGGTGTGTTGGGAATAGTCACCCCAGTTGCACGGGTATGAAGCTGCAGTATCATGTCCCTAAAATTATGTACCAAAGGACATTCCCACCAAATATGTAATAAAGAACCTTTGGCAGAATGACAACGCCAACACAGGTCTGAAACATTTGGATATATCCGGTGAAGCAACAACGAACATCTATACCACCGAGAGAGAAGCTTAAAATTCGTCTCGTGAGCCTTGATTGCTAACGACAAACTATGTGTAAGAATAAACGCTTTTTTCCATTCCTCTGGCTTAATTTCAACATTCAAGTCCATTTTCCACTTATTTTATGAACTCCGGGAGACATGTATGGAGTCTAAGAATAAGAACCCCATACACTGCAGACAGAATATGTTCTGGTGTATTTTGTTGTAGCAAAAGAGACTCAAAGGTATCTGGCTCTCTATTAAACACATCTATAGAAGGAAAAGAAGAGAGAAAAGACGTTATTTGCCGATATTCCAACCAATGTTTAATTGATTGTTGCTGAGTAGGGATCAAATCTGAAAGCAATGGGAGATCTCCCTGATAAATAGTTTGGGATATACGACGATTTGACTCCTTACTCCATACCAGAATATGTCTCCGTGCCATTGCCGGTAAGAACCCTGGGTTACCAAACAGGGGTGTCATTAATCCCACTTTAGGCGAAAGTCCTAACTGGGTTTGTAGTTTATCCCAGGTACGCAATAAATGTGCTGTAAGAAAGGATACCGAGGAAGGTGGACCCCGGGCAGAGATATCTAGCCAGGGAAGCACCTGGAGATCCAAGGGAGCAATTGACTGTTCTATGTGTACCCATTGTTTAAGATGAGAGTGATTGAACCAGTTTACTAGTCTAGTTAACACTGCTGCAGCGTGGTAGTAGTATAGGTCGGTTGCCCCTGCGCCCCCTTTTGTTTTGGGGAGAGATAAAATTCTCCTTTGCAATCTAGATCTATTACATCCCCAGATAAACCTTGTAAAGGTAGATTGTAGAATGGTAAAAAAGGAACGGGGGACCGCTATAGGTATGGTTTGGAAAAGGTAGAGAAAGCGTGGTACTATATCCATTTTTAAAATATTGATCCTCCCAAACCATGAGTAATGGACTCACTCGTACTTCTTAATGTCCTGTATTGTACACTGCATAAGAGGATAATAATTTTCTATATATAGCTTAGTAAGAGCTTGTGAAATTTTTATGCCCAAGTATTGAAGTGTCGAAGTACAGATCTTAAATGGGAAATTATTCCCTAGAGCCTGAACTTGACGTAGTGATAGAGAGACATTGAGAATTTCTGATTTGGACAAATTTACTTTAAAATTGCTCAGAGCTCCAAAACGCTGAAATTCATACAGAATAGATGGCATGGAGACATGTGGGTTGGTAATATAGAGAAGCAGATCGTCAGCAAATACTGCCAGCTTCACCTCCTGTCCGTCTAATGGTATGCCTGAGATACAAGGATTTTGTCTAAGAGCAGTTACCAAATGTTCCATTACTAAAACAAACAATAGGGGAGACAGCGGACATCCCTGACGTGTACCATTTTGAATAGGAAGGTTAGGGGATAATGATTGATTAATTCGTATTCTTGCTCTTGGCTTGGTATAGAGTACCATAATTTTTCTTAACAGAATTGTTCCTAATCCTATTTGAATCAAAGTATGTTCCAAAAACGGCCACCTAACCCGGTCAATTGCCTTCTCAGCATCCACAGAGAGAAGGCAAGCTGGTATCTTTGTTGATTGGGTATATTCGATGAGTAAAAGAGATTTAAGCGTGTTATTGCGTGCTTTTCTCCCCTGTATAAACCCAACTTGATCTGTATGTACCAAATTGGGAATATGGGATTGAAGACGTGAGGCAATCAATTTGGCATATATCTTGATATCTACCCCAATTAAGGATATAGGACGATAACTAGAACACAGGTTTAAATCCTTATCAGGTTTAGGAAGTAGTGAGATGTGCACTTCTAATGTCTGGGGTACAAACCCATTAATATCAGATATGCTATTAAACACTCAAAGCATAAATGGTGTAATAGAATCCTTATAGGTCTTATAAAATTTCGATGTAAAACCATCGGGGCCGGGACTTTTACCCGATGGTGTATTCTTAATCACTTCCAATAATTCTTCGAGTAAAAACGGGGAGTCCAAAGAATTCCCACTATTTTCATCTAATATTGGTATAGCAGTTTCAGACACATATTCCTGTATACGTATACGATGACCAAGAGAGTCTGGGTCGCAGGATGATGGGGGAGTAAGATTGTACAACGCTGTGAAATAATCACAGAATGCCTTTTGAAGAAGGATTGGATCTGAAGTAATTTCTCCAGATGGTAACTAATGCTAGGTATAAAAGTCACTGGGGATCGGGGATGCAAAGACCTTGCAAGTGACTTCCCAGCCTTATCTCCATACCGGTACTTTCCCAGGGCATATCTATATTGACTTTTACAGTGGGAAACCTCCAAAGACTGCAGCAAAGATGATTGTACCAAAGATATATCAGCCAATAGCTCCGGAGTTGGGGTCTTTTTGTGTGAGATCTCCAACGCCCGAAGTTTTGACAGGTCGTCCTGTATAGTTGCTGATCTTTCTTTTTTTAGGCGAGCTCCATGTTGGATAAATATTCCTCTTACTACTGCTTTCAAGGCCTCCCACTGTATAGGTAATGGGGTCTCGTCATGTTCATGGTCAGCGATAAAATTCTTGATCGCTGCCAAAACTGCCTGATGACATAATGGGTCTAGCATAAGGGTTTCGTTTAAACGCCATGACCAATCAGACCGTGGGGTCTGGGGAGGTTGTACTGTCAAAAAAAGAGGTGAGTGATCAGACCAGATGAAAGACCCAATGTCCATTATTGGGTTCCATTCTAATAGTTGTGTTCCCGTGAAAAAATAATCTAGCCTACAATAGGATTGGTGGACTGGGGAATAGTATGTATAATCCCGCTTTTTCGGATTTAGAATACGCCATAAGTCAAGCAATCGGTGTCCAAACAACTTTCTTTTCAGAGCTCTCAACCGACTGTAGGAGATATTTGATCGCTGAGAGGAGGTGTCCAGTTTGGGTTCTAGAACTATATTAAAATCTCCTCCTACAAGGATTGTACCTTCTGCAAATTCTGTCAAGAGATGAAGATATTGTGTAATTGCCGTTATTTGATCATAATTAGGAATATAGAAATTGGCGATTGTATAGACTCTATTCCACAGCCTGAATTTGAGAAAAAGATGCCGGCCATTGGGGTCAGTCACATGCTCCAAGACCGATACTGGTAGACGTTTATGGATAGCAATGGAGGCTCCCCTACTCTTGGACGAGGACAAGGTACTATGAAACCAACTTGAATAGTATCTTCGTGAGCATGCTGGGATGCAATTTGCTTTAAAATGGGTCTCTTGGAAAAGTATAACCCTTTCATGACTAAGCCTATTTTTGAAATTTGGTGTTTACAAGTTAAAATCCGTATTTTTTGCTAGAAAATTACTTAGAACCCCCAAACATTATATATATTTTTTTAGCAGAGAATCTAGAGAATAAAATGGCGATTGTTGCAATATTTTTTATCACACGGTATTTGTGCAGCGGTGTTTTAAACGCAAATTTTTGGAAAAGTGACACTTTCATGAATTTTAAAAAATCCAAACAGTAAAGTTACCCCAATTTTTTTGTATAATGTGAAAGATGATGTTACGCCGAGTAAATAGATACCAAACATGTCACCCTTTATAATTGCACGCACTCGTGGAATGGCAACGAACTACAGTACCTTTGAATTTCCATAGGCGACGCTTTAAAAATTTTTTACGGTTACCAGGTTTGAGCTACAGAGGAGGTCTAGGGCTAGAATTATTGCTCTCACTCTGACGATTGCGGCGATACCTCACATGTGTGGTTTGAACACCGTTTACATATGCAGGCCCGACTTCCGTATGCCTTTTCTTCGCTACGTGAGCTCGCGGTGACAGGAGCACTTTAAAAATTTTTTTTTTTTTTATTTATTTTATTTATTTTTGTACTTTATAAATTGTGTTTAAATTTTTTTTTTTTTTTTTTTACTTTTATTGCTGTCACAAGCAATGTAAACATCCCTTGTGACAGTAATATGTGGTGACAGGTACTCTTTATGGAGGGATGGGGGGTCTAAAAGACCCCCCATCCCTCCTTTACACTTCAAAGTATTCAGATCGCCGAAAACGGCGATTCTGAATACTGTGTACTTTTTTAAATTCGGCGCCATTGGCAGCTTCCGCGTTTACAACAAGAAGGCTGGAACGAAGCCGCTCGCAGCTTCGTTCCAGCCCGCTCCCAGCCGCCGAAGGCAGCCGAACGGACACCGGGCCTCCCGATCGCACGGGAGGCCCGGTAACAGTGGCGGGAGGCGGCGGGAGGGGGGGTTGTCCCCTCCCGCTCCTCCGGTATAACAGCCGAGCGGCTTTTAGCCGCATCAGTTGTTATACACGGGTAGCCGATCGCCCGCTGTAAACAACGGTACCGGGATGATGCCTGCAGCTGCGGGCATCATCCCGGTATAACCCCGGAAAGCCGAGTACGCATATCTGCGTACGGACGGCGGGAAGGGGATAATATCTACCATAGCTTTATGTAGAGCATATAAAATTTGACCTCTTTTTGATTGTTTATTGATACCCTTAACATTATATGAACAGAGTTTCAATGAGAATGGCAAAGATTGTTTAGTCGCCATTTCCTGGCTTGTGACGAAAAAATGAAAAAAAAGCAAAAATGACATTTCAAAGGAAAAAGAGTCATTTTAAACTACTCGCCGCTATTAATGAATTGCCGGTCCGACAATACACATAAAAGTTCATTGATAAAAACTGCATGGGATTTTCCCACAGGGGAACCCCGATCCAGAAAAAAAAAAAAAAACTGGTGTGGGGGTCCCCCTAAATTCCATACCAGGCCCTTCAGGTCTGGTATGGATATTAAGGGGAACCCCGCGCTAACATTTTTAAAAAATGACGTAGGGGTCCCCCTCAAAATTCATACCAGACCCTTCAGGGTTAATAAATTTTAAGGAGATAGCCCATGGGTGCCCGGGGTATATTTTATTTTATTTCTGTGTGGTAGATCTGTTTTCTGTATACACGCCCTAGCATTATTGATGGAGGTACCCTCATACACGTAATCTGTCAAGCTCTCAGTTTTGGTTTTTGTTTTGTCTTTTTATTTTTTCATAGCACTATATACCATTGTGACTTATATGCTTTGATATGCTCTGCTATTTCAGTATACAAGAAATAATTCTTATCTAGTATTTCATCCAAAATCCCAAAGTAATTATTTAGCCTTTTCATCATGTCAATACCCTATCCGCTTCCCGAGGGGAACCATGCCCAGGCCATGTCCTTTTCCAAGAATAATGATCTGGCATAACGGTGTTTGGGGGGTGGGGTATCTGGGATAAACACCAGCCCTGAGCAAGTGATGTCCCTCATTGCCTCAGAGAATTCCCATTATCGGGGCCAATGAGGCCAAGTAGCACTATCCCTGGGGATCACTTAGGAATCCATGGATGGCATGTCCTTCCACAACAAATGTATGTGCTGTTGCCCAAGGCTAGTGGCTGTCTGCCAAGGATTTGTTGGGTACCTTCAGAGAATCCTGCAAGGGCAAGCTGTGAGAGTAGTTTTGAAATCTCAGTATGGGGTTCAGGGGTATGTATGAAGGTATATAGTGTGATTTAGGGCATGATCTGAGGTGTCAAAAACTGTGGAGTGATCTGAGCACATGGAGAAGTTGATTCTAGTGTGACTGCATACTTCCTTACCTTTTGATGAGTTACCCAATCTAAAACGCCAATCTGGGAAATGACTCCCTCCCATTGCTTGGAAGGTAACAGGACTGTTCCTTAGTGTCATCTGCACTCTGGTGAGAGTAATGGGGGGTGTTAGGTTTAAAAAGGGGGTGATATTCAGAGGTACAGTCATAAGTGGAATACGGGTTGTACTAGGATGCAGTTTACTACATATCCAACATCTGTCATATCCTGATTTCTGAGCATAGCTATATTTAAATTTAAGTAACAACATGTTTTCTGTGAGACTATTAGTTTTAGTTCCCTCAGACTCTGAATACACATCCCTTTTCCATGTCTAATAAGTGTGTTATTAGTGGTGTTATTGGGTGGGCCACATATGACCTTAAGGGCCCCCAGTCCTTCAGGATGATAAATACAGTGAGTTGTGATCCATGTTGGTAGGAACACCACAAAAGTCAGTATGATCAGGAGGCCCAAGACCTTCCCAGAAGTCTGTGGTGAAATAAGCAAGGTCATCTTTTTCAAAGTCTAAACCACCTTTTTCACACACTATTCGAGAACTTATTTCACCTGCTTCGCCTCTATGTACTTTGTCTTGCTTCTTAGGTGTTTGGTTCACCTTTTTCACGTGACTGGCATGGATCCAAGCCTGATGTCCTTCTACCAGGATGGCTGTTTGGGTCACCGCAATCACTGTAGTTGGGGGTCCAAAGGGATACTCTTGCTTCTTAATACGATTCAAGGACTGGACCACCACAATGTCTCCCACCTGGAACGGGTGAGCTGGTTCCTGTGAAGAAAAAGGAGAGGTGTGGGCAACACGTTTTTCAACTCTATCCTAGGTTTCAATCAAATGCTTAACATACTCTTCCTGTATGAGATCACGATTCCCTCTTTCTAACATTAGGAGCTGTCTGGCCCATGGAGTGGGGAAAGGCCTACCCATTAAGACTTCAAATGGAGAGAAACCTGTGGCTCTTCAGGGAGTCATTCTTACCCCTGCAAGGACTGCAGGCAGTACCTTTCTCCATCCATTGAAAGTTCCCCCTGTAGCATTCCCAATTTTATCCTTAAGAGTCCTATTCATTCTTTCTATTATGCCTGAACTCTGTGGGTGGTATGGGATGTGAAACTTCCAGTCAATCTTCAGTGCTTTCACTAAATCTTGACACACTTTGGCTGTGAAAGCGGGACCATTGTCTGACTTTATTTGCAGAGGGCAGCCCCACCTTGGGATTACCTCCCATGCAAGGATTCTGACTACTGTTTGTGCATCTTCCTTTGCGGTAATGAACACTTCTAGCCATCGTGAGAACATGTCTACTATCATGAGTAAATATTTCTGTCTCTTGCCTACTTTGGGCATGTGTATAAAATCAATTTGAAGATGAGTGAACGGTGTGGATGAGTAAATGAGGTGTTCATGCTTAACTTTGTATGGATTCTTTGGATTATTCCTAAAACACGTGATACATCTTGCAACAAATGACTTCACTAATGAAGGGAGTTCTGGAATGAAAAAATCGTAATCTAATAATTCACATGTCATCTGCCAGTCTCTGTGTCCCACCCCATGATGTTGCGCGTACTTAGAATCAGTGTAGATGTTTACTTCCTGTTCTGCAAAGAGCTGACAGGCTCATGTGAGCTTGATCAGCTCTGCTGCCTGAGCTGAACTGATTACATCAGGCAGCTGAACTACTTATAGCCTGCATGATACGTGATATAATTTGGTCTTGAACAAGAGCCATCCACAAATACATTTTGTGCATTGGGGAGAGCGATTGAAGACATGTCAGATCTGGGAGATGTTTCCTGGTGTATGAGATCCATACACTCATACTGGGTTAACACCTCATCCTCCTCACCTTTCAGCCCTAATAAGGCATTCATGATAGGAACGGGACCAGAGTTAGGTGATGCATATCTTATCTCAAGTTTTGGGTTGGACAGCAAAATCACCTCATAGCCACTCAGCCTCTGAGCTGACATATGTTGAGTGTGAATATTTTTAAGTAGAATGGAAACATTGTGGCTAGTGTGTAATGTAGTTGCATGGCCTAGAATGAATGAAGTAGCCATCTCTACAACCATTGCACAGGATGCTAAAACCCAGAGACATGCCAGTATGCCTTGTACTGGCATCGGTACCACTCCTGCAAAAAATGCAACACAGCGAAGTTTACCCCCATGCTCTTGTGCTAGGACTCCCGCCATAGCTTTACAATTGTCTCTTGCATACAAATGGAACATCTTTTCTTACACAGGTAATCTGAGGCCAGGAGCCGTAACCATTGCAATTTTAAGGTATACAAAAGCATTACACATTTCATCATTCCATTTTATACAGTCTGTCATGTCAACATTTGTGGCTTGTCTCAGAAGTTTATCATATTAGGAACAGTCAGATATCCATTGGTGGCAGTAACCAATCATACCAAGAAAAGACAGCATATCTTTCTTAGTAAGTGGGCGGGGCAGACCCACGAGCTGTGGCTCTCTTGTGACTGATTTTCCACTCTCCTTTGGTGAGCACAAAGCCAATGTATTCTACAGTTTTGTAGCTTTTTTCTAGAGACCATTGCCTGCTAACCAATGTAGCAGGTCTACACCATCCTCTTTGCACGCAACCTGACTTGGACCACACAACAATAAATCATCAACATACTGTAACAAGACTGAACCATGGCGGGGAGTCCAGGACTGCAAGGTTGCCTGGAGGACTACCGAGTAAACTACTGGGGAATCCACATACCCCTGGGGCAATCTACACCATGTCATCTGGCGATTTCTAAAACAAAATGCAAGTAGTGGCCGCATCTCCTGATCCACTGGGACCAAAAAATATACATTTGTTAAATTAATTACAGGAAATATTCAGCATCAAATGAAACAGAGGTTAATAGAGGTGGCACATCAGGCACTATACATGCCACAATCAAGTTGTTTACAGCTCTAAGATCCCATACAAACCTACAACTGCCATCTGGCTCTTTTACTGGATTTATAGGCGTGTTAAAGGGTGAGACTGTCTCTTTTAGAATTCCATTTTTTTAAGAAAGTGTTCCACTATCGGTGCTATTCCTTCCTTTTTCTCTTTTGACAAGAGATATTGTTTATGATAAACAGGCTGTGCCCCATCTTTTATTTTTTTTAATACAAACGTTTTTATTGGAGAGTAGAAAAAGACGGTACAAAACAAAAAAAAGAACAGGTGAGGGATGCAACCCAGAATGGTAGACATTACACATAGTCATAATGGAACCATGTTGAAATGTATATCTTTACCGGAAATTAGTGCCAAATACAGGTACGTCTCATTACAGCTCATCCATAAGAAAATAACAGAAGAACATAACGTGAAAATAACACAAGAAAAAACAGATGAGATAAAAACTAACAGAGATGTCTGAGGTATGTTGAGACAAGAGCTAAAATCGTATATAATAAACAATTTCTGTAGTGCCCTCAGTTATTCAGAGCTAGACCCAGAGGCAGTACCATGTGCCCTGGGGAGGGATCACACACAGCCGGGGGAAATAAAAGACTAGAACACGTGCAAACTGCCCTAGTTTACTATAAGATGCAATATGTGGACCAGCCGGACCATTTTTTATGGAAAACCTGTATAGTGTCCATTATCTTATGGTGGATTTGCTCCATGAGTTTTTCAGTTTCCATGTGTTGGAGTATTTGAGCCCAAGGCACCGAGTGTGAATGCCAGTTTAAGGCTATAGCCCATAGTATAGCACCGAATAGGGTATTAATTAATTTTTGGTTTGTGGGGGGATATTTATATAGGGGTAAAGAGTGGGCACATCTTAAAGTAATCAGGGATCCCGAAATTTGTGCCACCCTATTGGCTGCCAGACCCCATATATTTTTTAGATGGGGACAGCTCCAGAAAGTGTGGAGTAAAGTGCCCGTGGTCTGACAACCCCTAAAGCAGGTATCGGGAACCCCAGGGTAGAATCTATGTACCCTATCTGGAGTGAGGTACCACCTAGTATGAAGTTTCACAACTGTGTCTTTGATTGACATAGACTGCGAGCATTTATGCATGTTTTCTAGCAGTTCTAACTAATCCTCTGGGGAGAATTCTTGGCCCATGTCTGCTTCCCAGTGGGTCATAGCTGTAGATTTCTCAGGTAAGTGCAGGTCATTGAGGTATCCATACAATAAGGAGATGAATCCTTTCTCTCTAGGTAAATTATGACAGACTGTTTCAAATTGAGAGAGTCTGAGGTTGGCATTCAACAAGCACATAAATTCATAAAAATGCCTTATTTGGAGGTATTTATAGAACTCAGACCTTGGGATATTATGTTGTTCCTGGAGGAATGCAAAGGTGCAAAAATGTGCCCCTTGTGTTAGAGCCTTCAGAGTGGTGAGTTCCTTTTCCTCCCACCAGAAAAATTTGTCAGGTGATTCGTATGCTGGAGGGAATTTTGTGTCTCCTAAGAAAGAGGCTAAGGGGGGTCTAATTGATCTTAATTTAAATTTCAGTTGGTATAGATTCCAGAGATGTATAGTTTGGCTTACAACATTATTTAGAGTGCTTAATTCCCTGGGCCTTGCCCCAGACCTTCACAGCAGGCCTGGAATATAAAATGGGCGAGCAGAGATTGTCTTGAACAAGAGCCAGGGAATTTGCGTTGGGGGGCATGCCAGTGGGCTGTTTGGGCTAATCTAGCTGCTAAATAATAGAGCCATATATTGGGTAGAACCAACCCACCTCGTGATAGTGGTCTAGCGATTAATTTGCCATATCTTGGTGGCTTGTTTTTCCAAATAAATTTATTGATGGCCCTTTGGATCAGCTCAATATTTTGGTGAGATATATATAGATGGGGAGGGCTCTAAAAAAGTACAGAAGTTTAGGGAGTATAGACATTTTAATGCCTGTAACCCTCCCTAACAAGGATATAGGGAATGATGACCAAAGGCGTAACCATTGTTTGACTTTGGAGGAAGCTTGGCATTATACATAGCCTGTAGGGAGGGGGCCAAGCGTATTCCTAGATAATGAAGTGTACTATCTGAAAGTGCAATACCAAATGAGTCCTTGAGAGTGGTTAAGGTGTGTTGTGGTATGTTAATTGGAAGGGCCGAGAATTTTGTGAGATTTACTCCTAGGCCAGATATAGAGTGTAAATCCTTTAGGGTATAGAGCAAGTTAGGAAGCGATATGATTGGGTCTGGTAGGAACATGAGTACATCGTCAGCATATAAACTCATTTTAAATTCTTCCTCTCCCTTCTGGTATCCTTTAATATTTGGGTTTGTGATAATCACCCTGGCCAAGGGTTCTATTACCAGGGCGAATATTAAATGGGACAGAGGACATCCCTGCCTAGTATCCCTGCCCAGGGGGAAATATTCTGAGGAGCAGCCAGGTAGTTTTATTCGGGTGTGTGGATTGTGATATAGGGCATTAAACCCATTTACAAATTCCCCTGAGAATCCGAATTTGGTGAGAATGGCATTTATGTATGGCCAGAGGATGCTGTTGAACACCTTATGTATGTCTAATCCTAGGATTAGGACTTTGCGGGAGAAAATGTTGGCATCTTGGATAATGTTCACTGCCAGGCGAATATTGTCAGTGATCTGTCTTGTGGGGATAAAGCCAGTCTGTTCTGGACCAATTAGTGAGGAAATGATGGGTACCAATCTATCCGCCAGAACCCGACCAAGTATTTTGAGGTCGTTATTGAGGACTGAAATTGGTCTATAGTTTTTTTGGAGGGAGTGATCCTTATTAGGTTTGGAGATAAGTGTCATGTTTGCGATGACGTTGAGCATGAGCATGTCGTTTGGGAGTTTTTTTGCCTTATAGGGTGTGGTTAATCCATTTGGTAATTTTAAGGGCTAGTGTACTTACAAATTTTTTATAGTACAGTGAGGTATACCCATCAGGGCCAGGAGAAGAATCAATGTTTTCAATGATTTAATGACAGTTATAATTTCTTGTTCAGTACAAGGGGCATTGAGAGCACTTTGTTGCTCCTTTAATAGTGTTGGGAGGGGCAGAGAGTCCAGTCATGAGTTTAAGTTATTGGAGGTGGGTGGTCTGGAGGTGACAGTAGGGATTCGTAAAAAGAGGTGAATATTTGGAGGACCTCTTTTGGGTGAGATAATAATTGGCCTGATCCGTTTCTTAGTTTGTTAGACGTGTCGGTTGTAGGGATTAGTGAAGTTTGCGTGTAAACATGGCTGAGGCCAAGTTACTATGTAAAAGGAACCGAGTCTTAGACCATTGTAGGGATTTTTCAGTTTGGTCTGATAAGAGTGTATCCAATTCCACCCTTTTCAAGTTGATCTGTCTCAGTGTGTTAGAGGAATGGGATTGGGTATAGAAATGGTAGAGTTTGTCGAGTTCAAAGGAGAGCGATTTGATTTTCGCTATCCTTTGTCGTTTTCTGATAGTGGCTAATTCAATGAGGTGGCCATGAATGACCGCCTTATGGGCCGCCCACAGTATGGAGGGGCATATGTCTTCAATGTTGTTTAGTCTGAAGTATTCGGCTAAATGGTCCAACAACTGTGATACAATTTTGGGGTCAGGTAACAAGGAGTCATTCAGTCTCCAGGAGGCCGTCATTGGGGAAAGTCCTATGTGAGAGGTGTGGAATGAAACCACATGGTGGTCTAACCAGAGGCATGTATGTATGGATGCTGAGGAAGAGTTAGCTAGTAGGATGGGTGAGCTGAGGATGTAGTCCAACCTGGCATAGCTATCATGAGGGTGGGAGTAATGTGTATATTCCCTCACTCCGGTGTTCAGGGCCCTCCATGTGTCAATCAGTTGGTGTGTGCCCATTGATCTGTGCAGAGATTTGGGGAAAGGGTTAGCCGAGTGCACCAGAGCGACCAGGTTAAAGTCTCCCCCATATGTGGGGAGGTATACCTGTCAAGTATGTTGAAGAAGGAACTAAAGAATGTGCTCTGTGAGTTATTGGGGGCATATACGTTAGCTATTGTGAGGGCTTTGTCCTGAAATTCACCCTGTAGGATAAGGAACCTACTTCCTGGATCTTTATAGATGTGCTTAACATCAAATGACATAGTATTTTTTTTTCAACAATAGATTTTTATTGACATTTTTCATTTCTTTTGTACAAGAGAAGGATAATAAAATAAAAAAAATAAACAAACATGAACAAGATAATGTGACATATTTTTTGAATGGGACATTGTAAACACTTGTCTTATTAGTATAGCTTTTACAAGTCAGGTTCACATAGGAAAAGATTCCAACATATTTAACTTAGAGGTAATAGGTACAATCAATAAGTTCAAATAAATCAAATATTGACTTAGCACTTAGATCTTGTTTATCTTTGTAACGGGTTCCCAGAGACCCCCGCCAAAACGCCCCTCATGGGAACACACTGCGATGGGCCAGGCCCCACCCCTAAATCTGGCAACATCACTCTAAGTGGCATGAGTTATGGAACAATTCAACTTGCCATCAATTGGACTTAAACCCGGACTATTCAAATTAGGCTTGGGTAATCATAGGCGTTTAACTGTGTGTAGAACATTTTAAATAAGAAAAATATGATGTTACTTATAACGAGATAATTTTTAACAGGTGTATATAAAAGGTATAATAATTAAACTTTATTTTTAGCATACCAGTCCAATCAGGGTTTCCAGTCTTGAGGTTGTGCTTGGTAATTACCCTGAGAGGTAGCAAACATTACTTCATATGTGATGTGTAAATGAGAGGTTCTTAGAACTTCTGTGATGGTTGGAACTTCCGTTTTTTTCCAGCCTTTAGCTATTTCTAGTCTAGCGCTTAGTATATGGGAAACCATTTTCCTTAACCTGGGTGGGATTTCTTCTATTCCTAAGGATAGAATGGCCAAGCCTGGGTTTTGAGGAAGGTGGGTATTCGTAATATTAGCTATTGTGCTGTAGATGGTGGACCAGAGGGTTTGCAGTGAAGGACACTTCCAAAATATATGAATCAGTAAACCTCTGTTACCAGAATTTCTCCAGCACAGTGGGGAGGCATGTGGTGTGAAACTTGCTAGTCTTGTAGGTGTTAAGTACCACCATAATAGTAATTTTTGGTATAGTTCCCATAAATTAGCACTTTTGGTGGCTTTATAAGTAGATGCCATTGCTTTTATCCATTGCTCATTGGAGTAGGAGGTCTAGAAGTCTATTTCCCACGTTCTCATAGAGGGGGTTTTGGTGAAAATTGATTTTTAGTTTAGATTGTTATACATTAGAGAAATTACTTTGTTTGAGGAAGTGGGGTTTGTGAGATATAGAAACACTTTCCATGGTAATTTAGTGGATATGTCAGGGATTGTTGATAACAGATGTGAAATTAGGATATAGGCATACATATCATCTGGGTTTAGTCCAAACTCTAATTGGGATGCTCTGAAGGACTTAGTTGCTGGGCCAACTTTTATATCTGTGACATTCGTGATACCTTTGGTTATCCAATGTTTGATTTTTAAGTTTGGGATCAGGAGGAGCAGTCTGGATATAGATAAAGGAATGGACTTAGAGGGTGTATCACCTATTGGAGTATTTAGGAGAGTTTTCCAAGCTTGGATTGTTGCATACATTGGTGGTGAATCACCTATGGGGGTCTTGGGCATAAATCTACTAGCTAGTAATAAGTCTGGTAAATTTTTGTGTGGGCATTGGTGAATCTCTAATTCGCGCCACCTAGATGTATGGTTATGTAGGAACCACTGTCTGGCCTGTGCCAGGGAGGCAGCTAGATAGTAGTCTTTTAATAGAACATGCCCTACTCATCCAACTCTTCGTGATTTGATTAGATTTGGAAAGCACATCTATCTTTTTTCCCTTGCCGTAGAAAGCTATTTACCATTGATTGGGCTTTAGCAAAGAATGAGTCAGGGACAGGAATGGGAAGGGTTCGGAACAGGTAAATAAATTGGGGAAGTATAGTCATTTTGAAAGCGGCCAATCTTCCAGACCTCTGTCAACTCTGTCTTGGACAAGGTCTGTAGCTTGGGATTGAGTTTAGTGAGAAATGAGGCATAATTTGCTTCAATAAAATGGCTAGTGGTTGCTGTCAATGTTATACCCAGATATTGTATTCCTTCAGTACTCCAGGAATAAGGGTATCACAATTCCAATTTGGTTTGCAGTGTTGAGTTAATTCCTAGATCCAATATGTGAGATTTGCTATCGTTGACTTTATAATAAGAAACACGATTGAACATAGCTAGGGTGTAATTTGCTGCAGCCAGGGAAGATTCCACGTCTGTCATAATCAAAATTATATCATCCACAAATAAGCTGATAGTATGGGTCCCTTTACCAGCTGGGAAGCCTTTAATGTGTAGGTGATTTCTTATGTAGATGGCTAGGGGTTCCATAAAAAGGTTAAATATTAAGGGGGACAATGGACACTCCTGCCTGGTTCCATTAGATATTGTAAAAGGCATAGATAATACCCCAGACATATACACCCTGGCAGATGGCTTAGAATATAAAGCCATAATGGCTGTGAAAATTCTTCCAACAAAGCCAAATGAGTCTAGCACCCAGGCTAAATACTGCCAGTGTATGTGATCAAAGGCCTTCTCAGCATCCAGCGTCAGGAGCAGAGAAGGCCTCTCCTGCATTTCAGCCACGTGGATAATATTCACCAACCTTCTAGAAGTGTCCGATGTTTGCCTATTTTGGGTAAAAACCCTTTGGTCAGGATGTATAAGTGTGGGGATGATAGTAACCATGCGTAAGGCTATCAATTTTGCGTATAGGTTTTGTTTGAGGGGAGTGTTTCAATAGCCTTATGGATTTCTAGTTCTGTAAATGGTAAATTTAAGGAATGAAGCTGATCAGGTGTTAATTTAGGCATAGATATAGAAGCTAAGAATCCATTGATTGACTCTAGATTTGGCTGATATGTTTGAGGGTCGTCCTTTAAATTGTATAATGACCCATAATAGAAACTAAAGGCATCTGCTATTTTTTGTGGGTGGTATTCTTTTTGTTTAGTGCCTGGGTGGACTATATAAGGAATTTTCATTTTATATCTGTGTCCCTTAATGTTCTGTGCTAGAAGCTTGCCAGCTCTATTACCATGGACATAATAATTCATTTTTAATCGTCTGGGTGCTTTTTCAAAATTATCTATTAATAAGAGTCTAAGGTCATGCCTAAGTTGTGATCATTTTTTGAGAGGGTCTGCCTGGCGTTAGTTTTGTTTTGAGCATCTAAATTTAAGATTTGAGTGAGTTTGACTAACCGTTTTTGCCTCTGCTTCTTTGCCCTCACCCCAAGCTGTACCAAAATGCCCCTCATGAACGCCTTATGGGCATTCCACCAAATAAAGGGGTCTTGTACTGAACCCACATTATTAGTTAGAAATTCCTGTAAATGAGTCTGTAGAACTGTTTTGGTCTCTACTTGTTGCACCAAATATGTGTTGTTTCTCCATAATGGACATTGTTGGCTGAAGATGCATAGAATAACGGAAGAATGATCAGACCATGTTATTGTATTTATGGTAACATTTTTGGTCAACAGTAATGCCCCGTACACACGATCGGACATTGATCGGACATTCCGACAACAAAATCCATGGATTTTTTCCGATGGATGTTGGCTCAAACTTGTTTTGCATACACACGGTCGCACAAAGTGGTCAGAATTTCCAATCGCCAAGAACGCGGTCACGTACACCGCGTACAACGAGACTATAAAAGGGCAGTTCAGAACCAAGCGCGGCACCCTTTGGGCTCCTTTTGCTAATCTCGTGTTAGTAAAAGTTAGGTGAGAGACAATTTGCGCATTTTCAGGCTCGTGGCTTTCAGATCATTTTCTGCTGTTCAGTTTGTGCTTGTGCGTTTGTATCTGGTCTTCAGTGCGTCCAGCGAGTACAATTGACTTGTCATTGTGTTCGTGTTCATTCATTACTGATTTTCAGGTCGCTCTTCACAGGCCTTGCTGTTCTTCAGTGCGTTCTGTTACTTCGTTCTTAGCAGCCGACCGTTTTCTAGCCATGTTGCGTATACATACTCCTCGTGGAGTTCGTGCTGTGTGGGGGCTTGGTGTTGGGGTTCTTACCTTGACACAAGTCCAGTCCATGAACAGGGTGGGGAGGAGTTCATGGACCAAGAATTGGTTGCTTCAGCGTGACCAGTTCTGTCACATGCTTTTGTTCCGTGAGATCAGTGAGAATAATCCTGATGATTTCAGGAACATTCTCCGGATGACGGACCCTGTATTTCACCGTTTGTTGGCTTTGCTGACCCCCTATATCAGCAGGCAGGATACCTGCATGAGGCAAGCCATCACTCTGGAGCAGAGGCTAGTCGCCACTCTGCAGTACTTGGCGACGGGGAGAAGCCTGCAGGACCTCAAGTTCTCGACAGGCATCTCCCCCCAGGCTCTGGGGATCATTATCCCAGAGACCTGTTCTGCCATCATCCAGGTCCTGCAGAAGGACTATAGTAAGGCAAGATTTTTATCCTTTAACATCACATTTTATTATATTTAATGTTTACTAATGTATTGTATTTCTTTCCTCATTCCCTAATTACCATGATTGTAATATGCTGTGAATGTCCCCTTTGTCCTCATGCATGCTGGATTTTTAGGTAATTTTTATTTTTGTCCTTCATACATATTTGCCTTCACTTACCTCCCCAGCATGCTCTCCTGGCCTATATTCACCTCGTCTAGTCACTTAACAATGTATTTTGTCAGCTCCATAGTAGTGCTTTTCCCTAAATACCCCCTAAAATGTGTAAAATTGTGATTTGTGCTTTAAATTCTGGCAGAGTGCCAGAGGTTTTTTTTGGGGGGGTCACAAAATCATTTGAAACCCCCTCCCCCCAACTGCTAACTCAGCTGATACCAATCCTCTATCTGCTGACTTTGCCAAACCCATACACACTATACCCACCTCTTTTGTGGTCAGATTTATGGATAAATTCCCCAAAGCATGTAGTGCAAGGGCCTACCTGAATACTTTCAAATGGTACTGTTTGAAGTTTTTGGATCCTATTATTATCTTGATAGGTAATAGCAGAATGTAAAAATGCTCAAATGTGTACAGTGTGTATTTATCTCTTTGTATTATGACACTTCTTACCTGTCCAGTGGGATGCCAATAGTGTAAGTAAGGAGGTACTGGCCAAAGTAATACACATTATTTAGGCATTCATCTCTCAATGAAGTGGAGAGGGTTACCTGTCCAAAACATCTCCCCCCCGTAAAATTCACAAAAAAAATGGCCCATGAGAGGGGGGGGGGAAATCTGATAGGTGGACCTTATACCTTTATCTTTAAATACTCCTTAAAATAAATGTATTACTGATGTTGGCCAAGAATGTTTCTGTCTAATCTGCTTTCCATGTTTATGTGAAAAATGATTAATTTTATTTTCTTGTTTGACTCCACAGTTTCCTTCCAACCCACAGGAATGGCAGACTGTGGCCTCCCACTTTGCCCAGTGGTGGGACTTTCCTAACTTCGGAGGGGCAATTGAAGGGAAGCACGTCCACATCATCCCACCACCCAACTCGGGGTCATAATATTACAACTACAAGGGGTTCAATAGTATTGTGATGTTGGCGGTGGTGTTGGCTACTTACGATATCCTGTATGTGGACGTGGGGAAGAATGGCCAGATTTCAGATGGTGGAGTCATCGCCCAGACGGAGTTCTACAGGCGTCTCCAGAATGGCAGCTTGGACTTACCACCTCCAGAAGACAATGTGGAAGGACTCCAATTCGTCTTTGTTGCTGATGAAGTGTTTGCACTGGGGGACCTTCTTATGTAGCCATTCCCTATGAGGACCCTCATCTGGACCAAAGGGTTTTTAATTACCAGCTGGCCAGAGCCAGAAGAGTGGTGGAGAACATGTTTGGAATAATAGCCAGCCGGTTCCACCTATTTCTTACACCCATACATATGACGGAGTATAAACTCAATCATATCATCCTGGCATGCTGTGTTCTCCACAACTTTTTACGGAGAAATTCTGTGAACTATGCTGGCTCAGTTGGGCCTGAATCTTGAATTCAAGTAAATGAACCAACCCTGACGGCGCTCGAAGCTGGCTGTCCTGGCTTGCCCCCCTGAGTGCCCGTGAGGTCTGTCGCAGATACCTTGAATACTTTGCGGGTGGGGGGGGCCATCAATATGCAAGACAATGTCTGAGACATTTTTTAAATAAAAAAAAATTGAACAACTAAAATATTTGCTGACATTTACTGCTTGTCTTTCTTTTAGCTGACCCTGACATACATTTGGGGAGTCCTGAAAATGGCGTGATTGTGTAATATTAGAAAGCACTGTTGGGTGTTATTTACTAAAGGAAAAGACACTTTGCACTACAAGTGCACTTGAGACTGTGCTGAAACTTGTAGTGCAAAGTGGATTTGCCCTTAGGAAATAACCCCCATTTTCACAGAAACCATCAATTTTACCAACGAACAAGTTGGGGATCATTGAAAGAAGAATCCACACATTCTTGATTATCAATCTTTTTAATACAAGCACAATCACATGTGCATTTATCAAAGGTTTTTAAAACAAACCAACATGTTTGTTGTATAACAATTTTTGGGCTCACATTAATAAAAGTAGAAATGTCCTTTTAAGGAAAAACAGACATGTTTAAAACCAACAAGAAATACACAAATCTGGAACTTACAAAGTTCAACTTTGTTAGAAATTGAAGGCAATATCAGACATGAGTATTTATAAACTGTGTTTGATATTGCGTTCAGATGAGGTGAAGTCACCCCTGGAAAAGCCACATTTTGAAGATGCACACAAATGTACGAATGTCAACATGTGCTAGCTGCCATCACGGGGGATCAAGGGACGTGTTTTGGGGGTGCAACCCCTTCCTTTCAGTTACTTTATTATTAAGGAAGGGGTTGCACCCCCAAAATACCTACATTGATCTCCCGTGATGGCAGATAGCACATGTTGACACACTGTGTGCATCTTCAAAATTTGGCTTTTCAACGCTATGTAAAAAAAGGTGCCACAATTTTTTTTGGAAATAAAGCCAACTACATTAGGGATTTTGAGGGTTTTTAAACTCTCCCTAAAACATCAATGATGTTCTTCATTTTCTGTGTCTGTGGTCTCCTCGGATGAGTGGTGTCCTCCGAGTCTTTTTGCCCCTATGTAAAAAAAAAAAAAAAGGTATACTTAGCACACAGATATTTTATGACAGAAATAAAAATATGAAACATTGCTTGGAAGTGGGGGGGGTCTCTTTTGGCAGAGTTGCAAGATGAAGAAATATTTTTTTACTTTGTCAAGCTTGAATACTTACCTGTTTTGGACAAACTGCACAGATGGAGACACCCCTATAGTATCCACTGGAGCACCTGTGTGGGCCCCCTAATAAAAAGGGTGTTCTTTTATCCTACACTAGTGCTCCAGCGTCCAGATGTGTAAACAGCTGCTGAGTGTCCTCTCCTTACACAGAATCTAGTTTTCATTTCATTCTAGTTAACAACCCAGCTAGACAACAAAATTATTTAAGAGAAGTAGGCTAGCAAAAATGTATTCAAATGCATATGTCCAAAACATGGTGTTTTCTATGCCGAACGAACAATGTTTCCTATGAACAAATAATGTGTCCATGAACATGAAAGTTGTCATTTTAAACTGTACAACAGTTAAGAAAAGCACATGGAGCAGCACGAACGTTAGAAAAATAGAGAATAGGAACACAGGACAACTACTTACTTTTTTGCAGCACTCTCCTGATCCTTCTGTACTGCTCGTGCTCCCTTAATTTGAGGTCCGGCCACCGCTTCCTGAGTTGATCCTTGGATCGTCGTACACCAAAATTCTTCTGCAGGTTGGGGTAAGGTCTATACTTCCCGTCATAGTCGGTCGTCTTCAGGATGTCAACCATCTCCAACATGTCCAAAGGACATATTTGAGGCCTTAAATCGTCCCTTCCGGGATCAGGACTTTTCTGGCTCCGGGCTTTCCTCCTCCTCCTCGTTGATATAATTAGCACGCACCTGCTCTGTCTAAGCCATGTGCTCTTCCCCACTGCGCCGAATGAGAAGAGGCGGGGAATAGACTAGAAAGAACATCAGGGGCGGGTGGAGTTTCACGCATGTGCAGTGTATATAAAGCGTAACATGCGTGCGTAGTACATACGATCTGTGAGCGGAGGAAGGAGTATTGGAGGTACTGATCATGATAACAAAGGTAAGATTAAAAATTGGGCCTATACTGCTTCTAGATTGAGGCCTATATTGGGACAAGATTAGGAGAGTTTAGCCTGACATTAGGGTTTGTCTTGTGTATTGCAGATAAAATGGATGGCTTCAATGACCACAACTTCCTCCCCCTGTTCATAGAAAAATAATGGGAGCTGCCCTGTGTGTGGCAGATCAAACACCCCCAATACAACAATAAACAAAAGAGGCAGGCAGCCTTGGAGAAACTGCTGGAGTTGGTGAAGCCGGTGGTCCCCGCGGCAACCATCCCCTATTTAAAAGCCAAAATTGGTGGCCTGAGGAGCACTTATCTTAGGGAGTGCAAGAAGGTCACGGATTCCCAGAGATCAGGAGCTGCAGCAGATGACGTTTATGTCCCCAGGCTGTGGTACTATGAGAGACTGCGATTTCTGTCAGACCAGACTGAAGTCAGGGAATCCCTCTCAACCCTTGCTTCTACTCTTCCTTCCACCCTATCTTCCACCCCAGATCAGGCTTCCGATAACCAACCTGGGACTTCCAGCCAGGAAGAAGTGGAGGAGCCCAGCTGGAGCCAGGTATAGCATTCTTCTACAGATTTCTGGTCAATAAATAAATGATGTTTACTGGATGTTATTATTGATCACTAATTGCAGATTAAATAAAGGCGTTTACATATCAATAGACATTAGTGGGCAAAAATAATTAGGACAAGAATGAAAAATGCTGGGCTCAGAATGATAGTCTGTTATATTTGTTAACATTCAATTTTCTACAGTCATGAGATGAAAATTGTGTGTGATTGTGGAATGTGGCACACAGGAGGAGGCTGTGGAATGTGGCACACAGGAGGAGGTGGGGGTTAGTGGCAGCCAGGAGGAGGCAGAGCTAATTGGCAGCCAGGAGAAGGCCGGGCCCAGTAGGAGCCTGACAGAATCCCAGGTTCCACCCCTCCGCCTTCCAAACAAAAGACCCAGGAAAGGGGAGTAACGTGCAGGATTCAGCACTCAGGCTGATTCAGGAGGCTTCTGCATCCCTCAGAGCCTTCCCCACTCCTGAAGAGGCCTTTGCCTGCATGGCTGCCACAAAACTGAAGGACATGCAGGAGGGTCAACGCCTCATGTGTGAGGACATTCTTTCTAAAGCCTTAACTAAGGGGTGAGGGGCGAAATCACACCCAATACCCACCTGTGTAAGTTGGACCATCCTCCTCCTCCTCCTCCTCCTCCTGCCACAACTCCACCACCACAGACACAGCATGGAAGGAAGCATGGAAGGAAGACCAGAGAGTGATGACCTGGGTTCAGTCTGGTCTGGCAAAAGATGCAGGCTCTTGTATGACCAAAGCCTGGGGACATACATGTCATCTGCTGCTGTTCATGATCTCTAGGACTTCTGGACCAGATTGAACTCCCTTAGATATGGACTCCTCAGGCCACCAATTTTGCAGTAAAATAATTGATGTGTGCCCTGGGGGCCAAAGGCTTCACCAATTACTGCTGTTTCTCGAACATTGCCTCCCACTTTCCTTGGTTATGAGCCCTTAATACATTTTTTGTTGGATTTATTATACTCACCTATCTGTGTTTTCCTTCAAAAAGGACAGTTTGTTTGTGAGGAGGCAGGTACATTTCGAAAATACAGTGTGAAATTAACAAGGGACACCAACACCAAACAATCTCCTTGAGATTAAATAATACAAGATAATAATGGTGTTGTGGTAACTTGACACACAAAACACACCCAAAAATATTCTGGAGTTAAAAAAAATATAGAAAAAAAAAAAAAGATTAGGCTTGAAAAAAAAAAAAAAAACCCAAAAAAAAAAAAGTTTGCAATTTTAAAATCAGATGTGACAAATCAAAATATATTGATGAAATTATGATAAATAATAAAGAAAGAAGTTTGTGAGAAGTCTGTGTGAATATGAGTAGCAATACAACTTCATTCTTCTAGCATTATAAAGAAGAACTGAGTGAGCTGCTTTCAACAATTTCAAACATTGCTCCATGACGAAAGTACTATATCCATTCTGAACGCTAATTTTACCAGACCGAGCAGTTCCGTCTTGGAATTTCTTCTGAGCATGCGTGGCACTTTGTGCGTCAGAATTGTCCCCACACAGCCGGAATTGACGCGATCTGATTTTGTTGTCGGAAAATTTTATAGCCTGCTCTCAAACTTTGTGTGTCGGAAAATCCAATGGAAAAAGTCAGATGGAGCCTACACACGGTCGGAATTTCCGACAACAAGCTCCGATCGTACATTTTCCGTCGGAAAATCCGACCATGTGTACAGGGCATAAGACTCGCTGGTCAACTAAAAAGGTCTATTCTTGTGTAAACCTGATGTGGTGAAGAAAAAAAAGTAAAAACTTTTTCGTCTGCATGAAAACAACGCCATGCATCATATACATTTTGGTTGTGTATAGAGGGGAGTAGCGAAGCATTGGTGCGTTTAGAAAGAGATGTGGAGTCACATGTTGGATCCGGCACGATGTTAAAGTCTCCGCTGATTATTAACAGACCTTTTTGAAGCTTTCGGATCTTTTTCATCAATTTATTGAAAAAATGGACTTCATGCTTGTTGGGGGAGTTCACAGTAGCAATCGTGTACATGGTAGAGTTCAGGTCACATATAAGAATCAAAAATCTACCTTGTGGGTCTATTATTTCCTCATGCAGTCTGAATGCTACTGTGTCTCTAATGGCGATGAGTACTCCTTTGGTTTTAGACTCTGCATTTGCAGTAAAAACAAAAGGGTAGTTCCTGTGTGAGCATTTAGGAGGAGCTAAAGAGCTGAAGTGGGTCTCCTGTGTACATATAATGTCACTGTTATGCATAAGGGCCCCGTTCCAAAGAGATTTAAGTTTCATAGGATGTTTAAGCCCTTTGACATTAATGGATAGAAGGTTAAGTGTCATAACCTATTGTATCCAAAGGTGCTAGAAGTCTGCAAGTATACATCTTTATGAAATGTGGCAGTCCTCTGTAGGAAAGAGTTGGGAGTTTGGAAAAAGGAAGAGTTCCCAAAGTGAAGTTGGGCATAGTACTCACATTGCAGATCGTGTTGGTTGGTTCCTTCTCCATTGGTCAGTCTGGGAAAGGACCCGGTGAGGTTAGGTATGGTATCATCTGACAATTATTGTAGTAGATTGTATGTTCTCTTGCTTCAATCAACATCCAGAATAATATAGAAAAAAGGTGGTAAAAGGATAAAAATGGAAAAAAACATTGAAACATGAATAACAGTGCATAACACCTAACATGGTGTATTAAGAAAAGAAGGTGCTGGGCACCTAACGGCAGCAGCGAACTGCTGACATATATTGGGTGTTAGTCTGACCGTACAGTCCCTGACACTATTCTCCCAGGGATTAGGACGCTGAGTGTTGACCATCCGGTCCAATTCACAAGTGCAACTTCGCATTTTTAGCAGTGACTTCCTTCCATGCTCGGTCAACCTGCCGCGGTGTGCTGGTAGTGGGGCTTACTCTATCTGGCTCAGGGCGAATATCCCATTCCTTTAAGAGAGCAACCCCTATGTCTAAGGTGGTGATTATGTAGGTGTGGTTCTCTTTGGTCACAGTCAGTTTTGTTGGATATCCCCATCTGTATGTGATTTTGTTATTTCACAACACTTTAGTCACCGTATTTAGATTCCTCCTTTTCTGAAGCGTATATTGCGACAGACCAGCAAAAAATTGTAAGCTTTGATACTGTGGAGGGATTTGGTCTTGTTTCCGCATACATGACATGAGATTCTCTTTCACATGAAAAGTGTAGTGTAAGTGTAACAGAGAAGTACATCTCTGGGAATATGGTCAGATAGATGTGACGGCTTAGGCAGGCGATGGATCCTGTTGATAGTAACGTCCAAGTCAGTGAGACTTGGAATGAGTTTTTTGAAAAGCATCGCTGCATAGGGGCCTAGGTCAGATTGTTGCACCATTTTGGGGATCCCCCTTATTTTTAGTTTGTTTCTTCTCGACCTGTCCTCCATGTCAGCTAACTTTGCTTTGATCCACTCATTTTCACCTTCTTTTTCATTGTAAGCATCAACTAGATCATTGATGGTATCAGCGTATTCTCCCATCTTAACTTCAATGTGATCCACCCTATCCTCCATTGCTTTTATGTCTCTGTTAAATTTGTGCATACAGGAGGCAATATCAGACTGGATTGTGCTTGTACATGCTAATTCTGTGTGGGGAAGGATTCAATTGATTCAAGGCATGTCTCTCGTGTCTTTCCCTGAGTCTGGCACTGGGCTAGCTGCTGGGCTCAATCCATTGCCATCTAGCCTAGGCCTGGACTTGGCAGGGCTGTTGGATGATGGTGAGGGAGGATAGGAGTGTTGGGGATCGAGTGAGGTGCATTTTGGAGGGTGATTACTTTTTTAGATGCCTTGCTATGCGGTGAGGCTGCCGGAGGAGTGTAGGCCTTGGCGCCATCTTGCCTACCGCCATTAGTTATCAGGGTATAGAAGTCCGTCAAGTACTGCGGGTGTCTATCATTACCCCGTTTACTGGGCATGATCCCGGAGGCTGCCTGGTCCGATCTGCCGTTAAATGGTATAAAAAGGGTGCTTGGATGGTCCGCTATAGGCTGCTGAATCCCTGTGTCGGCGGAGCTCCAGTGCTATGCGATCATCCAGCTCCGCTGCAGGTCACTCCCCCCATGACATAGTATTTTTATGGAAAATTGTGACCCCCCCTGGTCTTGGACTCAAAGGTTATAAAATGGTGTGCTTTAAAAGATTTGTCAAAGAATTTGGAATGGGTAGAAGAGGAAAAATTAGTCTCTTGTAGCAGTATGATGTCAGCCCCTATGTTTTTATAAAATGTGAAGGCCTTTCTGTGTATCTGAGGTGAATTAAAGCCTCTCACATTGTAAGATATTACACGGAGTCCCATATTGAATGTGAGAACCATGTCCAAGACCATAGGCGCACATAAAGAGCTCAGGGACCCCGGCTCTGCTTCAGAGTAAAATATATAACCCATATGCATTGGGCACTTGTGGTAGTTTCCATCTCTAATAGCACTGTAACATGAAAAAAACATAACAAGTAAACAAATAAACAGTTGGTGTATAACCAAAACCTAAGGGGCTAGGATGAAAGGGTCATTCTGGCCTGCAAAATAAATGTCAGTGGACTATACAGTTCTATACTCCACACACTCTTAGAATCCCACCAAGGGGTGGGGGTAGGGGGGAAGAACAAAAAAGAAGGGGGGGGGTTCCAGCAGTCTCTCCCTTTAAACAAAGGGTGGGAGAGAAGTTAGTGTCTGGAAAAGAGCAGTTGTGGGTGGGGGGTTGCTCAAACGGGTGAGAAAAGACAGTCATCCTGGGATGGGAGACCAAGTTGCTCATAATGTTGACAAACAGTAAAAGGTGAGAAGCAAAAAAAAACATCATGAAAACAAACAGTGCTGGATTTCAAACCATTTCTGGTAGAGAGGGGAAGTATGGAGAACCGACTTGAACGGTTGTCATCAGGATGGCAAGTCCCTGGAACGTTGGCGGTTCCTCCTGTCTCGTTGTGGAGGGGTGGCCCAAATGTGAGTAGTGCGAGTTGTGGAGGGGAGCCTCGGTAAATTCTGGGGATCCATGAGACCTAGCTTTACTAGGATTTCTTTGCCCTCTGCAACTGTGGTGGCAGTATAAGTAGTGCCATTGTGGGGGATGGAGAGCTTGAATGGAAACCCCCATTCATAACGGATTCTCGCCATTTGCAGGACATAAGTGACTTCTTTCATCTGTCTTCTTTTTTCTAAAGTTGCTGGAGAGATGACCGGGTAGATTTGGAGTGTGATCCCATCTAGTTGGATGCGGGGGGGGGTGTTGCGGGATGCACGCTGAATCTCCTCTCCTCTCCAAAATCTTTTAGGCACATTAAGATATCACTGGGAGGTTTCTCAGGTGGGGCTTTTGGTCTGAGGACTCTGTGCAGTCTGTCACACACAAATGCGGCCTCCGGGTGTTCAGGGAGAAGGGAGTGGAACAGCTTTTTGATTGCTTCAGGCAAATCAGTGACAGTCTCTGGTAACCCACGGACCCTGATGTTGTTTCTTCGGTTACGGTTGTCCAAATCCTCTAAATGATTCTGGAGCTGTAGAACCATACTAGAGAGCACCTCATGGTCTTTGTGGAGGTCTGAATAAGCTAGGTGAAGCTCATCGTGTTTGATTTCTAAAATGTCGGTCCGCCCTCCCAGCGCTGTGATCTCCTGCGTCAGGGTGTTGGTGGACTTATGTAGTTCAGCTTGAAACTTGCGAGCAAGCTTGTCATACATAACTGATAAACTGTCCTCTAGGTCCGCTTTAGTGAGGTGTGGTGTGTACTCACTTTGTTCAACAGAGATGGTAGGAGAGGCTGCTGGATCAGGGGCATCAGGAGGGACACTCTTCTTGTGGGCGCCATCTTGGGACATCGTGGTCTGTTCCTGTACCTGGAGAAGGTGGTTCGTAAGGGACTGCTGTGCAGATTTTTGCTTGTTTTTTTTGGTTGTCGACATGCACCTCTACCCCAGCAGGGGTGTTAGGGCATTCAGGTGGTTAAACGAGTGTTTTTAGGCCCTGGGGAGTTAGTAGATGTCTCTGCTTCCCACCTAGCTTCCTATCAGTTTCACGCTGCGCATGCTCCCCTGTGCCCCTTCTTTTAAAGTAGCTTTGTAAGGGGCACAGGAAATAAGTCCCACATAGAGGGCGCTTTCTATATTTGGCCAATTATTTAAAACAAATAACAACATTAATCTGAATAGCAAGTTTCCTCTTTTCTATATTAATATACAGACCTATCTTGAAATTTCAGGCTGCACAAAATGAACTTCCTCATTTTAAACCAGCTATCATCTATTCAATCTTGGTTCAACTATTTTTCATAATCAATAAATACATGAAAATTAATTTTCTCGTGATGCTACAGCAAACATGGACACTTTGCCAGGATTGGTATGCTCCGCCAGTAATGTTCCCACTATCTCTTTAAATCCCTAGAAGCTCTATAATGTTACTTCCTGTTTTTAAAACTAAGTTTTACTCCTGCGTGTTTTGTGTCTAAACTGCATGGCAGACACATCGGCAGCATACCAATTCACCTTCTATAATGGATTTTAACTGCAGACACAGTGTCCCTAAGTTTCTATATGTGAGCTCTACCTGGCCCTAGGAGTGGTAAGTTCTATTAACTTTTCCACTGCGATCCCAAGACCTTAATACTTTCATTAATAAATAACTCCTCTCTTCCTTTACCTTCACTTAACTTGCTCTACCTTCTACAATGTAGGATGTTTTTATTAAAAACACCTTTAAACTCACTTACTTTATCCTCATCATAAAGTAGGGTGTTTGCATCAAACATTCCCTCTCTATACATAACCACCAGCCCATCTAACACATTCTTTTGCAACCTTCAAAATACTATTCTTTTTACCTTCAAAGAGTCAACAAAACATGCTAAACATGTACTCAAACATGTCACACATCTTTCAAGCAAATTAAGCACTTATACTTACAATTCTATAAACAAATATAGTAAAGGGGAAACCTCAGACAACATTGTACTTTTACTGTACTGACTGGCCGTTTAATATTCATCATTAAAGGGAAATGTACAGCTTCCTCATTCTCTGTGACAGGGAAAATATTAATCAGTCTCACGCTGGCCGGAGTTCCACCATGCTCAGTAATGATCTTTTTAGATTTTAGGTAAAATGTCCTAGCCTCCTTCATCTGCCTGTTAAATTCTGTGGGCGTGAGGGGGAACTCCGTGGAGGCCCCCCGTTCACCCGTCTCTGTCAGATTCATGCTATGGTGGGGGCTGCTTGTGTCTCCGGGGCTTTCAGTTTGTTTTTACTTTCTGTTGGGCTTTTTTTTTTATTGTACGAGCAGGTGTGGGTGTTTCCACCAAAGCCTCGGTCTCACAGTCCCCATCCCCTGCACCAGATATGTCTGGTGCAAATAGAGGCACCATGTTCCGATGCCACCTGGGAATCAGTTCGCTCTACCTGCTGTACTTGTGCTCATTGTTGCACAAGAGCCTGCACTGCCTGTGGAGCAGAAACCTATTAGATCTGTGTAGCATACGGCGGAGGATTAATGTTAAATAGAAAGGAAAAAGCGTCTAGATCTGATCTGTTTTTATCTGCCTACAGCTTTATGTTTTTTTTTTTATAGTGTCCTGATTACCTGGTGTAGTGACAGATTTCATCTGTTTCTTATTATTACATTGAAACCAATAAGGAGCATATTTCAACCAAATCTCCCAGCTATGTTACACACCCAGGTATTCACAAAATCATAACAAGGGTTAGAAGGTAGAGGAATCTTTCCCTGTGACCGACCCGTTATAACAGTGAAAGCAGAACTGCCTCACCTCGCAGTCATGTTTCACACAACAGATATCTTATGCTCTAATCCTTATACTTTATGCAATGCGATAGACAAGGAAAGCAAGATAGAGCAAGAGTTTGCGGGCCCCAGTAGTGATTGCCTTATTAACCCTTTTTTTCCCCTCCTTTCTAAAAGGAGTGTAGTACTACTCATTAAAACTTCTTAACAGCCCCACCAAAGGACAGGCTTACCAAAAGCCACTTATAAGACCTGATCCGCCTCCCTTCTTAATTAAAATTTAAAAGACTAAGGTTTTGTCAGAGCTAAGGCAGAAAACAAATCATCAGAATAAGACAAAAATTTACTCACCAAAGTTGATTAAGCACCTTATCTCAGCCAGTGCCTCCATTTTAAGAGAATTTATAGGTACTTCAGGTACATGACAGACCAGCCATGGGTTAATACTGCAAACTATGGAGAGCCGGGAGACAATTTCAATGAACAGAAACACATACACAGAGTGAGTTCAAAGAAATGTTTGAGTTTTATTTGGGCGGGTATACAGCTTATATTTGATTCAACTTTACCAATCATAATAGGGGAGGGGGGAGTGGTTAGTAGAAGGATATATTGAATATCATTAATAATTAAACAGTTCATCATTATAAGGTTATACACGCCTATAACCTCTAAAACCATGGCTGCCACAAGGTTACCAGAGTGAAAACGCCATCTGTTGATGACTAATAGATCATCTTCCCGTTACCTTCCTGTCCCACGTTCAAGTACCCTTAAAGAGGAAGACGGGCCAAACCACATTGTATTTATACATTATAAGATGCTCATTAATGCTTATGCAAGCAGGTTTGTGCATGCTCTTGCAACATATAGCTGAAAAACTGAAATTACAGAATAAACTTGAAAATGAGTTTTGGACCTAAAATAAGGGTACATACACTTTATAGCGAAAGCAAGATGGAGTCACTGTTGTTCAGTCATATTACTACAATAATTATGTGGTGGGCCCTGCTGTTAACCAGACTTAGATGAAACCCTAAACTGTCAATTACAACTTTTTAAACAATTGCAAGCAGCCTCTCTGCCCTGGCCATACTGTGCTACACCACCAGGGCCCATGCTATAGAAATTGTTTGACAAGTACTAACTACTTTGACCTCTCTCCTCTTTGTCAACAGAGGGCAACAAGCACCAATGTGTCTGCACCATGTTGGAATGCCAAGATGTCATCAGCCCACATCCACTTCTTAATGTCTGGCATGGAAGCCTATGGTGAGCACCATGCTGGCTGTGGAACTGTGTTGTGGGTGCATTGAGTGACAGAGGGGACATATGGTCATTTTGTTTTGTTTTTTGTTTTTTTTGCTGATTCACTCACAGGCTGCAAAATGATGGTACTGGTAGGAACCCCACACGATGATAATTGGTATATTCTCCATGGAGATTGAGGGAGTAAGAATTTATATAGTTACATAGTAGGTGAGGCTGAAAAAAGACACAAGTCCATCATGTCCAACCTATGTGCATGATTTTATGTTAGTATTGCATAGTATATCCCTGTATGTTGTGGTTGTTCAGGTGCTTATTTAGTAGTTTTTTAATATTATCGATGCTCCCCGCTGAAACAACTGCCTGTGGAAGGGAATTCCACATCGTAACCGTTCTTACAGTAAAGAACCCTCTACACAGTTTAACCTCCTTAGCAGTATTCCCGAGTGTAGCTCGGGGTGAATTTCCATTACCAAAAGCGGTAACCCCAACCCACACTCAGGATTGCATTGCAGGATCTAGGCAAAGTTACTTAATTTGTCCACAGGATCCTGCGATGTCCTCCTGCTGTGTGTGCGGGCTGTGTCCTCCACTCGATCTATCACTGTGCCAGGCTCCGTTCCCTGCGAGCGTCGCGATGCATGGGGATGGAGCCCGGCGCCAAATTCAAAAAGAGAAAAAAAACATAATACATACAGTACACTGTAATCTTACAGATTACATTACTGTATCAAATAATTTCACCTTCCTTTTGTCCCTAATGCTTTGTCCAGTGCCCTGCCTGCAGTTTTATATTATATATACTGTTCTTTCTGCCTGGAAACGTGAGATGTCAAAGGCAACCAAAAAGTGTCCCTTTACGTCAAAAGTGGTTTTAGACCAGCTAGAAAACAGCGATAGTAAATTAGAATCACTTGCAGAATTGAGCGATAGGGATTTGTGGGGAAATTCGTCATCAAACACTGCAAGTAACGACAGCAAAAATTCTGCAACTGAGCACATTTCAGTGTTTTTGATTTGATTACATTATTGAGTACATTTTATTAGTATTATATTCATATTTTATATAATTATTTATAGTTACTTATTATATTATAATTTATGATTTTGTGTTTCAAACTTTATCATACCCGGGATGTGTACTAGACTCTTGTTTGGACAGATTTAAGTGAGTTATTCCTAAAAATTACAGGCTTACAATATAAAACGCCAAATTTCCATACAAAACAATGTACCGCTTTCAGCATCAAAAATCATACCGGGAGGGAGGTTAAAGTTAAACCACTTTTCTTCTAATTTTAGTGAATGGCCGCATGTCTTATTACATTCCCTTATGTGGAAAAGTTTTATTCCTATTGTGGGATCACCAGTACGGTATTTGTAAATTTAAATCATATCCTCTCTCAAGCGTCTCTTCTCCAGAGAGAACAAGTTCAGTGCTCGTAACCTTTCCTCATAACTAGTGTCCTCCAGACCCTTTAGTAGTTATGTTGCCCTTCTCTGAACTCTCTCCCGTTCCAGCACATCCTTCCTGAGGACCGATGCCCAGAACTGGACAGCATACTCCAGGTGCAGCCGGACCAGGGTCTTGTAGAGCGGGAGAATTATCGTTTTATCTCTGGAGTTAATCCCCTTTTTAATGCATGCCAGTATTTTGTTTGCTTTGTTTGCAGGAGCTTGGCATTGCATAATATTGCTGAGCCTGTCATCTACTAGGACCCCCAGGTCCTTTTCCATCCTCGATTCCCCCATAGATTCACCTCCCAGTGAGTACATTGCATTCACATTTTTGCCACCCAAATGCATTATTTTACATTTTTCCACATTAAACCTCATTTGCCATGTAGTTACCCACCCCATTAATTTGTTCAGATCTTCTTGCAATGTTTCCACATCCTGCAGAGAAGTTATTGCCCTGCTTAGTTTAGTATCATCCGCAAATACAGAGATTTAACTGTTTATCCCATCCTCCGGGTTGTTTATGAATACATTAAATAGGATTGGTCCCAGGACAGAACCATGGGGGACACCACTTTCCACCCTGGACCATTCCGAGTACTTCCCATTTATCACTACCCTCTGAACTCCCCCCTGTAGACAGTTTTCAATCCATGTACTCATTCTATGGTCCATGCCAATTGACCTTACTTTGTACAGAAAAAGGTTTATGGGGAACTGTATCAAATGCATTTGCAAAATCCAGATACTCCACATCTGTGGGCCTTCCTTTATCTAGATGGCAGTTTGCCTCCTCATAGAATGTTAATAGATTGGTTTGGCAAGAACGATTCTTCATGAATCCATGCTGATTACTGCTAATGATATAGTTGTCATTGATAAAATCTTGTATAGAGTCCCTTATCATCCACTCCAAGAGCTTGCATACAATTGATGTTAGGCTAACTGGTCTGTAATTCCCAGGGATGTATCTTGGCCCTTTTTTAAATATTGGTGCTACATTGGCTTTTCTCCAATCAGCTGGTACCATTCCAGTCAGTAGACAGGTCATAAAAATTTGGAACAATGGTCTGGCAATTAGTTTTTCAAGTCTATTTCTAATTCTGTCCCCTGTTAGCCATGAGGGTGCTTCCTGTGATGCGTCATGAGGATAAACATTGAAGTTTTGGTTACTGAAGCCCCCAGATTTCCTCGTGAAGACTGAGGACAAGAATAAATTCAATACCTTTGCCATCTCTCCATCCTTAGTAACCAGATTCCCTTCATCGTTCTTTATGGGACCAATATGATCTGCCCTCCCTTTCTTACTGTTTATGTACTCTTCTTGGGATTTTTCTTACTCTCTTACACTATGTGCCTTTCGTGTTCTATCTTAGAAGCCCTGATTGCACCCTTACATTTCTTTTTTTTTTTTTTTTTTTTTACTTTCAATATATATATATATATTTTCAAAAGGTAGGCATAACAATTTGTCTGCCCGACATAAAGCCCGAAAAACAATAATATAAAAGGTTTGAACAAAAATTAGGAGGAATCGGCATCATGGATCTTGCTAGTGATACAAAACTATACAGTGGGTTGAAGTAGAAAGTATTCAGACTTTACCCCTGGTTAGTGGGCAATATGGCGGTAGGCATGCAGGCTAAGAGGGCTAGTGGGTCAGGGGGACACACCCATCCCGGGCACCCCCAATGGGATCATCCTGCGCCCCGGTCAGGTCTCCCCCCTACAGCTCCTCACCCCTAGTTGGTCCAGCAAGGCCATAGATCATGTCATAGGTGTCCCCTGCTCATCGCAGGAGTGGTAGCACCTACGCAAACAGGCTTTCAGTGTTGCCTATTTAGCTCTATAACAGTCAACAAGTGTAAGACCCTTAAACTGAACCGTACTAAAAAGGATGATAAAAGAAGAGGGGGAAGAAGAGGTGAGAAAGGGGGAATGGGGAGAGGGAAAGTGTAGGGATCACGTGCCTGTCTTTAGCTGGATGTTAGAGGGATATCCGGGGAAACCCCAGCAATGAGGGGAATTCCACAATATGCTGCCCAAGGTGTCCACACTGATTCAGATTTGTGTGTTGTGTCTGCTAGGATACTGGCTAATTTTTCTTGGGTCATTATCCATGAGATCTTGTGCTGTATAGCTACAAAGGATATCTTTGGCTGTTTCCATGCTCTGGCGAAGGTGAGCTTCGCTCCCAGGAGCATAAAGTGGATCAACTTTTGATTAGGTTTGGAGATTTGCGTGACTTGGGCGTTAAGGAGGGCTACAGATGCAGACCTGGGGATCGTGCACTCAGTGACCTTGTAAATGAGGTTAAAGATTCTCTTCCAGATTGGTCTGATTCTGGGGCATTCCCACCAGACGTGTACCATTGAGCCCAAAAGTTGGCAGCCCCTGAAGCAGCTGGGATCTGCTGTTGGGTAAATGGCTGCAAGCCTGGTAGGAGTCATATACCATCGCATTAGTACTTTTAAATTTGCGTCCATCAGCGATGTGTTTAGGACACCCCTGAAGGCTCTAGAGCAAGCCGCCTGCCAGGCCTCCAGGTCTTACTCGTGTTGGAGGTCGGCCTCCCAAGCCATCATGTGCATAGATTTCCCTGTCAGTCGGGGGAGTAACGAGTAGGGATGAGCTGAACACCCCCCTGTTTGGTTCGCACCAGAACATGCGAACAGGCAAAAAATTTGTTTGAACACGCGAACACCGTTAAAGTCTATGGGACACGAACATGAATAATCAAAAGTGCTAATTTTAAAGGCTTATATGCAAGTTATTGTCATAAAAAGTGTTTGGGGACCTGGGTCCTGCCCCAGGGGACATGGATCAATGCAAAAAAAGTTTTAAAAAGGCCGTTTTTTCGGGAGCAGTGATTTTGATAATGCTTAAAGTGAAACAATAAAAGTGTAATATCCCTTTAAATTTCGTACCTAGGGGGTGTCTATAGTATGCCTGTAAAGGGACGCATGTTTCCCTTGTTTAGAAGAGTCTGACAGCAAAATGACATTTCAAAGGAAAAAAGTCATTTAAAACTACTTGCGGCTATTAATGCATTGCTGGTCCGACAATACACATAGAAGTTCATTGATAAAAATGGCATGGGAATTCCCCACAGGGGAACCCCGAACCAAACTTTTAAAAAAAAAATGACGTGGGGGGTCCCCCTAAATTCCATACCAGACCCTTCAGGTCTGGTATGGATATTAAGGGGAACCCCGGCCAAAATTAAAAAAAAAAATGGTGTGGGGTCCCCCTCAAAATCTATACCAGACCCCTCAGGTCTGGTATGGGTTTTAAGGGGAACCCCGCGCCAAAATAAAAAAAAAACATTGTGGGATCCCCCTAAAAATCCATACCAGACCCTTATCAGAGCACGCAACCTGGCGCCCCCCCTCCTGAACCATACCAGGCTTCATGCCCTCAACATTGGGAGGGTGCTTTGGGGTAGCCCCCAAAACACCTTGTCCCCATGTTGATGAGGACAAGGGCCTCATCCCCACAACCCTGGCCGGTGGTTGTGGGGATCTGTGGGCGGGGGGCTTATCGGAATCTGAAAGCCCCCTTTAACAAGGGGACCTCTCCCCTGTGTGAAATGGTAAGGGCCATTTCACTAAAAAACTGTCAAAAATGTTAAAAATGACAAGAGACAGTTTTTGACAATTGCTTTATTTAAATTCTTCTTATTTCTTCTATCTTCCTTCGGTTTCTTCCTCCATCTTCTTCTTCTTCTGGTTCTTCTGGTTCTTCCTCCGGTGTTCTCGTCCGGCATCTCCTCCACGGCGTCGGCGTCCTCTTCCCTTCTTCTCCTCGGGCCACTCCACATCCATGATGGCATGGAGGGAAGCTCCCGCTCTTCTCTTCATCTTCTTCTCTTCATCTTCTTCTCTTCATCTTCTTTTCATGCCGCTCCACATCCATGATGGCATGGAGGGAGGCTCCCACTGTTTGACGCTTCTCCTTTTCTGGCGGTTCTTAAATAACGGGGGTGGGGCCACCCGGTGACCCCGCCCCCCTCTGATGCATGGTGACTTGATGGGACTTCCCTGTGGCCGAGGGTCCTCAGAACCTCCGGGCGACCAGGATGTTGGTCATGGATCCTCCGTGGAGTGCCATGCTGACCTGCATCTTCACTTCCAGGAGCGGGGTGAGGCGGGCAGTGCTTCGCGTTCGGAGCATGCGTGCTCCTTCATCAGGCTATACCGGTGGCCATATTCAGTGTGGGAATTTATACCATAGGCACTGGGAGGGGTGGAGAGGTGGGCGGGACTATGTATAATGATTGGGTGCATAGGTAACCATGGAGATGGGGTGTACACAATGTGGAAGGGGAGTGAAGGGAGATGGGGAGTGAGCGGGGCGGGGAGTGACGGGGTTGGGAGGAGATATGCAAATGAGTATGTTGTGGTAAGAACATATATGTGTGTATATGGATCGTGGGGTAAGGAGAAGGAGGTCTATATGAAGAAGAATGTTGTATTGATCATAGTGGATGGGAACAAAAAAAAAAAAATATATATATATATATATATATATATATATATATATATATATATAGATATAGATAGATATATCTATATATATCTATATACATATAAATATATATATACACGTAAACATATATGAGAAGGGAATACAAAAATGCAGAAAACGGTATATAATTAAAGAGGTGCGTAGTTATAGGGAGAGCCTGGCCGCCTGGAGGCTCTGAGGACCCTCAGCACCACCGGAACAGCTACCAGGACCCAGGTCACAGGACTCACATCCCAGGATCCCCCCCACTGGCCCGTGACACCCACATCCCCCGAGAGCACGCAGATGAAACTACATGCTGGTTTTTAGCAACTCAAATGTGAGTGTTTTTATCTATTGTAATAAATATTTTTAACATACATGCTGTACTTAGAGGGCGCCATCCTTCTTTCTTTTTTATTGTTCCAGAGCTTCTTCTAGCTTTTATAGACTGGCTGCCTTTCATTTATTCAGCATCATTTTATCCTTACATGCACTAATACCTGAACTTGTTGTGAAACATTAACTACCACCACCAAGTTCCCCCTCTCAGGAAAAAAAATCTCATTAAAAACTGCTTGCGGGTTTAATGTAATGTCGGGTCCTGGCAATATGGATGAAAATCAGTGAGACAAATGGCATGGGTACCCCCCAGACCATTACCAGGCCCTTTGGGTCTTCTATGGATATTAAGGAGAACCCCGCACCCAAATTAAAATAAGGAAAGGTGTGGGGCCACCAGGCCCTATATACTCTGAACAGCAGTATACAGGCGGTGCAAACAAGACAGGGACTGTAGGTTTGTTGTTAAGTAGAATCTTTTTGTAATTTTTAACGGGTACATTTTTAACATGTTTAGCTCCAGCCAAAAAATCTTTTTTAAGCTTTTTGGAAAACATAGGGAAGGGTTATCACCCCTGTGACATTTGTTTTGCTGTCTTTCCTCCTCTTCAGAAGATTTCACCTCACTTTTTGTCCCAATGACAAATGTTTTTTGAAAATTTGGAGTATTTTGTGGAACAAGGATTGGAAAGCATCAGTGGAAAGGAGAAATGTTTTTCCCATATTAACTCTTACAGGAGAGAATTTCCCTTCCTAGGGGTAGATTTCATCTCACTTCCTGTTGTCTCCTTCCGTTTGCAAGTAGGAGTCGTTTGTAAGTTAGATGTTTGAAAGTAGGGGCCAGCCCTATATACTCAGCAGAAATTTGGGCCTTAGGTGTTGTTGTGGCCACAAGACTGTAAGCCCTCACAGGGCCCTGCTGTGAAATATTAGATCAAGAATTGTAATTACATGCCCCTGTTGAACAAGGGCAGAAAAATTGGGCCTTTGGTGGTGGTGGTGCTGGTGCCACAACACTGTAAGTCCTCACTCGCTCTTGGTGGGTGCAGAAATGGGCCCTGCTGTGAAATATTAGATCAAGAATTGTAATTACATGCCCCTGTTGAACAAGGGCAGAAAAATTGGGCCTTTGGTGGTGGTGGTGCCACAACACTGTAAGTCCTCACTCGCTCTTGGTGGGTGCAGAAATGGGCCCTGCTGTGAAATATTAGATCAAGAATTGTAATTACATGCCCCTGTTGAACAGGGGCTGAAAAATTAGGCCTTAGGCACTGGTGCTGGTGCCACAACACTGCAACCCCTCACAGATACTCTAGTTGGAACACAGAAATGAGCCCTGCTGCAAAGTATTGCATCAAAAATTGTAATAACACGCCCCTGTTAAACAGGGGCTGAAAAATTGGGTCTTAGGCACTGGTCCTGGTGCCACAACACTGCAACCCCTCACAGATACTCTAGTTGGAACACAGAAATGAGCCCTGCTGCAAAGTATTGCATCAAAAATTGTAATAACACGCCCCTGTTAAACAGGGGCTGAAAAATTGGGTCTTAGGCACTGGTCCTGGTGCCACAACACTGCAACCCCTCACAGATACTCTAGTTGGAATGCAGAAATTAGCCCTGCTGCAAAGTATTGCATCAAAAATTGTAATTACAGGCCCTTGTTAAACAGGGGCTGAAAAATTGGGCCTTAGGCACTGGTGCTGGTGCCACAACACTGCAACCTCTCACAGATACTCTAGTTGGAACGCAGAAATGAGCCCTGCTGCAAAGTATTGCATCAAAAATTGTAATTACATGCCCCTGTTAAACAAGGGCTGAAAAATTGGGCCTTAGGCACTGGTGCTGGTGCCACAACACTGCAACCCCTCACAGATACTCTAGTTGTAACGCAGAAACGAGCCCTGCTGCAAAGTATTGCATCAAAAATTGTAATTACACGCCCCTGTTAAACAGGGGCTGAAAAATTGGGCCTTAGGCACTGGTGGTGGCGCCCAGAACCAAAAATGTTCTTACAAGCTATCAGCGTGATGTTTGAGGAGGAAGAGGATAATTACTCAGGGATAGTCACTCAGCATCAGCATAGGCAGTCTTTGAAGGGATCTGAGATTTCAAAAAAAATTATTCGGTTACATCAGCATCAGGTGCTTGGTAGCTGGTGGTGATCCAAGACTGATTAATTTTTATGAAGGTCAGTCGATCGACCGAGTCGGTGGACAGATGCACCCTGTGATCGGTTACAAAGCCTCCAGCAGCACTGAATGTGCGTTCCGAAAGAACGCTGGATGCAGGACAGGCCAGTAGCTTAATTGCATACTGTGCAAGCTCTGGCCAGTGATCCATCCTCAAGACCCAGTAACCCAGAGGATTTTCGGTGGGAAAGGTGTCCAAGTCAGATCTTACCCCAGGTATTCCTGCACCATGTAAAACAGACGCTGGCAATGGTTGCTGGAACCGATCATACCTTGGGGCTGCAGACCAAAAAATTGTCTGAACGCATCGGTCAGACGGCCACCTTCTCCACCGCTCCTTCTTTGACTGACCGAAGCCTCAGCAACACGTTGTCCAGAAACAGAAGTTTGTAACCTCCCAGTCTCTGGGAACGCGTTGCACAGACCTTTATGCAAGGCCTCCCGAAGATGTTTCATCCTCTGCTCCCTCTGCGATGGCAAGATAAGGTCCGCAACCTTACCCTTGTAACGTGGATCAAGGAGGGTTGCCAGCCAGTATTGGTCCTTCTCCTTGATACCACGAATACGAGGATCATTACGCAGGCTTTGCAGGATCAGGGAGGCCATGCAGCGTAGGTTTGCTGAGGCATTCGGTCCGGAGTCCTCTGGGTCACTAAGGACGACATGGTCCGCAGCCACCTCCTCCCAGCCACGTACAAGTCCATGTGTTTCTTGGGACTGATCCCTTAAAGACTGCTGCTAATGCTGAGTGCCAGGCTCCACATCCATACTGACACAATCTTCCTCCTCCTCCTCGTCCTCTTCCTGTGTGATCGGCAGGCACGCAGGAACACTGTCTGGATAAAGGGGGCCTTGAGAGCTAAGGAAGTCCTCCTCTTCCTGCCTCTGTTCTGCTTCAAGTGCCCTCTCCATTATTCCACGCAGCGTGTGCTCCAACAGGTGAACAAGGGGGACAGTGTCACTGATGCATGCACTGTCACTGCTCACCATCCTTGTTGCCTCCTCAAATGGGGACAGGACAGTGCATGCATCCCTGATCATGGCCCACTGGCGTGGGGAAAAAAAACAAGCTCCCCTGACCCTGTCCTGGTGCCATAGTCGCACAGGTACTCATTGATGGCCCTCTGCTGCGTGTGCAGCCGCTGCAGCATGGCCAACATTGAGTTCCACCTGGTGGGCATGTCACAGATTAGGAGGTTCTTGGGCAGGTTAAACTCCTTTTAACTCCTGGGTACCTGCCCAAGAACCGCTGCACCACCAAGTTAAGGACGTGAGCCAAACAGGGCACATGGGTCATTTGTCCCTGTCGGAGGGCAGAGAGGAGGTTGGTGCCATTGTCACAAACCACCATTCCTGCCTTAAGTTGGCGTGGCGTCAACCACCTCTGAACCTGCCCCTGCAGAGCTGACAGAACCTCTGCCCCAGTGTGGCTCCTGTCCCCCAAGCACACCAGCTCAAGCACCGCATGGCATCTTTTGGCCTGCGTACTTGCGTAGCCCCTTGAACGGCTACGGAGCACCGCTGGTTCCGAGGACAAAGCACAGGAAGAGGCCATGGAGGAAGAAGAAGAGGAGGGGGTGGAGGAGAGAGGTGTGTCACAATCATTAGCATTTTGGAGGCGTGGTGGCGGAACAACCTCCAACACTACTGCACCTTGTCCTGCATCCTTCCCAGCTGGCAGCAGAGTCACCCAATGCGCCGTGAAACTTAGGTAACGTCCCTGTCCATGCCTGCTGGACCATGAGTCAGCGGTAATATGCACCTTACTGCTGACCGCCCTGTCCAGCGAGGCATGGACATTGCCTTCCACATGCCGGTAGAGAGCCGGAATCGCCTTCCGTGAGAAAAAGTGGCATTTGGGTACCTGCCACTGAGGAACCGCACATTCCACAAACTCACAGAAGGGGGCAGAGTCTACCAACTGAAAAGGCAGCAGTTGAAGTGCTAGCAATTTTGCCAAGCTAGCATTCAACCGCTGGGCATGTGGATGGCTGGAAGCAAACTTCTTTCGGTGGTGCAGCATCTGGGGCAGGGAAATTTGCCTGGTACAATCTGACGTCGGTGTACCAAAAGCAGATTGCCCACAAGTACTTGGCTGTGACACACCTAATTCTACACCTTCATTCCTCTCAGTGCAGGTCTCAGAGAGGACTGAAGGTATAGTGGGGTTGGAGATCTCAGCTGATAAGAAGAGGTCCTCTTTGTTCTTTGGTGTGGGTCTTTTAGATATGCTTGCCAACGAACTGCATGGCAGGTCAACATATGTCTGGTCAAGCATGTGGTACCCAAGCGGGAGATGTTTTGGCCACGCGAGATACGCTTGAGACATATGTTGCAAATAGCAGTGGTGCGATCTGATGCACTCGTCTCAAAAAACGCCCACACCAAAAAAATTTTTGAATAACGCGCAGAGACTGCAGCGCCCTGCACATGTGGAGCTTTGGGGTGTGATGCAGTCAAGGTGCTGCCCTTAGGCTGGCCCCTGGAGGGCATCCTGCCTCGTTGGTGATGTGCCGCCTCCTCCTCCTCTCTCCTATTAGGCACCCACGTTGAGTCAGTGACCTCATCATCCCCTCCCTCCTCATCACTGGAGTATGCTGCAACAGGGGGAGCATGACTGCCAGATTGCTGTCCTTCTTGGGCACCCCCTCTGTCCGTGCTCACGTTACTGCCTTCATCAAGCTCAGTATCAACATCAGAGCCTTCCAAACGTAGGGCATCCTCCTGGAGCATGTACCCAACACTGTGGTCAAACAGTTCAAGGGACTCCTCAGGAGGACATGGTGGGGCTAGGGAAGGAGTCACTGATGACATTGAGCCAAGGGAAGAGGCCGCTGCTTTGCCAGACAAAGTACCCTGGGCATGGGTGAGAGAGGATGAGGAGGATGAGGATGGCTTGGTCATCCACTCGACCAAGTCTTCCGCATGTTGCGGCTCAACATGGCCAGCTGCCAAAAAAAAGGCCAAGCGTGTCCCACGGCCACGTGCTGATGAGGATGCACCGTCTCCACGACCAGCACTAGACACAGAGCCTGCTTGCCCTCTCTTATTGGCTTGTGACTGTCTGCCTCTCCTTCTTGGCCTTCCAAACATACTAATGGCCTGTAGCTGCACTAAGCTGGGATATATATATATATATATACTGATACTGCAGCTAGCAAAATCAACTGTCTGCATTTAGTATGAGAACACCACCAACCTTCTACAGGTAGCTTTAGCTGAACACTGTGCAGAGCTCGCAAAAAACTAACCTGTAGCTTTTTTAGCTGCCTGCGGTAGTGATAGGATCAGGAAAACACCACCAACCTTCTACAGGTAGCTTTAGCTGAACACTGTGCAGAGCTCGCAAAAAAATAACTTGTAGGTTTAGCTGGACACTGTGAGGAGGACGCACCACACTAAATTGTAGTTTTAGCTGAACACTGTGAGCAGGACGCACAGCACTAACTTGTAGTTTTAGCTGTACACTGTGAGCAGGACGCACCGCACTAACTTGTAGTTTTAGCTGAACACTGTGAGGTGGACGTACCACACTAACTTGTAGTTTTAGCTGAACACTGTGAGCAGGACGCACAGCACTAACTTGTAGTTTTAGCAGGACACTGTGAGCAGGACGCACCGCACTAACTTGTAGGTTTAGCTGAACACTGTGAGGTGGACGCACTCCACTAACTTGTAGGTATAGCTGAACACTGTGAGCAGGACGCACCCCACTAACTTGTAGTTTTAGATGAACACTGTGAGCAGGACGCACAGCACTAACTTGTAGTTTTAGCTGAACACTGTGAGCAGGACGCACCTCACTAACTTCTAGGTTTAGCTGAACACTGTGAGGTGGACGCACCGCACTAACTTGTAGTTTTAGCTGAACACTGTGAACAGGATGCACCGCACTACATTCTAGGTTTAGCTGAACACTGTGAGGTGGACGTATCCCACTAACTTGTAGTTTTAGCTGAACACTGTGAGCAGGACGCACTGCACTAACTGTAAATAGTCTAGCTGTCTGACTGTGGTACTAATAGGATCAAAAGAACACCAGCAATTTTCTTCAGGTAGCTGTAAATACTGTAACAAGACAAGCCTGCCTGTCAGTAAGAAGATAACAGGAACGGATCTAGCTGAACACTGTGAGCAGGACGCACCCCACTATCTTGTAGGTTTAGCTGAACACTGTGAGGTGGACGCACCCCACTAACTTGTAGTTTTAGCTGAACACTGTGAGCAGGACACACTGCACTAACTGTAAATAGTCTAGCTGCCTGACTGTGGTACTAATAGGATCAAAAGAACACCAGCAATTTTCTTCAGGTAGCTGTAAATACTGTAACAGGACAAGCCTGCCTGTTAGTAAGAAGATAACAGGAACAGATCTAGCTGAAAACTGTGAGCAGGACGCACTGCACTAACTTGTAGCTTTACATGAACACTGTGCAGAGGTCTCACTACACTAACTTGTAGGTTTAGCTGAACACTGTAAGCAGGACGCACAACACTAACTTGTAGTTTTAGCTGAACACTGTGAGCAGGACGCACCGCACTAACTTCTAGGTTTAGCTGAACACTGTGAGGTGGACGTACCCCACTCACTTGTAGTTTTAGCTGAACACTGTGAGCAGGACGCACTGCACTAACTGTAAATAGTCTAGCTGCCTGACTGTGGTACTAATAGGATCAAAAGAACATCAGCAATTTTCTTCAGGTAGCTGTAAATACTGTAACAAGACAAGCCTGCCTGTCAGTAAGAAGATAACAGGAACGGATCTATCTGAACAATGTGAGCAGGACGCACTGCACTAACTTGTAGTTTTAGCTGAACACTGTGAGCAGGACGCACCGCACTAACTTCTAGGTTTAGCTGAACACTGTGAGGTGGACGCACCCCACTAACTTGTAGTTTTAGCTGAACACTGTGAGCAGGACGCACTGCACTAACTGTAAATAGTATAGCTGTGGTACTAATAGGATCAAAAGAACACCAGCAATTTTCTTCAGGTAGCTGTAAATACTGTAACAAGACAAGCCTGCCTGTCAGTAAGAAGATAACAGGAACAGATCTAGCTGAACACTGTGAGCAGGACGCACTGAACTAACTTGTAGGTTTAGCTGAACACTGTGAGGTGGACGCACCAAACTAACTTGTAGTTTTAGCTGAACACTGTGAGCAGGACGCACTGCACTAACTGTAAATAGTCTAGCTGCCTGACTGTGGTACTAATAGGATCAAAAGAACACCAGCAATTTTCTTCAGGTAGCTGTAAATACTGTAACAAGACAAGCCTGCCTGTCAGTAAGAAGATAACAGGAATGGATCTAGCTGAACACTGTGAGCAGGACGCACTGCACTAACTTGTAGCTTTAGATGAACACTGTGCAGAGGTCTCACTACGCTAACTTGTAGGTTTAGCTGAACACTGTGAGGAGGATGCACAGCACTAACTTGTAGTTTTAGCTGAACACTGTGAGCAGGATGCACCGCACTAACTTCTAGGTTTAGCTGAACACCGTGAGGTGGACGCACCCCACTAACTTGTAGTTTTAGCTGAACACTGTGAGCAGGATGCACTGCACTAACTGTAAATAGTATAGCTGTGGTACTAATAGGATCAAAAGAACACAAGCAATTTTCTTCAGGTAGCTGTAAATACTCTAACAAGACAAGCCTGCCTGTCAGTAAGAAGATAACAGGAACAGATCTAGCTGAACACTGTGAGCAGGACGCACTGCACTAACTTGTAGGTTTAGCTGAACACTGTGAGGTGGACGCACCACACTAACTTGTAGTTTTAGCTGAACACTGTGAACAGGACGCACTGCACTAACTGTAAATAGTCTAGCTGCCTGACTGTGGTACTAATAGGATCAAAAGAACACCAGCAATTTTCTTCAGGTAGCTGTAAATACTGTAACAAGACAAGCCTGCCTGTCAGTAAGAAGATAACAGGAATGGATCTAGCTGAACACTGTGAGCAGGACGCACTGCACTAACTTGTAGCTTTACATGAACACTGTGCAGAGGTCTCACTACGCTAACTTGTAGGTTTAGCTGAACACTGTGAGGAGGACGCACAGCACTAACTTGTAGTTTTAGCTGAACACTGTGAGCAGGACGCACCGCACTAACTTCTAGGTTTAGCTGAACACTGTGAGGTGGACGCACCGCACTAACTTGTAGTTTTAGCTGAACACTGTGAGCAGGACGCACCGCACTAACTTGTAGGTTTAGCTGAACACTGTGAGGTGGACGCACCCCACTAACTTGTAGTTTTAGCTGAACACTGTGAGCAGGACGCACTGCACTAACTGTAAATAGTATAGCTGTGGTACTAATAGGATCAAAAGAACACCAGCAATTTTCTTCAGGTAGCTGTAAATACTGTAACAAGACAAGCCTGCCTGTAAGTAAGAAGATAACAGGAACAGATCTAGCTGAACACTGTGAGCAGGACGCACTGCACTAACTTGTAGGTTTAGCTGAACACTGTGAGGTGGACGCACCACACTAACTTGTAGTTTTAGCTGAACACTGTGAGCAGGACGCACTGCACTAACTGTAAATAGTCTAGCTGCCTGACTGTGGTACTAATAGGATCAAAAGAACACCAGCAATTTTCTTCAGGTAGCTGTAAATACTGTAAGAAGACAAGCCTGCCTGTCAGTAAGAAGATAACAGGAATGGATCTAGCTGAACACTGTGAGCAGGACGCACTACACTAACTTGTAGCTTTAGATGAACACTGTGCAGAGGTCTCACTACGCTAACTTGTAGGTTTAGCTGAACACTGTGAGGAGGACGCACAACACTAACTTGTAGTTTTAGCTGAACACTGTGAGCAGGACGCACCACACTAACTTCTAGGTTTAGCTGAACACTGTGAGGTGGACGCACCACACTAACTTGTAGGTTTAGCTGAACACTGTGAGCAGGACGCCCCCCACTAACTTGTAGGTTTAGCTGAACACTGTGAGGAGGACGCACCACACTAACTTGTAGGTTTAGCTGAACACTGTGAGCAGGACGCACCCCACTAGCTTGTAGGTTTAGCTGAACACTGTGAGGTGGACGTACCCCACTAACTTGTGGTTTTAGCTGAACACTGTGAGCAGGATGCACTGCACTAACTGTAAAAAGTCTAACTGCCTGACTGTGGTACTAATAGGATCAAAAGAACACCAGCAATTTTCTTCAGGTAGCTGTAAATACTGTAACAAGACAAGCCTGCCTGTCAGTAAGAAGATAACAGGAACGGATCTAGCTGAACAATGTGAGAAGGACGCACTGCACTAACTTGTAGTTTTAGCTGAACACTGTGAGCAGGACGCACCGCACTAACTTCTAGGTTTAGCTGAACACTGTGAGGTGGAAGCACCCAACTAACTTGTAGTTTTAGCTGAACACTGTGAGCAGGACGCACTGCACTAACTGTAAATAGTATAGCTGTGGTACTAATAGGATAACAGGAATGGATCTAGCTGAACACTGTGAGCAGGACGCACTGCACTAACTTGTAGCTTTAGATGAACACTGTGCAGAGGTCTCACTAAGCTAACTTGTAGGTTTAGCTGAACACTGTGAGGAGGACACATAGCACTAACTTGTAGTTTTAGCTGCACACTGTGAGCAGGACGCACTGCACTAACTGTAAATAGTATAGCTTGGTACTAATAGGATCCAAAGGACACCAGCAATTTTCTTCAGGTAGCTGTAAATACTGTAACAAGACAAGCCTGCCTGTCAGTAAGAAGATAACAGGAACAGATCTAGCTGAACACTGTGAGCAGGACGCACTGCACTAACTTGTAGGTTTAGCTGAACACTGTGAGGTGGACGCACCACATTAACTTGTAGTTTTAGCTGAACACTGTGAGCAGGACACACTGCACTAACTGTAAATAGTCTAGCTGCCTGACTGTGGTACTAATAGGATCAAAAGAACACCAGCAATTTTCTTCAGGTAACTGTAAATACTGTAACAGGACAAGCCTGCCTGTTAGTAAGAAGATAACAGGAACAGATCTAGCTTAAAATTGTGAGCAGGACGCACTGCACTAACTTGTAGCTTTAGATGAACACTGTGCAGAGGTCTCGCTATGCTAACTTGTAGGTTTAGCTGAACACTGAGGTGGACGCACTGCACTAACTTGTAGTTTTAGCTGAACAATGTGAGCAGGACGCACTACACTAACTTGTAGCTTTACATGAACACTGTGCAGAGGTCTCACTACACTAACTGGTAGGTTTAGCTGAACACTGTGAGCAGGACGCACAGCACTAACTTGTAGTTTTAGCTGAACACTGTGAGCAGGACGCACCGCACTAACTTCTAGGTTTAGCTGAGCACTGTGAGGTGGACGTATCCCACTAACTTGTAGTTTTAGCTGAACACTGTGAGCAGGACGCACTGCACTAACTGTAAATAGTCTAGCTGCCTGACTGTGGTACTAATAGGATCAAAAGAACACCAGCAATTTTCTTCAGGTAGCTGTAAATACTGTAACAAGACAAGCCTGCCTGTCAGTAAGAAGATAACAGGAACGGATCTATCTGAACAATGTGAGCAGGACGCACTGCACTAACTTGTAGTTTTAGCTGAACACTGTGAGCAGGACGCACTGCACTAACTTCTAGGTTTAGCTGAACACTGTGAGGTGGACGCACCCCACTAACTTGTAGTTTTAGCTGAACACTGTGAGCAGGACGCACTGCACTAACTGTAAATAGTATAGCTGTGGTACTAATAGGATCAAAAGAACACCAGCAATTTTCTTCAGGTAGCTGTAAATACTGTAACAAGACAAGCCTGCCTGTCAGTAAGAAGATAACAGGAACAGATCTAGCTGAACACTGTGAGCAGGACGCACTGAACTAACTTGTAGGTTTAGCTGAACACTGTGAGGTGGACGCACCAAACTAACTTGTAGTTTTAGCTGAACACTGTGAGCAGGACGCACTGCACTAACTGTAAATAGTCTAGCTGCCTGACTGTGGTACTAATAAGATCAAAAGAACACCAGCAATTTTCTTCAGGTAGCTGTAAATACTGTAACAAGACAAGCCTGCCTGTCAGTAAGAAGATAACAGGAACGGATCTAGCTGAACACTGTGAGCAGGACGCAATGCACTAACTTGTAGCTTTAGATGAACACTGTGCAGAGGTCTCACTACGCTAACTTGTAGGTTTAGCTGAACACTGTGAGGAGGATGCACAGCACTAACTTGTAGTTTTAGCTGAACACTGTGAGCAGGATGCACCGCACTAACTTCTAGGTTTAGCTGAACACCGTGAGGTGGACGCACCCCACTAACTTGTAGTTTTAGCTGAACACTGTGAGCAGGATGCACTGCACTAACTGTAAATAGTATAGCTGTGGTACTAATAGGATCAAAAGAACACCAGCAATTTTCTTCAGGTAGTTGTAAATACTCTAACAAGACAAGCCTGCCTGTCAGTAAGAAGATAACAGGAACAGATCTAGCTGAACACTGTGAGCAGGACGCACAGCACTAACTTGTAGGTTTAGCTGAACACTGTGAGGTGGACGCACCACACTAACTTGTAGTTTTAGCTGAACACTGTGAACAGGACGCACTGCACTAACTGTAAATAGTCTAGCTGCCTGACTGTGGTACTAATAGGATCAAAAGAACACCAGCAATTTTCTTCAGGTAGCTGTAAATACTGTAACAAGACAAGCCTGCCTGTCAGTAAGAAGATAACAGGAATGGATCTAGCTGAACACTGTGAGCAGGACGCACTGCACTAACTTGTAGCTTTACATGAACACTGTGCAGAGGTCTCACTACGCTAACTTGTAGGTTTAGCTGAACACTGTGAGGAGGACGCACAGCACTAACTTGTAGTTTTAGCTGAACACTGTGAGCAGGACGCACCGCACTAACTTCTAGGTTTAGCTGAACACTGTGAGGTGGACGCACCGCACTAACTTGTAGTTTTAGCTGAACACTGTGAGCAGGACGCACCGCACTAACTTGTAGGTTTAGCTGAACACTGTGAGGTGGACGCACCCCACTAACTTGTAGTTTTAGCTGAACACTGTGAGCAGGACGCACTGCACTAACTGTAAATAGTATAGCTGTGGTACTAATAGGATCAAAAGAACACCAGCAATTTTCTTCAGGTAGCTGTAAATACTGTAACAAGACAAGCCTGCCTGTAAGTAAGAAGATAACAGGAACAGATCTAGCTGAACACTGTGAGCAGGACGCACTGCACTAACTTGTAGGTTTAGCTGAACACTGTGAGGTGGACGCACCACACTAACTTGTAGTTTTAGCTGAACACTGTGAGCAGGACGCACTGCAGTAACTGTAAATAGTCTAGCTGCCTGACTGTGGTACTAATAGGATCAAAAGAACACCAGCAATTTTCTTCAGGTAGCTGTAAATACTGTAACAAGACAAGCCTGCCTGTCAGTAAGGAGATAACAGGAACGGATCTAGGTGAACACTGTGAGCAGGACGCACTGCACTAACTTGTTGCTTTAGATGAACACTGTGCAGAGGTCTCACTACACTAACTTGTAGGTTTAGCTGAACAATGTGAGCAGGACGCACTGCACTAACTTGTAGTTTTAGCTGAACACTGTGAGCAGGACGCACCGCACTAACTTCTAGGTTTAGCTGAACACTGTGAGGTGGACGCACCCCACTAACTTGCAGTTTTAGCTGAACACTGTGAGCAGGACGCACTGCACTAACTGTAAATAGTATAGCTGTGGTACTAATAGGATCAAAAGAACACCAGCAATTTTCTTCAGGTAGCTGTAAATACTGTAACAAGACAAGCCTGCCTGTCAGTGAGAAGATAACAGGAACAGATCTAGCTGAACACTGTGAGCAGGACGCACTGCACTAACTTGTAGGTTTAGCTGAACACTGTGAGGTGGACGCACCACACTAACTTGTAGTTTTAGCTGAACACTGTGAACAGGACGCACTGCACTAACTGTAAATAGTCTAGCTGCCTGACTGTGGTACTAATAGGATCAAAAGAACACCAGCAATTTTCTTCAGGTAGCTGTAAATACTGTAACAAGACAAGCCTGCAAGTCAGTAAGGAGATAACAGGAACGGATCTAGCTGAACACTGTGAGCAGGACGCACTGCACTAACTTGTTGCTTTAGATGAACACTGTGCAGAGGTCTCACTACACTAACTTGTAGGTTTAGCTGAACACTGTGAGCAGGACGCACAGCACTAACTTCTAGGTTTAGCTGAACACTGTGAGGTGGACGTACCCCATTAACTTGTAGTTTTAGCTGAACACTGTGAGCAGGACGCACTGCACTAACTGTAAATAGTATAGCTGTGGTACTAATAGGATCAAAAGAACACCAGCAATTTTCTTCAGGTAGCTGTAAATACTGTAACAAGACAAGCCTGCCTGTCAGTAAGAAGATAACAGGAACAGATCTAGCTGAACACTGTGAGCAGGACGCACTGAACTAACTTGTAGGTTTAGCTGAACACTGTGAGGTGGACGCACCAAACTAACTTGTAGTTTTAGCTGAACACTGTGAGCAGGACGCACTGCACTAACTGTAAATAGTCTAGCTGCCTGACTGTGGTACTAATAAGATCAAAAGAACACCAGCAATTTTCTTCAGGTAGCTGTAAATACTGTAACAAGACAAGCCTGCCTGTCAGTAAGAAGATAACAGGAACGGATCTAGCTGAACACTGTGAGCAGGACGCAATGCACTAACTTGTAGCTTTAGATGAACACTGTGCAGAGGTCTCACTACGCTAACTTGTAGGTTTAGCTGAACACTGTGAGGAGGATGCACAGCACTAACTTGTAGTTTTAGCTGAACACTGTGAGCAGGATGCACCGCACTAACTTCTAGGTTTAGCTGAACACCGTGAGGTGGACGCACCCCACTAACTTGTAGTTTTAGCTGAACACTGTGAGCAGGATGCACTGCACTAACTGTAAATAGTATAGCTGTGGTACTAATAGGATCAAAAGAACACCAGCAATTTTCTTCAGGTAGTTGTAAATACTCTAACAAGACAAGCCTGCCTGTCAGTAAGAAGATAACAGGAACAGATCTAGCTGAACACTGTGAGCAGGACGCACAGCACTAACTTGTAGGTTTAGCTGAACACTGTGAGGTGGATGCACCACACTAACTTGTAGTTTTAGCTGAACACTGTGAACAGGACGCACTGCACTAACTGTAAATAGTCTAGCTGCCTGACTGTGGTACTAATAGGATCAAAAGAACACCAGCAATTTTCTTCAGGTAGCTGTAAATACTGTAACAAGACAAGCCTGCCTGTCAGTAAGGAGATAACAGGAACGGATCTAGCTGAACACTGTGAGCAGGACGCACTGCACTAACTTGTTGCTTTAGATGAACACTGTGCAGAGGTCTCACTACACTAACTTGTAGGTTTAGCTGAACAATGTGAGCAGGACGCACTGCACTAACTTGTAGTTTTAGCTGAACACTGTGAGCAGGACGCACCGCACTAACTTCTAGGTTTAGCTGAACACTGTGAGGTGGACGCACCCCACTAACTTGCAGTTTTAGCTGAACACTGTGAGCAGGATGCACTGCACTAACTGTAAATAGTATAGCTGTGGTACTAATAGGATCAAAAGAACACCAGCAATTTTCTTCAGGTAGCTGTAAATACTGTAACAAGACAAGCCTGCCTGTCAGTAAGAAGATAACAGGAACAGATCTAGCTGAACACTGTGAGCAGGACGCACTGCACTAACTTGTAGGTTTAGCTGAACACTGTGAGGTGGACGCACCACACTAACTTGTAGTTTTAGCTGAACACTGTGAACAGGACGCACTGCACTAACTGTAAATAGTCTAGCTGCCTGACTGTGGTACTAATAGGATCAAAAGAACACCAGCAATTTTCTTCAGGTAGCTGTAAATACTGTAACAAGACAAGCCTGCCTGTCAGTAAGGAGATAACAGGAACGGATCTAGCTGAACACTGTGAGCAGGACGCACTGCACTAACTTGTTGCTTTAGTTGAACACTGTGCAGAGGTCTCACTACACTAACTTGTAGGTTTAGCTGAACACTGTGAGCAGGACGCACAGCACTAACTTCTAGGTTTAGCTGAACACTGTGAGGTGGACGTACCCCATTAACTTGTAGTTTTAGCTGAACACTGTGAGCAGGACGCACCCCACTAACTTGTAGGTTTAGCTGAACACTGTGAGGAGTACGCACCACACTAACTTGTAGGTTTAGCTGAACACTGTGAGCAGGACGCACCCCACTAGCTTGTAGGTTTAGCTGAACACTGTGAGGTGGACGTACCCCACTAACTTGTAGTTTTAGCTGAACACTGTGAGCAGGATGCACTGCACTAACTGTAAAAAGTCTAACTGCCTGACTGTGGTACTAATAGGATCAAAAGAACACCAGCAATTTTCTTCAGGTAGCTGTAAATACTGTAACAAGACAAGCCTGCCTGTCAGTAAGAAGATAACAGGAACGGATCTAGCTGAACAATGTGAGCAGGACGCACTGCACTAACTTGTAGTTTTAGCTGAACACTGTGAGCAGGACGCACCGCACTAACTTCTAGGTTTAGCTGAACACTGTGAGGTGGACGCACCCCACTAACTTGTAGTTTTAGCTGAACACTGTGAGCAGGACGCACTGCACTAACTGTAAATAGTATAGCTGTGGTACTAATAGGATCAAAAGAACACCAGCAATTTTCTTCAGGTAGCTGTAAATACTGTAACAAGACAAGCCTGCCTGTCAGTAAGAAGATAACAGGAACAGATCTAGCTGAACACTGTGAGCAGGACGCACTGAACTAACTTGTAGGTTTAGCTGAACACTGTGAGGTGGACGCACCACACTAACTTGTAGTTTTAGCTGAACACTGTGAGCAGGACGCACTGCACTAACTGTAAATAGTCTAGCTGCCTGACTGTGGTACTAATAGGATCAAAAGAACACCAGCAATTTTCTTCAGGTAGCTGTAAATACTGTAACAAGACAAGCCTGCCTGTCAGTAAGAAGATAACAGGAACGGATCTAGCTGAACACTGTGAGCAGGACGCACTGCACTAACTTGTAGCTTTAGATGAACACTGTGCAGAGGTCTCACTACGCTAACTTGTAGGTTTAGCTGAACACTGTGAGGAGGACACATAGCACTAACTTGTAGTTTTAACTGCACACTGTGAGCAGGATGCACCGCACTAACTTCTAGGTTTAGCTGAACACTGTGAGGTGGACGCACCCCACTAACTTGTAGTTTTAGCTGAACACTGTGAGCAGGACGCACTGCACTAACTGTAAATAGTATAGCTTGGTACTAATAGGATCCAAAGGACACTAGCAATTTTCTTCAGGTAGCTGTAAATACTGTAACAAGACAAGCCTGCCTGTCAGTAAGAAGATAACAGGAACAGATCTAGCTGAACACTGTGAGCAGGACGCACTGCACTAACTTGTAGGTTTAGCTGAACACTGTGAGGTGGACGCACCACACTAACTTGTAGTTTTAGCTGAACACTGTGAGCAGGACGCACTGCACTAACTGTAAATAGTATAGCTTGGTACTAATAGGATCCAAAGGACACTAGCAATTTTCTTCAGGTAGCTGTAAATACTGTAACAAGACAAGCCTGCCTGTCAGTAAGAAGATAACAGGAACAGATCTAGCTGAACACTGTGAGCAGGACGCACTGCACTAACTTGTAGGTTTAGCTGAACACTGTGAGGTGGACGCACCACACTAACTTGTAGTTTTAGCTGAACACTGTGAGCAGGACACACTGCACTAACTGTAAATAGTCTAGCTGCCTGACTGTGGTACTAATAGGATCAAAAGAACACCAGCAATTTTCTTCAGGTAACTGTAAATACTGTAACAGGACAAGCCTGCCTGTTAGTAAGAAGATAACAGGAACAGATCTAGCTTAAAATTGTGAGCAGGACGCACTGCACTAACTTGTAGCTTTAGATGAACACTGTGCAGAGGTCTCGCTATGCTAACTTGTAGGTTTAGCTGAACACTGAGATGGACGCACTGCACTAACTTGTAGTTTTAGCTGAACAATGTGAGCAGGACGCACTACACTAACTTGTAGCTTTACATGAACACTGTGCAGAGGTCTCACTACACTAACTGGTAGGTTTAGCTGAACACTGTGAGCAGGACGCACAGCACTAACTTGTAGTTTTAGCTGAACACTGTGAGCAGGATGCACCGCACTAACTTCTAGGTTTAGCTGAACACTGTGAGGTGGACGCACCCCACTAACTTGTAGTTTTAGCTGAGCACTGTGAGCAGGACGCACTGCACTAACTGTAAATAGTATAGCTTGGTACTAATAGGATCCAAAGGACACTAGCAATTTTCTTCAGGTAGCTGTAAATACTGTAACAAGACAAGCCTGCCTGTCAGTAAGAAGATAACAGGAACAGATCTAGCTGAACACTGTGAGCAGGACGCACTGCACTAACTTGTAGGTTTAGCTGAACACTGTGAGGTGGACGCACCACACTAACTTGTAGTTTTAGCTGAACACTGTGAGCAGGACACACTGCACTAACTGTAAATAGTCTAGCTGCCTGACTGTGGTACTAATAGGATCAAAAGAACACCAGCAATTTTCTTCAGGTAACTGTAAATACTGTAACAGGACAAGCCTGCCTGTTAGTAAGAAGATAACAGGAACAGATCTAGCTTAAAATTGTGAGCAGGACGCACTGCACTAACTTGTAGCTTTAGATGAACACTGTGCAGAGGTCTCGCTATGCTAACTTGTAGGTTTAGCTGAACACTGAGATGGACGCACTGCACTAACTTGTAGTTTTAGCTGAACAATGTGAGCAGGACGCACTACACTAACTTGTAGCTTTACATGAACACTGTGCAGAGGTCTCACTACACTAACTGGTAGGTTTAGCTGAACACTGTGAGCAGGACGCACAGCACTAACTTGTAGTTTTAGCTGAACACTGTGAGCAGGACGCACCGCACTAACTTCTAGGTTTAGCTGAACACTGTGAGGTGGACGTACCCCACTAACTTGTAGTTTTAGCTGAACACTGTGAGCAGGACGCACTGCACTAACTGTAAATAGTCTAGCTGCCTGACTGTGGTACTAATAGGATCAAAAGAACACCAGCAATTTTCTTCAGGTAGCTGTAAATACTGTAACAAGACAAGCCTGCCTGTTAGTAAGAAGATAACAGGAACGGATCTATCTGAACAATGTGAGCAGGACGCACTGCACTAACTTGTAGTTTTAGCTGAACACTGTGAGCAGGACGCACCGCACTAACTTCTAGGTTTAGCTGAACACTGTGAGGTGGACGCACCACACTAACTTGTAGTTTTAGCTGAACACTGTGAGCAGGACACACTGCACTAACTGTAAATAGTCTAGCTGCCTGACTGTGGTACTAATAGGATCAAAAGAACACCAGCAATTTTCTTCAGGTAACTGTAAATACTGTAACAGGACAAGCCTGCCTGTTAGTAAGAAGATAACAGGAACAGATCTAGCTTAAAATTGTGAGCAGGACGCACTGCACTAACTTGTAGCTTTAGATGAACACTGTGCAGAGGTCTCGCTATGCTAACTTGTAGGTTTAGCTGAACACTGAGATGGACGCACTGCACTAACTTGTAGTTTTAGCTGAACAATGTGAGCAGGACGCACTACACTAACTTGTAGCTTTACATGAACACTGTGCAGAGGTCTCACTACACTAACTGGTAGGTTTAGCTGAACACTGTGAGCAGGACGCACAGCACTAACTTGTAGTTTTAGCTGAACACTGTGAGCAGGACGCACCGCACTAACTTCTAGGTTTAGCTGAACACTGTGAGGTGGACGTACCCCACTAACTTGTAGTTTTAGCTGAACACTGTGAGCAGGACGCACTGCACTAACTGTAAATAGTCTAGCTGCCTGACTGTGGTACTAATAGGATCAAAAGAACACCAGCAATTTTCTTCAGGTAGCTGTAAATACTGTAACAAGACAAGCCTGCCTGTCAGTAAGAAGATAACAGGAACGGATCTATCTGAACAATGTGAGCAGGACGCACTGCACTAACTTGTAGTTTTAGCTGAACACTGTGAGCAGGACGCACCGCACTAACTTCTAGGTTTAGCTGAACACTGTGAGGTGGACGCACCCCACTAACTTGTAGTTTTAGCTGAACACTGTGAGCAGGACGCACTGCACTAACTGTAAATAGTATAGCTGTGGTACTAATAGGATCAAAAGAACACCAGCAATTTTCTTCAGGTAGCTGTAAATACTCTAACAAGACAAGCCTGCCTGTCAGTAAGAAGATAACAGGAACAGATCTAGCTGAACACTGTGAGCAGGACGCACTGCACTAACTTGTAGGTTTAGCTGAACACTGTGAGGTGGACGCACCACACTAACTTGTAGTTTTAGCTGAACACTGTGAACAGGACGCACTGCACTAACTGTAAATAGTCTAGCTGCCTGACTGTGGTACTAATAGGATCAAAAGAACACCAGCAATTTTCTTCAGGTAGCTGTAAATACTGCAACAAGACAAGCCTGCCTGTCAGTAAGGAGATAACAGGAACGGATCTAGCTGAACATTGTGAGCAGGACGCACTGCACTAACTTGTAGCTTTAGATGAACACTGTGCAGAGGTCTCACTACGCTAACTTGTAAGTTTAGCTGAACACTGTGAGAAGGACGCACAGCACTAACTTGTAGTTTTAGCTGAACACTGTGAGCAGGACGCACCGCACTAACTTCTAGGTTTAGCTGAACACTGTGAGGTGGATGCACCGCACTAACTTGTAGTTTTAGCTGAACACTGTGAGCAGGACGCACCGCACTAACTTGTAGGTTTAGCTGATCACTGTGAGGTGGACGCAACACACTAACTTGTAGGTTTAGCTGAACACTGTGAGCAGGACGCACCCCACTAACTTGTAGGTTTAGCTGAACACTGTGAGGTGGACGTACCCCACTAACTTGTAGTTTTAGATGAACACTGTGAGCAGAACGCACTGCACTAACTGTAAATAGTCTAGCTGCCTGACTGTGGTACTAATAGGATCAAAAGAACACCAGCAATTTTCTTCAGGTAGCTGTAAATACTGTAACAAGACAAGCCTGCCTGTCAGTAAGAAGATAACAGGAACAGATCTAGCTGAACACTGTGAGCAGGACGCACTGCACTAACTTGTAGGTTTAGCTGAACACTGTGAGGTGGACGCACCACACTAACTTGTAGTTTTAGCTGAACACTGTGAGCAGGACACACTGCACTAACTGTAAATAGTCTAGCTGCCTGACTGTGGTACTAATAGGATCAAAAGAACACCAGCAATTTTCTTCAGGTAACTGTAAATACTGTAACAGGACAAGCCTGCCTGTTAGTAAGAAGATAACAGGAACAGATCTAGCTTAAAATTGTGAGCAGGACGCACTGCACTAACTTGTAGCTTTAGATGAACACTGTGCAGAGGTCTCGCTATGCTAACTTGTAGGTTTAGCTGAACACTGAGATGGACGCACTGCACTAACTTGTAGTTTTAGCTGAACAATGTGAGCAGGACGCACTACACTAACTTGTAGCTTTACATGAACACTGTGCAGAGGTCTCACTACACTAACTGGTAGGTTTAGCTGAACACTGTGAGCAGGACGCACAGCACTAACTTGTAGTTTTAGCTGAACACTGTGAGCAGGACGCACCGCACTAACTTCTAGGTTTAGCTGAACACTGTGAGGTGGACGTACCCCACTAACTTGTAGTTTTAGCTGAACACTGTGAGCAGGACGCACTGCACTAACTGTAAATAGTCTAGCTGCCTGACTGTGGTACTAATAGGATCAAAAGAACACCAGCAATTTTCTTCAGGTAGCTGTAAATACTGTAACAAGACAAGCCTGCCTGTTAGTAAGAAGATAACAGGAACGGATCTATCTGAACAATGTGAGCAGGACGCACTGCACTAACTTGCAGTTTTAGCTGAACACTGTGAGCAGGACGCACCGCACTAACTTCTAGGTTTAGCTGAACACTGTGAGGTGGACGCACCACACTAACTTGTAGTTTTAGCTGAACACTGTGAGCAGGACACACTGCACTAACTGTAAATAGTCTAGCTGCCTGACTGTGGTACTAATAGGATCAAAAGAACACCAGCAATTTTCTTCAGGTAACTGTAAATACTGTAACAGGACAAGCCTGCCTGTTAGTAAGAAGATAACAGGAACAGATCTAGCTTAAAATTGTGAGCAGGACGCACTGCACTAACTTGTAGCTTTAGATGAACACTGTGCAGAGGTCTCGCTATGCTAACTTGTAGGTTTAGCTGAACACTGAGATGGACGCACTGCACTAACTTGTAGTTTTAGCTGAACAATGTGAGCAGGACGCACTACACTAACTTGTAGCTTTACATGAACACTGTGCAGAGGTCTCACTACACTAACTGGTAGGTTTAGCTGAACACTGTGAGCAGGACGCACAGCACTAACTTGTAGTTTTAGCTGAACACTGTGAGCAGGACGCACCGCACTAACTTCTAGGTTTAGCTGAACACTGTGAGGTGGACGTACCCCACTAACTTGTAGTTTTAGCTGAACACTGTGAGCAGGACGCACTGCACTAACTGTAAATAGTCTAGCTACCTGACTGTGGTACTAATAGGATCAAAAGAACACCAGCAATTTTCTTCAGGTAGCTGTAAATACTGTAACAAGACAAGCCTGCCTGTCAGTAAGAAGATAACAGGAACGGATCTATCTGAACAATGTGAGCAGGACGCACTGCACTAACTTGTAGTTTTAGCTGAACACTGTGAGCAGGACGCACCGCACTAACTTCTAGGTTTAGCTGAACACTGTGAGGTGGACGCACCCCACTAACTTGTAGTTTTAGCTGAACACTGTGAGCAGGACGCACTGCACTAACTGTAAATAGTATAGCTGTGGTACTAATAGGATCAAAAGAACACCAGCAATTTTCTTCAGGTAGCTGTAAATACTCTAACAAGACAAGCCACTGTGAGCAGAACGCACTGCACTAACTGTAAATAGTCTAGCTGCCTGACTGTGGTACTAATAGGATCAAAAGAACACCAGCAATTTTCTTCAGGTAGCTGTAAATACTGTAACAAGACAAGCCTGCCTGTCAGTAAGAAGATAACAGGAACGGATCTATCTGAACAATGTGAGCAGGACGCACTGCACTAACTTGTAGTTTTAGCTGAACACTGTGAGCAGGACGCACCGCACTAACTTCTAGGTTTAGCTGAACACTGTGAGGTGGACGCACCCCACTAACTTGTAGTTTTAGCTGAACACTGTGAGCAGGACGCACTGCACTAACTGTAAATAGTATAGCTGTGGTACTAATAGGATCAAAAGAACACCAGCAATTTTCTTCAGGTAGCTGTAAATACTGTAACAAGACAAGCCTGCCTGTCAGTAAGAAGATAACAGGAACAGATCTAGCTGAACACTGTGAGCAGGACGCACTGAACTAACTTGTAGGTTTAGCTGAACACTGTGAGGTGGACGCACCAAACTAACTTGTAGTTTTAGCTGAACACTGTGAGCAGGACGCACTGCACTAACTGTAAATAGTCTAGCTGCCTGACTGTGGTACTAATAGGATCAAAAGAACACCTGCAATTTTCTTCAGGTAGCTGTAAATACTGTAAAAAGACAAGCCTGCCTATCAGTAAGAAGATAACAGGAACGGATCTAGCTGAACACTGTGAGCAGGACGCACTGCACTAACTTGTAGCTTTAGATGAACACTGTGCAGAGGTCTCACTACGCTAACTTGTAGGTTTAGCTGAACACTGTGAGGAGGACGCACAGCACTAACTTGTAGTTTTAGCTGAACACTGTGAGCAGGACGCACCGCACTAACTTCTAGGTTTAGCTGAACACTGTGAGGTGGACGCACCGCACTAACTTGTAGTTTTAGCTGAACACTGTGAGCAGGACGCACCGCACTAACTTGTAGGTTTAGCTGAACACTGTGAGGTGGACGCACCCCACTAACTTATAGTTTTAGCTGAACACTGTGAGCAGGACGCACTGCACTAACTGTAAATAGTATAGCTGTGGTACTAATAGGATCAAAAGAACACCAGCAATTTTCTTCAGGTAGCTGTAAATACTGTAACAAGACAAGCCTGCCTGTAAGTAAGAAGATAATAGGAACAGATCTAGCTGAACACTGTGAGCAGGACGCACTGCACTAACTTGTAGGTTTAGCTGAACACTGTGAGGTGGACGCACCACACTAACTTGTAGTTTTACTTGAACACTGTGAGCAGGACGCACTGCACTAAGTGTAAATAGTCTAGCTGCCTGACTGTGGTACTAATAGGATCAAAAGAACACCAGCAATTTTCTTCAGGTAGCTGTAAATACTGTAACAAGACAAGCCTGCCTGTCAGTAAGGAGATAACAGGAACGGATCTAGCTGAACACTGTGAGCAGGACGCACTGCACTAACTTGTTGCTTTAGATGAACACTGTGCAGAGGTCTCACTACACTAACTTGTAGGTTTAGCTGAACACTGTGAGCAGGACGCACAGCACTAACTTCTAGGTTTAGCTGAACACTGTGAGGTGGACGTACCCCACTAACTTGTAGTTTTAGCTGAACACTGTGAGCAGGACACACTGCACTAACTGTAAATAGTCTAGCTGCCTGACTGTGGTACTAATAGGATCAAAAGAACACCAGCAATTTTCTTCAGGTAGCTGTAAATACTGTAAGAAGACAAGCCTGCCTGTCAGTAAGAAGATAACAGGAATGGATCTAGCTGAACACTGTGAGCAGGACGCACTACACTAACTTGTAGCTTTAGATGAACACTGTGCAGAGGTCTCACTACGCTAACTTGTAGGTTTAACTGAACACTGTGAGGAGGACGCACAGCACTAACTTGTAGTTTTAGCTGAACACTGTGAGCAGGACGCACCGCACTAACTTCTAGGTTTAGCTGAACACTGTGAGGTGGACGCACCACACTAACTTGTAGGTTTAGCTGAACACTGTGAGCAGGACGCACCCCACTAACTTGTAGGTTTAGCTGAACACTGTGAGGAGGACGCACCACACTAACTTGTAGGTTTAGCTGAACACTGTGAGCAGGACGCACCCCACTAACTTGTAGGTTTAGCTGAACACTGTGAGGAGGACGCACCACACTAACTTGTAGGTTTAGCTGAACACTGTGAGCAGGACGCACCCCACTAGCTTGTAGGTTTAGCTGAACACTGTGAGGTGGACGTACCCCACTAACTTGTAGTTTTAGCTGAACACTGTGAGCAGGATGCACTGCACTAACTGTAAATAGTCTAACTGCCTGACTGTGGTACTAATAGGATCAAAAGAACACCAGCAATTTTCTTCAGGTAGCTGTAAATACTGTAACAAGACAAGCCTGCCTGTCAGTAAGAAGATAACAGGAACGGATCTAGCTGAACAATCTGAGCAGTACGCACTGCACTAACTTGTAGTTTTAGCTGAAGACTGTGAGCAGGACGCACCGCACTAACTTCTAGGTTTAGCTGAACACTGTGAGGTGGACGCACCCCACTAACTTGTAGTTTTAGCTGAACACTGTGAGCAGGACGCACTGCACTAACTGTAAATAGTATAGCTGTGGTACTAATAGGATCAAAAGAACACCAGCAATTTTCTTCAGGTAGCTGTAAATACTGTAACAAGACAAGCCTGCCTGTCAGTAAGAAGATAACAGGAACAGATCTAGCTGAACACTCTGAGCAGGACGCACTGAACTAACTTGTAGGTTTAGCTGAACACTGTGAGGTGGACGCACCCCACAAAATTGTAGTTTTAGCTGAACACTGTGAGCAGGACGCACTGCACTAACTGTAAATAGTGTAGCTGCCTGACTGTGGTACTAATAGGATCAAAAGAACACCAGCAATTTTCTTCAGGTAGCTGTAAATACTGTAAGAAGACAAGCCTGCCTGTCAGTAAGAAGATAACAGGAACGGATCTAGCTGAACACTGTGAGCAGGACGCACTGCACTAACTTGTAGCTTTAGATGAACACTGTGCAGAGGTCTCACTACGCTAACTTGTAGGTTTAGCTGAACACTGTGAGGAGGACACATAGCACTAACTTGTAGTTTTAGCTGCACACTGTGAGCAGGATGCACCGCACTAACTTCTAGGTTTAGCTGAACACTGTGAGGTGGACGCACCCCACTAACTTGTAGTTTTAGCTGAACACTGTGAGCAGGACGCACTGCACTAACTGTAAATAGTATAGCTTGGTACTAATAGGATCCAAAGGACACCAGCAATTTTCTTCAGGTAGCTGTAAATACTGTAACAAGACAAGCCTGCTTGTCAGTAAGAAGATAACAGGAACAGATCTAGCTGAACACTGTGAGCAGGACGCACTGCACTAACTTGTAGGTTTAGCTGAACACTGTGAGGTGGACGCACCACACTAACTTGTAGTTTTAGCTGAACACTGTGAGCAGGACACACTGCACTAACTGTAAATAGTCTAGCTGCCTGACTGTGGTACTAATAGGATCAAAAGAACACCAGCAATTTTCTTCAGGTAGCTGTAAATACTGTAACAGGACAAGCCTGCCTGTTAGTAAGAAGATAACAGGAACAGATCTAGCTGAAAATTGTGAGCAGGACGCACTGCACTAACTTGTAGCTTTAGATGAACACTGTGCAGAGGTCTCGCTATGCTAACTTGTAGGTTTAGCTGAACACTGAGGTGGACACACTGCACTAACTTGTAGTTTTAGCTGAACAATGTGAGCAGGACGCACTACACTAACTTGTAGCTTTACATGAACACTGTGCAGAGGTCTCACTACACTAACTGGTAGGTTTAGCTGAACACTGTGAGCAGGACGCACAGCACTAACTTGTAGTTTTAGCTGAACACTGTGAGCAGGACGCACCGCACTAACTTCTAGGTTTAGCTGAACACTGTGAGGTGGACGTACCCCACTAACTTGTAGTTTTAGCTGAACACTGTGAGCAGGACACACTGCACTAACTGTAAATAGTCTAGCTGCCTGACTGTGGTACTAATAGGATCAAAAGAACACCAGCAATTTTCTTCAGGTAGCTGTAAATACTGTAACAGGACAAGCCTGCCTGTTAGTAAGAAGATAACAGGAACAGATCTAGCTGAAAATTGTGAGCAGGACGCACTGCACTAACTTGTAGCTTTAGATGAACACTGTGCAGAGGTCTCGCTATGCTAACTTGTAGGTTTAGCTGAACACTGAGGTGGACACACTGCACTAACTTGTAGTTTTAGCTGAACAATGTGAGCAGGACGCACTACACTAACTTGTAGCTTTACATGAACACTGTGCAGAGGTCTCACTACACTAACTGGTAGGTTTAGCTGAACACTGTGAGCAGGACGCACAGCACTAACTCGTAGTTTTAGCTGAACACTGTGAGCAGGACGCACCGCACTAACTTCTAGGTTTAGCTGAACACTGTGAGGTGGACGTACCCCACTAACTTGTAGTTTTAGCTGAACACTGTGAGCGGGACGCACTGCACTAACTGTAAATAGTCTAGCTGCCTGACTGTGGTACTAATAGGATCAAAAGAACACCAGCAATTTTCTTCAGGTAGCTGTAAATACTGTAACAAGACAAGCCTTCCTGTCAGTAAGAAGATAACAGGAACGGATCTATCTGAACAATGTGAGCAGGATGCACTGCACTAACTTGTCGTTTTAGCTGGACAGTGTGAGCAGGACGCACCGCACTAACTTCTAGGTTTAGCTGAACACTGTGAGGTGGACGCACCACACTAACTTGTAGTTTTAGCTCAACACTGTGAGCAGGACGCACTGCACTAACTGTAAATAGTATAGCTGTGGTACTAATAGGATCAAAAGAACACCAGCAATTTTCTTCAGGTAGCTGTAAATACTCTAACAAGACAAGCCTGCCTGTCAGTAAGAAGATAACAGGAACAGATCTAGCTGAACACTGTGAGCAGGACGCACTGAACTAACTTGTAGGTTTAGCTGAACACTGTGAGGTGGACGCACCACACTAACTTGTAGTTTTAGCTGAACACTGTGAGCAGGACGCACTGCACTAACTGTAAATAGTCTAGCTGCCTGACTGTGGTACTAATAGGATCAAAAAAACACCAGCAATTTTCTTCAGGTAGCTGTAAATACTGTAACAAGACAAGCCTGCCTGTCAGTAAGAAGATAACAGGAACGGATCTAGCTGAACACTGTGAGCAGGACGCACTGCACTAACTTGTAGCTTTAGATGAACACTGTGCAGAGGTCTCACTACGCTAACTTGTAGGTTTAGCTGAACACTGTGAGGAGGACGCACAGCACTAAGTTGTAGTTTTAGCTGAACACTGTGAGCAGGATGCACCGCACTAACTTCTAGGTTTAGCTGAACACTGTGAGGTGGACGCACCCCACTAACTTGTAGTTTTAGCTGAACACTGTGAGCAGGATGCACTGCACTAACTGTAAATAGTATAGCTGTGGTACTAATAGGATCAAAAGAACACCAGCAATTTTCTTCAGGTAGCTGTAAATACTCTAACAAGACAAGCCTGCCTGTCAGTAAGAAGATAACAGGAACAGATCTAGCTGAACACTGTGAGCAGGACGCACTGCACTAACTTGTAGGTTTAGCTGAACACTGTGAGGTGGACGCACCACACTAACTTGTAGTTTTAGCTGAACACTGTGAACAGGACGCACTGCACTAACTGTAAATAGTCTAGCTGCCTGACTGTGGTACTAATAGGATCAAAAGAACACCAGCAATTTTCTTCAGGTAGCTGTAAATACTGTAACAAGACAAGCCTGCCTGTCAGTAAGGAGATAACAGGAACGGATCTAGCTGAACATTGTGAGCAGGACGCACTGCACTAACTTGTTGCTTTAGATGAACACTGTGCAGAGGTCTCACTACACTAACTTGTAGGTTTAGCTGAACACTGTGAGCAGGACGCACAGCACTAACTTCTAGGTTTAGCTGAACACTCTGAGGTGGACGTACCCCACTAACTTGTAGTTTTAGCTGAACACTGTGAACAGGACGCACTGCACTAACTGTAAATAGTCTAGCTGCCTGACTGTGGTACTAATAGGATCAAAAGAATACCAGCAATTTTCTTCAGGTAGCTGTAAATACTGTAAGAAGACAAGCCTGCCTGTCAGTAAGAAGATAACAGGAATGGATCTAGCTGAACACTGTGAGCAGGACGCACTACACTAACTTGTAGCTTTAGATGAACACTGTGCAGAGGTCTCACTACACTAATTTGTAGGTTTAGCTGAACACTGTGAGGAGGACGCACAGCACTAACTTGTAGTTTTAGCTGAACACTGTGAGCAGGATGCACCGCACTAACTTCTAGGTTTAGCTGAACACTGTGAGGTGGACGCACCCCACTAACATGTAGTTTTAGCTGAACACTGTGAGCAGGACGCACTGCACTAACTGTAAATAGTATAGCTGTGGTACTAATAGGATCAAAAGAACACCAGCAATTTTCTTCAGGTAGTTGTAAATACTGTAACAAGACAAGCCTGCCTGTCAGTAAGAAGATAACAGGAACAGATCTAACTGAACACTGTGAGCAGGACGCAGTGCACTAACTTGTAGGTTTAGCTGAACACTGTGAGGTGGACGCACCACACTAACTTGTAGTTTTAGCTGAACACTGTGAGCAGGACGCACCGCACTAACTTCTAGGTTTAGCTGAACACTGTGAGGTGGACGCACCGCACTAACTTGTAGTTTTAGCTGAACACTGTGAGCAGGACGCACCGCACTAACTTGTAGGTTTAGCTGAACACTGTGAGGTGGACGCACCACACTAACTTGTAGGTTTAGCTGAACACTGTGAGCAGGATGCACCCCACTAACTTGTAGGTTTAGCTGAACACTGTGAGGTTGACGCACCACACTAACTTGTAGGTTTAGCTGAACACTGTGAGCAGGACGCACACCACTAACTTGTAGGTTTAGCTGAACACTGTGAGGTTGGACGTACCCCACTAACTTGTAGTTTTAGCTGAACACTGTGAGCAGGATGCACTGCACTAACTGTAAATAGTCTAGCTGCCTGACTGTGGTACTAATAGGATCAAAAGAACAACAGCAATTTTCTTCAGGTAGCTGTAAATACTGTAACAAGACAAGCCTACCTGTCAGTAAGAAGATAACAGGAACGGATCTAGCTGAACAATGTGAGCAGGACGCACTGCACTAACTTGTAGCTTTAGATGAACACTGTGCAGAGGTCTCACTACACTAACTTGTAGGTTTAGCTGAACACTGTGAGGAGGACGCACAGCACTAACTTGTAGTTTTAGCTGAACACTGTGAGCAGGATGCACCGCACTAACTTCTAGGTTTAGCTGAACACTGTGAGGTGGACGCACCCCACTAACTTGTAGTTTTAGCTGAACACTGTGAGCAGGACGCACTGCACTAACTGTAAATAGTATAGCTGTGGTACTAATAGGATCAAAAGAACACCAGCAATTTTCTTCAGGTAGTTGTAAATACTGTAACAAGACAAGCCTACCTGTCAGTAAGAAGATAACAGGAACGGATCTAGCTGAACAATGTGAGCAGGACGCACTGCACTAACTTGTAGCTTTAGATGTACACTGTGCAGAGGTCTCACTACACTAACTTGTAGGTTTAGCTGAACACTGTGAGGAGGACGCACAGCACTAACTTGTAGTTTTAGCTGAACACTGTGAGCATGATGCACCGCACTAACTTCTAGGTTTAGCTGAACACTGTGAGGTGGACGCACCCCACTAACTTGTAGTTTTAGCTGAACACTCTGAGCAGGATGCACTGCACTAACTGTAAATAGTCTAGCTGCCTGACTGTGGTACTAATAGGATCAAAAGAACACTAGCAATTTTCTTCAGGTAGCTGTAAATACTGTAACAAGACAAACCTGCCTGTCAGTAAGAAGATAACAGGAACAAATCTAGCTGAACACTGTGAGCAGGACGCACTGCACTAACTTGTAGCTTTAGATGAACACTGTGCAGAGGTCTCACTACGCTAACTTGTAGGTTTAGCTGAACACTGTGAGGTGGACGCACCCCACTAACTTGTAGTTTTAGCTGAACACTGTGAGCAGGACGCACTGCACTAACTGTAAATAGTATAGCTGCCTTACTGTGGTACTAATAGGATCAAAAGAACACCAGCAATTTTCTTCAGGTAGCTGTAAATACAGTAACAAGACAAGCCTGCCTGTCAGTAAGAAGTTAACAGGAACAGATCTAGCTGAACACTGTGAGCAGGGCGCACCGCACTAACTTGTAGGTATAGCTGAACACTGTGAGGTGGACGCACCACACTAACTTGTAGTTTTAGCTGAACACTGTGAGCAGGACGCACTGCACTAACTGTAAATAGTCTAGCTGCCTGACTGTGGTACTAATAGGATCAAAAGAACACCAGCAATTTTCTTCAGGTAGCTGTAAATACTGTAACAAGACAAGCCTGCCTCTCAGTAAGGAGATAACAGGAACGGATCTAGCTGAACACTGTGAGCAGGACGCACTGCACTAACTTGTAGCTTTAGATGAACACTGTGCAGAGGTCTCACTACACTAACTTGTAGGTTTAGCTGAACACTGTGAGGTTGACGCACCACACTAACTTGTAGGTTTAGCTGAACACTGTGAGCAGGACGCACCCCACTAACTTGTAGGTTTAGCTGAACACTGTGAGGTTGGACGTACCCCACTAACTTGTAGTTTTAGCTGAACACTGTGAGCAGGATGCACTGCACTAACTGTAAATAGTCTAGCTGCCTGACTGTGGTACTAATAGGATCAAAAGAAAAACAGCAATTTTCTTCAGGTAGCTGTAAATACTGTAACAAGACAAGCCTACCTGTCAGTAAGAAGATAACAGGAACGGATCTAGCTGAACAATGTGAGCAGGACGCACTGCACTAACTTGTAGCTTTAGATGAACACTGTGCAGAGGTCTCACTACACTAACTTGTAAGTTTAGCTGAACACTGTGAGGAGGACGCACAGCACTAACTTGTAGTTTTAGCTGAACACTGTGAGCAGGATGCACCGCACTAACTTCTAGGTTTAGCTGAACACTGTGAGGTGGACGCACCCCACTAACTTGTAGTTTTAGCTGAACACTGTGAGCAGGACGCACTGCACTAACTGTAAATAGTATAGCTGTGGTACTAATAGGATCAAAAGAACACCAGCAATTTTCTTCAGGTAGTTGTAAATACTGTAACAAGACAAGCCTACCTGTCAGTAAGAAGATAACAGGAACGGATCTAGCTGAACAATGTGAGCAGGACGCACTGCACTAACTTGTAGCTTTAGATGTACACTGTGCAGAGGTCTCACTACACTAACTTGTAGGTTTAGCTGAACACTGTGAGGAGGACGCACAGCACTAACTTGTAGTTTTAGCTGAACACTGTGAGCATGATGCACCGCACTAACTTCTAGGTTTAGCTGAACACTGTGAGGTGGACGCACCCCACTAACTTGTAGTTTTAGCTGAACACTCTGAGCAGGATGCACTGCACTAACTGTAAATAGTCTAGCTGCCTGACTGTGGTACTAATAGGATCAAAAGAACACTAGCAATTTTCTTCAGGTAGCTGTAAATACTGTAACAAGACAAACCTGCCTGTCAGTAAGAAGATAACAGGAACAAATCTAGCTGAACACTGTGAGCAGGACGCACTGCACTAACTTGTAGCTTTAGATGAACACTGTGCAGAGGTCTCACTACGCTAACTTGTAGGTTTAGCTGAACACTGTGAGGTGGACGCACCCCACTAACTTGTAGTTTTAGCTGAACACTGTGAGCAGGACGCACTGCACTAACTGTAAATAGTATAGCTGCCTTACTGTGGTACTAATAGGATCAAAAGAACACCAGCAATTTTCTTCAGGTAGCTGTAAATACAGTAACAAGACAAGCCTGCCTGTCAGTAAGAAGTTAACAGGAACAGATCTAGCTGAACACTGTGAGCAGGGCGCACCGTACTAACTTGTAGGTATAGCTGAACACTGTGAGGTGGACGCACCACACTAACTTGTAGTTTTAGCTGAACACTGTGAGCAGGACGCACTGCACTAACTGTAAATAGTCTAGCTGCCTGACTGTGGTACTAATAGGATCAAAAGAACACCAGCAATTTTCTTCAGGTAGCTGTAAATACTGTAACAAGACAAGCCTGCCTCTCAGTAAGGAGATAACAGGAACGGATCTAGCTGAACACTGTGAGCAGGACGCACTGCACTAACTTGTAGCTTTAGATGAACACTGTGCAGAGGTCTCACTACACTAACTTGTAGGTTTAGCTGAACACTGTGAGGTTGACGCACCACACTAACTTGTAGGTTTAGCTGAACACTGTGAGCAGGACGCACCCCACTAACTTGTAGGTTTAGCTGAACACTGTGAGGTTGGACGTACCCCACTAACTTGTAGTTTTAGCTGAACACTGTGAGCAGGATGCACTGCACTAACTGTAAATAGTCTAGCTGCCTGACTGTGGTACTAATAGGATCAAAAGAACAACAGCAATTTTCTTCAGGTAGCTGTAAATACTGTAACAAGACAAGCCTACCTGTCAGTAAGAAGATAACAGGAACGGATCTAGCTGAACAATGTGAGCAGGACGCACTGCACTAACTTGTAGCTTTAGATAAACACTGTGCAGAGGTCTCACTACACTAACTTGTAGGTTTAGCTGAACACTGTGAGGAGGACGCACAGCACTAACTTGTAGTTTTAGCTGAACACTGTGAGCAGGATGCACCGCACTAACTTCTAGGTTTGGCTGAACACTGTGAGGTGGACGCACCCCACTAACTTGTAGTTTTAGCTGAACACTGTGAGCAGGACGCACTGCACTAACTGTAAATAGTATAGCTGTGGTACTAATAGGATCAAAAGAACACCAGCAATTTTCTTCAGGTAGTTGTAAATACTGTAACAAGACAAGCCTACCTGTCAGTAAGAAGATAACAGGAACGGATCTAGCTGAACAATGTGAGCAGGACGCACTGCACTAACTTGTAGCTTTAGATGTACACTGTGCAGAGGTCTCACTACACTAACTTGTAGGTTTAGCTGAACACTGTGAGGAGGACGCACAGCACTAACTTGTAGTTTTAGCTGAACACTGTGAGCAGGATGCACCGCACTAACTTCTAGGTTTAGCTGAACACTGTGAGGTGGACGCACCCCACTAACTTGTAGTTTTAGCTGAACACTCTGAGCAGGATGCACTGCACTAACTGTAAATAGTCTAGCTACCTGACTGTGGTACTAATAGGATCAAAAGAACACTAGCAATTTTCTTCAGGTAGCTGTAAATACTGTAACAAGACAAACCTGCCTGTCAGTAAGAAGATAACAGGAACAAATCTAGCTGAACACTGTGAGCAGGACGCACTGCACTAACTTGTAGCTTTAGATGAACACTGTGCAGAGGTCTCACTACGCTAACTTGTAGGTTTAGCTGAACACTGTGAGGTGGACGCACCCCACTAACTTGTAGTTTTAGCTGAACACTGTGAGCAGGACGCACTGCACTAACTGTAAATAGTATAGCTGCCTTACTGTGGTACTAATAGGATCAAAAGAACACCAGCAATTTTCTTCAGGTAGCTGTAAATACAGTAACAAGACAAGCCTGCCTGTCAGTAAGAAGTTAACAGGAACAGATCTAGCTGAACACTGTGAGCAGGGCGCACCGCACTAACTTGTAGGTATAGCTGAACACTGTGAGGTGGACGCACCACACTAACTTGTAGTTTTAGCTGAACACTGTGAGCAGGACGCACTGCACTAACTGTAAATAGTCTAGCTGCCTGACTGTGGTACTAATAGGATCAAAAGAACACCAGCAATTTTCTTCAGGTAGCTGTAAATACTGTAACAAGACAAGCCTGCCTCTCAGTAAGGAGATAACAGGAACGGATCTAGCTGAACACTGTGAGCAGGACGCACTGCACTAACTTGTAGCTTTAGATGAACACTGTGCAGAGGTCTCACTACACTAACTTGTAGGTTTAGCTGAACACTGTGAGGTTGACGCACCACACTAACTTGTAGGTTTAGCTGAACACTGTGAGCAGGACGCACCCCACTAACTTGTAGGTTTAGCTGAACACTGTGAGGTTGGACGTACCCCACTAACTTGTAGTTTTAGCTGAACACTGTGAGCAGGATGCACTGCACTAACTGTAAATAGTCTAGCTGCCTGACTGTGGTACTAATAGGATCAAAAGAACAACAGCAATTTTCTTCAGGTAGCTGTAAATACTGTAACAAGACAAGCCTACCTGTCAGTAAGAAGATAACAGGAACGGATCTAGCTGAACAATGTGAGCAGGACGCACTGCACTAACTTGTAGCTTTAGATGAACACTGTGCAGAGGTCTCACTACACTAACTTGTAGGTTTAGCTGAACACTGTGAGGAGGACGCACAGCACTAACTTGTAGTTTTAGCTGAACACTGTGAGCAGGATGCACCGCACTAACTTCTAGGTTTAGCTGAACACTGTGAGGTGGACGCACCCCACTAACTTGTAGTTTTAGCTGAACACTGTGAGCAGGACGCACTGCACTAACTGTAAATAGTATAGCTGTGGTACTAATAGGATCAAAAGAACACCAGCAATTTTCTTCAGGTAGTTGTAAATACTGTAACAAGACAAGCCTACCTGTCAGTAAGAAGATAACAGGAACGGATCTAGCTGAACAATGTGAGCAGGACGCACTGCACTAACTTGTAGCTTTAGATGTACACTGTGCAGAGGTCTCACTACACTAACTTGTAGGTTTAGCTGAACACTGTGAGGAGGACGCACAGCACTAACTTGTAGTTTTAGCTGAACACTGTGAACAGGATGCACCGCACTAACTTCTAGGTTTAGCTGAACACTGTGAGGTGGACGCACCCCACTAACTTGTAGTTTTAGCTGAACACTCTGAGCAGGATGCACTGCACTAACTGTAAATAGTCTAGCTACCTGACTGTGGTACTAATAGGATCAAAAGAACACTAGCAATTTTCTTCAGGTAGCTGTAAATACTGTAACAAGACAAACCTGCCTGTCAGTAAGAAGATAACAGGAACAAATCTAGCTGAACACTGTGAGCAGGACGCACTGCACTAACTTGTAGCTTTAGATGAACACTGTGCAGAGGTCTCACTACGCTAACTTGTAGGTTTAGCTGAACACTGTGAGGTGGACGCACCCCACTAACTTGTAGTTTTAGCTGAACACTGTGAGCAGGACGCACTGCACTAACTGTAAATAGTATAGCTGCCTTACTGTGGTACTAATAGGATCAAAAGAACACCAGCAATTTTCTTCAGGTAGCTGTAAATACAGTAACAAGACAAGCCTGCCTGTCAGTAAGAAGTTAACAGGAACAGATCTAGCTGAACACTGTGAGCAGGGCGCACCGCACTAACTTGTAGGTATAGCTGAACACTGTGAGGTGGACGCACCACACTAACTTGTAGTTTTAGCTGAACACTGTGAGCAGGACGCACTGCACTAACTGTAAATAGTCTAGCTGCCTGACTGTGGTACTAATAGGATCAAAAGAACACCAGCAATTTTCTTCAGGTAGCTGTAAATACTGTAACAAGACAAGCCTGCCTCTCAGTAAGGAGATAACAGGAACGGATCTAGCTGAACACTGTGAGCAGGACGCACTGCACTAACTTGTAGCTTTAGATGAACACTGTGCAGAGGTCTCACTACACTAACTTGTAGGTTTAGCTGAACACTGTGAGGAGGACGCACAGCACTAACTTGTAGATTTAGCTGAACACTGTGAGCAGGATGCACCGCACTAACTTCTAGGTTTAGCTGAACACTGTGAGGTGGACGCACCCCACTAACTTGTAGTTTTAGCTGAACACTGTGAGCAGGACGCACTGCACTAACTGTAAATAGTATAGCTGTGGTACTAATAGGATCAAAGAACACCAGCAATTTTCTTCAGGTAGTTGTAAATACTGTAACAAGACAAGCCTGCCTGTCAGTAAGAAGATAACAGGAACAGATCTAGCTGAACACTGTGAGCAGGACGCAGTGCACTAACTTGTAGGTTTAGCTGAACACTGTGAAGTGGACGTACCCCACTAACTTGTAGTTTTAGCTGAACACTGTGAGCAGGACGCACTGCACTAACTTGTTGCTTTAGATGAACACTGTGCAGAGGTCTCATTACACTAACTTGTAGGTTTAGCTGAACACTGTGAGCAGGATGCAGCGCACTAACATGCAGGTTTAGCTGAACACTGTGAGGTGGACGTACCCCACTAACTTGTAGTTTTAGCTGAACACTGTGAGCAGGACGCACTGCACTAACTGTAAATAGTCTAGCTGCCTGACTGTGGTACTAATAGGATCAAAAGAACACCAGCAATTTTCTTCAGGTAGCTGTAAGTACTGTAACAAGACAAGCCTGCCTGTCAGTAAGAAGATAACAGGAACTGATCTAGCTGAACACTGTGAGCAGGACGCACTGCACTAACTTGTAGCTTTAGATGAACACTGTGCAGAGGTCTCACTATGCTATCTTGTAGGTTTAGCTGAACACTGTGAGGAGGATGCACAGCACTAACTTGTAGTTTTAGCTGAACACTGTGAGCAGGACGCACCGCACTAACTTCTAGGTTTAGCTGAACACTGTGAGGTGGACGCACCGCACTAACTTGTAGTTTTAGCTGAACACTGTGAGCAGGACGCACCGCACTAACTTGTAGGTTTAGCTGAACACTGTGAGGTGGACGCACCACACTAACTTGTAGGTTTAGCTGAACACTGTGAGCAGGACGCACCCCACTAACTTGTAGGTTTAGCTGAACACTGTGAGGTGGACGCACCACACTAACTTGTAGTTTTAGCTGAACACTGTGAGCAGGACACACTGCACTAACTGTAAATAGTCTAGCTGCCTGACTGTGGTACTAATAGGATCAAAAGAACACCAGCAATTTTCTTCAGGTAGCTGTAAATACTGTAACAAAACAAGCCTGCCTGTCAGTAAGAAGATAACAGAAATGGATCTAGCTAAACACTGTGAGCAGGACGCACTGCACTAACTTGTAGCTTTAGATGAACACTGTGCAGAGGTCTCACTACACTAACTTGTAGGTTTAGCTGAACACTGTGAGCAGGACGCACAGCACTAACTTGTAGTTTTAGCTGAACACTGTGAGCAGGACCCACCGCACTAACTTCTAGGTTTAGCTGAACACTGTGAGGTGGACGTACCCCACTAACTTGTAGTTTTAGCTGAACACTGTGAGCAGGACGCACTGCACTAACTGTAAATAGTCTAGCTGCCTGACTGTGGTACTAATAGGATCAAAAGAACACCAGCAATTTTCTTCAGGTAGCTGTAAATACTGTAACAAGACAAGCCTGCCTGTCAGTTAGAACATAACAGGAATGGATCTAGCTAAACTGAATACAGTGTATATATATATATATATATATATCCTCCCATCCTGTGTCTCGGCGCACTACACTTCGTGCCCCGTTGTTCCCCACCACTGGACTGCGGTTGTCCCTGGTGCCTTGGCTAGCCCTATGACTGGGGGGATTATCTGTGGCGTGGGTGGTGGGCGGCGGCTCCGCGGGCTCTCCCGGCTTGGGGGTGACATGGCTAGCGCTGTCTTTGCCTGTACGGACGCCAAGGCGCAGACAACTGTCTGCCCCTGGGTGCCCACGTCTGTTCTCAGACCCTCTGGTCCTCTATTCCATCGGCAGATTGGGTGAGATGACACCTTGGTACTTCCCATTCCAGGGGTGTTCGCCTCTCCAATCGCCACACGGTCCGTGAGATCTGAGCATGCGCGCGCGTTGCATGATGGAACTCGTAGTTCCTAGGCACCGTGCAGTGCACAGCCGTGGCTACCCCTCGTTTAGCGTCCGCACACCTGATCATCATCTGATCAGGTGTGGGGGGTATATGAGTAACCGGCCAGTCCCTCAGTTCCTATGGACGAGGGACGTGCCTGCATTCGCTCTGCACACAGCTACAAGGTAAACTTCTGCCTTTCAAAACACCCTGACTTCATGTTGTTTACATGAATTATTTATTATTTCTTTACATACTTTTTAGAACTTATTTTGGACCGGCCTCTTACTTTGGTGGTTAACACTGATTTTCTCAAGCAATACGGTGTGCTTCATGATGAATTAGGTAACAGATTCCTTTTCACTAGTTTCACCTGTGCCCAAGTACATTTTAAAGCTTCCATTTCCCTACCTTTCTGATCCTCCTTTTTTCCTTTATATTTCATATAGGATCCACTGTTACTTTTATCCCTTTTTCATCCCAGCACCGGTACCATATACCTGTGAATGTACAGCTATGAGAATCTTTTCTTACAGCAGATTCCATCAAGTAAGTATAGGCATAAACTACCATATCTGGCCCCAGTTAACAACAGCTAGACCCCTAACACTATCCATTTTTCTAATTAGGCCTGCTTTAAGTGGTCTGCAGATATGGTTCAACCTTGATGTCCCTTCCTTGCTGTGTGCATACATATATCACAGGCATTTCCTGATCTTGCCTCTCTACAGCTTTTAGATATACATGTAAGTTCGCACCTCTTCCAGAGATATAGATACATTTATACCTATTTATATACATATATTTTTTATTCTCTTTTTAATACAATGCACATATGCGCAATCCTCTATTCCTGGAATAACTACCACTGTGCATTATGACACATGACTATCTTTACATTCCTTTGCCAGGTCTACTGTATGCCCCCTGCAGGCATAATTTACGGCGCGGTCTGCCTGCTCCCCGGTGGGGATCTCCTTGGGTGGCTGTGTTCCCCCTCTCCCTCTCTTCCCTCCCGTCTTGGGCACTGACGCCCCAGGTATGTCCGCAGTTTCGTTTAGTGGTGTGGAGCTTAGGGTCGCATGAATGTCCAGCCACAATTGCAGTGTGTCATTGTTTTTACTATGCAGTGTTTGGTTAAATTAATATTTCTAACATGTGTTTTCATGTCCACCACACAGAATTTTTTATATTATTATCCACCCTATGAGCTCCTGTTCCCTGAAGAAGCCAATGTTTTGGTGAAACATGTAGGAAAACGAGCCCCCCCTCCTTCAACGGCCACTTGCCATCTGGCCCACTTGACCATTCTTAGGGTCACTTACAGTACATGTATCCACAAAATTTGTATAATTACTGTATGAATTGTTTATAATGTACATTGTATTTTTGATAGACTATTAATAAAATTGTAATTTTAGTATCTTTTGTTTTATCTTTTCTTCTCTAATCTTCCTGACCCTAGCACCGCTATAATCCCTTGTCCACACACCCATTTAATGTTTGATTATTTAGGGGATGAGGTGCTGTATCTTCTGGTACCATCTAGCCATCTTTACTTTTTTTGAGCAATACAAGCTTTAATGCTTATGTCCTTTTGGCTAGTCTTGGTCCCTGATATGTTGATTTGAATATCCCCATATATATTATATATACTTGTCCAATACAACTATATATCTTTCTATCTTCGTTTATTCCCAACAAATTCACTATCCTTCCCTAGTTATATGCCATCTTGACAAATTATATCTCTTCTTATCTTCACCTTACTGTACTGTGATAATCATTGGAACACATATTAATCCGTGTATTTCTTTTGTGTCATCATAGGACTGGTCTCTTTCTCCTTTTAGGAACCTGGGTGGAGCCATGGCGGATTTCTGTGGAGAAGCCTGGGAGGGTCTCATGACCCGCATCCAGGCATCCCAAAATGCTTCTACCATAACCGATGCTGAGCTGGATAGGGCATTTATTAGACTACAACGTCTCTTGGAAAAAAAAGTCAGAACTTACTGGCATAAAACCTACTTTGAAAAATATGCGGAACACAAAATAATACCTTGGGGATTAAGAATACAACTTTTCCCCAATATCAAAAAAATCAACGACACATTAAAAACCTCTTGGGAAAGCAATCTTATATCATGCTCTCTCAACATGCTCTCCATGTTGTGCCACGAATATACCACCGAGTTGGCACAACTTGATGTTGCAATCAATCGATGGTACACAGATCATGTTCTTGGTCTTTCCTCCCCCAGGTATAGCAAGCGGGATAAAACCCTGCGCGCACACCTGGAGGAATATACACTTACGATTATTAATGACAAAGAAAGCAAATTCTTAAGAGACTTAGCAGCCCATGAAAATGGATATGCCTACAATTGGGACAATGCCAAGGAAACCAAAGCTAGAAACAAACCCTTTTCCACTAATATACCTACTTCGAATAACCATGCCTCTAACAATTTATCTGCTTCTTTTTCATCCAGTACCTCCACTGTTTACCAAGATTTGACACAGGAACAATTAGCAAAAAGAAGAAAAGGCGATCTTTCGGCCATATCCTCGGAGTCACTTCACCGCACACTAGGACCCACTCCTTTACCACATCCACCTACAGGTCATTCGAAGACCGCTCACGTATCCACTCCCTTCACTAAAGCACAACCCAAGTCGTCAGCGATTCCCAAATCATCCTCTACCAAGACACCTGCAGGCATAATGGCACCATCGCACCCTCAAACGCACATCACCTCCCGAAGGGTAAGTGAACCCACTATCACCTCCATGTTTCCAGCCAGCTCTGCTACAGCAGACCCTAAACTTGCACCTATTTTTTTAGGGCAGGGCCAGGAGTCTCTCCCAAGCCCATCCCCCGATTTACACCCACAAATGCCAATGATCCAGCAAGACCAACCACCCCTGATGTAATCAATCTATCTTCTATTCCACTCAATGCGGATCAGATCTATGTACTCCAATTAGGCCTCACATTTTGTCCTTCTAACGACTTTGACAAATTCGCCTTTATTAAAGACGTGCATCTTTTTGCACGTAAACTTCTTTTCAAAGTGATCTATGACAAATCTCAATCTAATACTGCACTTGTTCAGAATGTGCATGTAAATCCTTCCCAACAGGTTCCCACCCTAGCGGAAATACAAGCCCTCGAAGAATTAATGTCACTTTGGGAGGAGGGGTGCACTGATGGTGACGACTCTCTTGATCCTACCAATCTTGAGGCCGCCGCCCTTGGTGCTCCCCCCTTCCCCCCTCCTGTTTCTTTTAAACCCAAATCTGTGAATTTTCCAAATCTTTCTACAAATCCCAATATATGGGCCTTTGTACAACAAGTCACTAACACCATCGAAGGCTTAAATTTCAACTCCGCGTATCCCTCCAACCTAACTTTGGCTCAGATTAGGGCCATCAAATCCCTACAAAACCATCCTGAACTCACCATTAAGCCAGCCGACAAGGGTGGCAATGTGGTGGTGATGGATGTGTCCTTCTACGAACAAATGTGCCTGGATATTTTAAACAATCGCGAGTGGTATAGACCAATTTCTAAAACACTCATTGTTAACTATATATCCGAATATCAACAGTTGATATTTGCAGCCTATCAAAAAGGCATTATAGACTCCAACACATGGAAATTTCTTTATGTTAAAGAACCCACTACCCCTACCTTCTATTCCCTCCCGAAATTGCACAAATCTCTCGACCATCCACCTGGTCGTCCAATTGTGTCTGGTCGTCAATGCCTCACAGAATCTGCCAGTGCTCTGGTAGACAAATATCTGGCACCCCATGTTGTAGCTCTGCCTTCATATATAAAGGACACTATCCATCTCCTTCGTATATTAGATGGCCAATCCCTGCCCAGTGGCACATGGTTGGTAGCCCTATATGTGGAAAGCTTATACAACGTAATCCCCCACAATAGAGGCATTTCAGTTATCAGCAAACTCATTCGTGCCAGAGGCCCCCAATATGATGAATACGGGGACTTTGTCCTCAAATTATTGAGGTTTATACTCACACGCAATTATTTCATGTTCGGCTCCTCCCACTTCCTCCAGGTGCAGGGTGTGGCTATGGGGACCAAGTGTGCCCCTGCCTATGCCAACCTGTACCTGGGGGGGTGGGAGAGGGAACTTTTTGACTCGATTCACTCCAACCCCTACCTGTCCAGGATTATATCCTGGTACAGGTATATCGATGATATACTTCTGTTTTGGGCCGGTACTAAGGAAGAACTCTCCTCATTTGTACAAAGCCTTACTGACAACACATACAATCTAAGATTTACCATGGAGTGCAGCCAGTCTCAGATCCATTTCTTGGACCTCCAGATTGGTGTACAACCCAATGGCCAAATCTATACTACTCTATACCGCAAACCCTCTTCGGGCAATACAATCCTACATGCCCAGAGTGCCCATCCTGAGCCCCTCCTTCGAAGTATACCATATAGTCAATATGTCAGGATTAAACGTAACTGTACTCGCGATGAAGATTTCTTCAGGGCGGCACACGACCTCTATAATAGACTTTTAGATAGAGGCTACAGCCACTCTCTCTTAAAGAAAGCATTCCATAAGGCAAAAAAACTCAACCGTAAAGACCTGGTTTTCTCCGACAAACCATTGGATTTTAAACAACCCACACGACTCATCACCCAATTTTCCAATCAGCATACTCAAATCAAAGACGTCCTCAAACAATTTTGGCCCTTACTCACATCTGATCCTACTATTGCCAAATATATCAACACTTATCCTGATATTACCTATCGACGCTCTCCTTCTCTCCGTGATCGCCTGATTCATAGTCATCATTCTACTGACACTGCACATAGGCCCACTGCCACCGGTACCTATCAATGTGGCAAATGTGACATATGTACATTCGTTGCCAACTCTCAGGTTGTTAATCTACCCGATGGAAACACACACACCATCAGACACTATGTCACCTGCGCCACTGTTGGGGTTGTATACCTGGCCCAATGCCAATGCGGCGCATTCTATGTTGGCAAAACCAAGCGCCCCTTTCAGACCCGTATCCGGGACCATATCAAACCACTATATAAGAACATCACCACTACGGCCATTAATAGGCATATCGCTGCCCAACATAACTCCGATCCCCATGTTATTTTGTTTTCCGCACTTGAACATATCCCCTCACATGTAAGAGGCGGTAGTACTGATAATTCACTATTACGACTCGAAACCAAATGGATTCATATATTAAATGCTACCATCTTCCCAGGACTCAATGAATATATTAGTTTTAAGCCCTTCCTTTAAGTTTTTCTTTTCCATGCCCCTTTCCCAGACAACGTCGTTTGTGGTTTTTCCTCTCTACCCTATCCTTCTCCATCCCTTCTCCCCCCCCCCCCCCCTTTATTCCCTTCTTAGTTTCTTACTCTCCTGTTTTCCTTGTCTTTCTTTCTTTTTGCTGCCATGGCTCCACCCGGTATTTCATCCATATAATTTTTTTTGACATGGACTAATACCTTCCCTTGTACATTGATTACAAATGCCTTTTTCCTTTTCTGAGACAAGCTGGCAAATCGACTTAATATATCTTATATCCCTGTATATTCTATAAGTGTATATAGCCTGTATTTATTTGCGACTTAAAACTTTTTTTTCTGTCATTATTGAACAATATTTTTCGACACAACTGTTGCAATACATATACTGTGTGTTTCCTTTTTTTTATATATCCTTTTCTATATATTGTTTTTGTATTGTATTTCCAATTTTTGGTTGCAGGTTTCATTGTCGTACTGGGACCCAGTGGTTCTCTATGCACACTGCACACATTGTGGCTGGTTGTCGTGTGCTGACACACAGTAATTCCCACCTTCCCCAGTGGCCCCTGTGGATCGTTGGGCAACCTTTGGGATATCCTCCCATCCTGTGTCTCGGCGCACTACACTTCGTGCCCCGTTGTTCCCCACCACTGGACTGCGGTTGTCCCTGGTGCCTTGGCTAGCCCTATGACTGGGGGGATTATCTGTGGCGTGGGTGGTGGGCGGCGGCTCCGCGGGCTCTCCCGGCTTGGGGGTGACATGGCTAGCGCTGTCTTTGCCTGTACGGACGCCAAGGCGCAGACAACTGTCTGCCCCTGGGTGCCCACGTCTGTTCTCAGACCCTCTGGTCCTCTATTCCATCGGCAGATTGGGTGAGATGACACCTTGGTACTTCCCATTCCAGGGGTGTTCGCCTCTCCAATCGCCACACGGTCCGTGAGATCTGAGCATGCGCGCGCGTTGCATGATGGAACTCGTAGTTCCTAGGCACCGTGCAGTGCACAGCCGTGGCTACCCCTCGTTTAGCGTCCGCACACCTGATCATCATCTGATCAGGTGTGGGGGGTATATGAGTAACCGGCCAGTCCCTCAGTTCCTATGGACGAGGGACGTGCCTGCATTCGCTCTGCACACAGCTACAAGGTAAACTTCTGCCTTTCAAAACACCCTGACTTCATGTTGTTTACATGAATTATTTATTATTTCTTTACATACTTTTTAGAACTTATTTTGGACCGGCCTCTTACTTTGGTGGTTAACACTGATTTTCTCAAGCAATACGGTGTGCTTCATGATGAATTAGGTAACAGATTCCTTTTCACTAGTTTCACCTGTGCCCAAGTACATTTTAAAGCTTCCATTTCCCTACCTTTCTGATCCTCCTTTTTTCCTTTATATTTCATATAGGATCCTCTGTTACTTTTATCCCTTTTTCATCCCAGCACCGGTACCATATACCTGTGAATGTACAGCTATGAGAATCTTTTCTTACAGCAGATTCCATCAAGTAAGTATAGGCATAAACTACCATATCTGGCCCCAGTTAACAACAGCTAGACCCCTAACACTATCCATTTTTCTAATTAGGCCTGCTTTAAGTGGTCTGCAGATATGGTTCAACCTTGATGTCCCTTCCTTGCTGTGTGCATACATATATCACAGGCATTTCCTGATCTTGCCTCTCTACAGCTTTTAGATATACATGTAAGTTCGCACCTCTTCCAGAGATATAGATACATTTATACCTATTTATATACATATATTTTTTATTCTCTTTTTAATACAATGCACATATGCGCAATCCTCTATTCCTGGAATAACTACCACTGTGCATTATGACACATGACTATCTTTACATTCCTTTGCCAGGTCTACTGTATGCCCCCTGCAGGCATAATTTACGGCGCGGTCTGCCTGCTCCCCGGTGGGGATCTCCTTGGGTGGCTGTGTTCCCCCTCTCCCTCTCTTCCCTCCCGTCTTGGGCACTGACGCCCCAGGTATGTCCGCAGTTTCGTTTAGTGGTGTGGAGCTTAGGGTCGCATGAATGTCCAGCCACAATTGCAGTGTGTCATTGTTTTTACTATGCAGTGTTTGGTTAAATTAATATTTCTAACATGTGTTTTCATGTCCACCACACAGAATTTTTTATATTATTATCCACCCTATGAGCTCCTGTTCCCTGAAGAAGCCAATGTTTTGGCGAAACATGTAGGAAAACGAGCCCCCCCTCCTTCAACGGCCACTTGCCATCTGGCCCACTTGACCATTCTTAGGGTCACTTACAGTACATGTATCCACAAAATTTGTATAATTACTGTATGAATTGTTTATAATGTACATTGTATTTTTGATAGACTATTAATAAAATTGTAATTTTAGTATCTTTTGTTTTATCTTTTCTTCTCTAATCTTCCTGACCCTAGCACCGCTATAATCCCTTGTCCACACACCCATTTAATGTTTATATATATATATATATATGCAACACCTGGGATGCATATATATATATACACAATACACTGTAAGTGCAGCTAACTGACTGACTGTTCTGCCTAATCTATCTAACTCAAATCAAATGACACTGTCTGTCTCTCTCTCTCTCTTTATCTATGAATGCCGGAACACACACTACACAGGGCCGCCGTGCAGGTGGCCTTATATAGTGTGGGGCGTGTGCTAAATCCCCTGATCCATAATTGGCCAAAGCCTCCTTGGCTTTGGCCAATTACGGCTCTCTGTTCAGACGGCACTGTGATTGGCCAAGCATGCGGGTCATAGTGCATGCTTGGCCAATCATCAGCCAGCAATGCACTGCGATGCCGCAGTGAATTGTGGGCCGTGACGCTCCACACGAATTTGGCACGAACGGCCCATATCGTTCGCAATTCGGCGAACAGACGATGTTCAAGTCGAACATGGGTTCGACTCGAACATGAAGCTCATCCCTACTCTTAAAGCATTCCCATTTCTTCTCCATTTTCTTTTTTCCTAATATTTTATCCCAATTTGTATCTTCTAGCAGGGCTCATAGTTTAGGGAAGTTGGCACTTTTAAAATTCAATGTCTTTGTATTCCCCTTATGTTTCCTATTAGTGTGATTTATACTGAAACTAACTGACCTGTGATCACTGTTTCCTAAATTGCCCTGTATTTCTACATCCATGATTAAGTCTGTATTGTTGGTAATCAGTAGGTGTAGCAACACTTTGTTTCTAGTTGGTGCGTTTACCATCTGACCCATGAAATTGTCCTGCATGACATTTTGGAACTGGCGAGCCTAATGCCGCGTACACACGAGCGGACTTTCCGGCAGACTTGGTCCGGCGTACCGGACTCCGTCGGACAATTCGATCGTGTGTGGGCTCCAGCGGACTTTTTTTTCCCAAAAGTCCGACGAACCTAAAAATAAAACATGTTTCACATCTTTCTGACAGACTCGAGTCCGGTCGAAAAATCTGCTCGTCTGTATGCTTGTCTGATGGACTAAAACCGATGCTAGGGCAGCTATTGGCTACTGGCTATCAACCTCCTTATTTTAGTCCGGTTGTATGTCATCACGTACGAATCCGTCGGACTTTGGCGTGATCGTGTGTGTCCAAGTCAGTTCGTTTGAAAGTCCAGCGGACCTACGCTGCAAAGTCCGTCAGAAAGACTGTCGGACCTAGTCTGTCGAAAAGTCCGCTCGTGTGTACAAGGCATTAGATGAATGTGCTGTTCCTTCCACCCAGTCTATGTCTGGATAATTAAAACCCCCCAGTAAGAACACACAAGCACAGCACAGGGGGGGCAGGTAAGGCTCAGGTGGTGACAAGCACCTTGGCCTAGAAGCCAGGGATCTGGGGGTAGGGGATGGCTGGCTGATAGTGTATATTTATAGTCTTTAGCAATAAAGTTTAAAATTCTTGGCTGATTTCAGTTCAGTTTGAGAAGCTGACAGGTCTTTCTGGGATGGCTTTGCAGCAGGAGTCTCTTTCGTGCTCTTGCCCATTTTTCGACTATCAAGTGGTAGAAGGTGCTAAAGAACTTGCTGGGTTCACAGAGCATTCCTAACATGCAACCATCCCTTGTGTGCACCAAGTCACACCTCCAAAGGCTTTTATTATAATAAATATTAATAGCATAACTGTATTTTATGTTGCTGAAAATCTAAGTGAGAGCCATAATGGAGTACAGGCCAATATCAAAACTATTTCATTAAGTTCTGTGAACACATAGTGCTATGCACACATTCTTAATTTTAGCTTACTGATGTCACACAGTTCGGGGGTTTACTAAAACTGGACCATGCAAAATATGGTGCAGCTCTGCAAAGAAATCAAACATCTTCAATGTTTTATTGCCAAAGTTTAATTGAACAAGCTGATGTTAGAAGCTGATTGGCTACCATGCACAGATGCACCAAACTCTGAGTGCTCCAGTTTTAGTAAATCTTGCCCAGTGTGCCATTTCTGTAAAATTAGTGTTTGGACTCTCTGACCCATAGAGTTAAATTGTGGTGGCCATTTTGGGATAGTCTGCAATCCATTGCTAGCAAGCTGTTAAGAACAGATGGCCTTAGTTTGTGTGAAATGATAAACAATCCTGACATATATTAGATGAATATGTCTGCTTTTCAAATTAACACAGTCTTGCAGTACATATGCAAAAAGGGTAGCATAGCACATGTTTCTCAGGTGACTACAAGAAATTGTATACCTTTCTAATGTACTGCTTGAAATGCATTTCTGAATCCCCTAGATTTGACAATATGTCTGTAAATGAGGCCAAAAATTTGCTTTATACTTGGACATGTCATAAAACCTTTTTTACCTTTATAAAATGCTCACAAGAAAAAAAGAAAGGACAAAGTTGTAACAGGATGAATGTCTTTCTAACCCCCCCTTAACTGGTTTTAATATCAAGTTTTCTATGCATTCATTGATGAGTCGATAACCAGTCTGAAATGAAAATTCTCAAAAAAATGAAGCACTGATTGAGATTTAAAAGAGAACTATACAACTCCAGGGATGAGCAAATATGTTTGGGTCTTCAGGGGTTCATTGATCCCTAAGGCCACTTTCATACTGAGGTGTTTTACAGGCATTTTTGCATCAAAAATAGCACCTGAAAAGAGCCTGTAAACCACCTCTTCTGCAGCCCCAGTGTTAGGCTCCATTCACACTAGCGCGTTTTTTGATGCATTTTGCATTTTGCAGAAATGCACGGAAAATTTTTAACATGGGTTCCTATGGAACATGTTCACATCAATGCCTTTTTGTTTCTCTGCATTTTTGGAAAGGGTCGGGGACTTTTTTTCATGCAAAAAGCAGCGTTTTGCATGTAATGGATTTCAATGGACAAGCATCAAAAACGCAGATGCACCATTTTTGCAGCGTTTTTGATGCGTTTTTGATGCGTTTTTGCCGTTTTTTTTTTTTTTAATTTTTTTTTTAGACTGTAAAAAAAAACTGTAAAAAAAAAAAAAAAAGCAAAACGCAAAACGCAAATCGCGGCAAAATCACGGCAAAATCACGGCAAAATCGCGGCAAAAACACCGCAAAAACGCTGCTCAAAAACGTGGCAAGCATGAAAAAAAAACCTCCAAAAACGCCCAAAAGCAACATGCATAGGTGTGAATCCAGCCTTAGGCTGGATTCACACCTATGCATTTTTAGTGCTTTTTGCATTTTGCAGATTTGTACTACAGTCCATTTAACATGGTTTCCTATGGAACACGTTCTGTAGTGCAAATCTGCAAAATGCAAAAAGCACTAAAAATGCATAGGTGTGAATCCAGCCTAAAAGCCAAAGTGCTTTCACACTGGGGTGGTGCGCTTGTAGGACAGGAAAAAAAGTCATGCAAGCAGCATCTTTGGGGCGGTTTAGGAGCAGTGAATACAGCGCTTCCAAAATGCCCCTGCCATTGAAATCAATGACCAGTACTGCCGAAGCACCTGCAAAGCGCTTTGGCAGTGGCACTTTTAACCCTTTTTCAGCCATTAGCAGGGGTTAAAAGCACCCCGCTAGGGGCTGAAAAACACTGCTGAAATTATGGTAAACCGTCATTAATATTAGTGGTGCTTTACCACCAACACAGCTAGCACCTCAGTGTGAAAGTGGCCTAAGTGAAATGGGGAAATTCGGCCTTAAAGGATAAGTTCACCTTTCGTAACATGTTACACCCATATTCAGGGTGTAACATGTAACATGTTATGAACAGACTGGCCCCCACACCTCCCTAATCCCTGCTGTGATAACTAGCAGGGTTTTTCTGTCACAATTTAAAAAAACTTAGCCGAGCAGAGCTCTGCCTGCCTGGCCATGTCACTCATTGACAGGGCTCTCCGCATGGAAAACTACAAGGTTCGGCAGCCTTTGCAGCTGTCAGCTTGTAGTTTTCAATGAACTACCATGGCGCTGTGGAACGTGGTGGTAGTTCATTCCTGCTTCCTGTCAGATTATATTGCTTTACTGTACAGGATGAATGGGCAAGCAGATACACTGGCAGATCTAGCTATAAAGGAAATTTCTGCACTAACTAAGTGAAAAAGTGCAGCTGCTTGTGTAAGCTTAAATACAAAAAAGCTCAAAAACATATATCTCCGAAAAACAAACGCGCAACCATTAATTGATCAGTGAAGATGATTACACACAGCCATACAAACTCATATAAAGATATATATATATATATATATATAGATATATATAGTATTGTGAACACTCCTGAGAGAGGAGTTAGCTTCGGTTGTTGAGGGTGATTGTAATCACGATCCCTGGATTGAAAGACAGGTGGAGGATTTTGATGCCGGCAGGCTGATGCAATGGGCTCCCATGATCTCTATAATTTGAGGTTCAACTGATCTGGTAAGCGGCAGTAATATCACAAGTTTTTGGGCTGCAAGAACATCTCATTCCCATCTCTCCTCATTACTGAGTTTCTCCATACTCACAGTCATTTTTATGGACTTATATTTTTGATCATTAGATACACTCACCTTAATGGATTTTTTATATATCAGAGTACTTTTGCTTTAGGTCCTTGTAACAGGTTGATGATGCACACCACTGTTCACATGGGCGTTTTTTGGTAGCATTTTTTGGTAGCATTTTTTTTACTTTATTGTATCACTTTTGCACAATACTATATATATCTTTATATGAGTTTGTATGGTTGTGTCTTCACTGATCAATTAATGGTTGCACGCTAGTTTTTCTGAGACACTGGCAGATCTGCTGGAGACCTGCATGGCATGGTGCAATACTTTACAGGTTCCAAACAAAAATTATAAATGTGCATTTTTGTATCTGCAAAAAAATGTGCATTTAATATTTTTTTTTTTTTTTAAGTGAACTTATCCTTTAACAACTTAAGGATTTTGAAAGTAAGAAATACTGTATGTCCTAAAAAAAACTTCATCAAGTTCAATTGTTTTAGGATGCATCTTTTACATCCAGCTCCTCTCCCCTTACTGCCATTCCCCCTGTTGCTATTACCAGTAACTAGCAGCTTTAAAAAAAAATGTATGCTAATTGCTTTGTATTACACAGCAGGAGCTGTCACTGACACTTGCCAATGAGACATGCCAATGTTAGGATAAATGAAACTTGTACATGTCAGTGAGTAAATGCAATGAATCAGTGTATTGTTTCATTGTATTTACTATTTCATTAATATGTGGATCGAAAGTGTGACCATTGCTCTTCATATGCATATTACAAGTGTTTTTCTTTAAATAAATGTAGTACTATTTTACCCCTTGTTAACCATTAATTAACCTTCCCTAATTAACCCTTCCTCCACTTCTCCTTTTAGATATAATTTTTTGCAATTTTTTTTTTTTCATTTCTACATATTACCAATTTTATTCATTTCTGATCATTTTGTTTGCTACTTTTCAGTGTCTCATAGCAAGAATAAAAAAAAGAAGTTTTTTTTTAATTGCAAATAATGTTGTCATGCAATGTACCAGAAATCATTTTAGTTTCATTTTGAAAGCAACAAAATATATGATAAAAAGTATACTTTTCATTTACAGTAAACTTTTTTTGGAACTAACACTGGTCAAAGCAGGACAAAACACTATTATAATTTGTCTATAGATTTCATAGAAAATAAAATAATTTTTGCAAGACCATATTGCAAAAAGAAAAGCCCAGCCCCCCCCCCCCCAAAAAAAAAAAGATATATTACTTTGTTATCTTAAGTAATGACAATAGTATTATTATTGCCAAATAAACTGGCCCATGGTGGAAATGTAAAAATTGCTCTTCTCCATAAAAGTGACTAGGTACAATAAAAACAAATGGCATGGGGAGCTGGACACAGGGCACATAACACCAAAACAAAAAAATAAATAAAAATATGTTGTACAGTGGGGAGGGGATATTCCTTTTAATGTGGCTTTGAGAGAGACACCACTCATTTATATTATATGCTTGGGAGATGCCATTAAGCTGTATGTGGTGTTATGAAAGAACAAAATTCTCACAGACAGTGTCAGCGATGCAGTAATCTGCAATTGTATATTTTGCTTGTGTAATTTATTTTTTACTCTTTAAAAATAAATCTAAAGCCCTCAACTTCATACAAATTGGACAGTGCCAAAAACGTTTTCTAGTATAGCTTGTGAACATCTTTTTTCACAGTACCATGTTGCATTTCCTAAACCTCCTCCCATCATTGTATCCTCAATTATTCCTGTTACCATCATATTACACAAGCACTTAAATATGAGGTAAATAGAAATAGCTCTGCAGGTTGGGCCTTTTTTAACATATCTGCTGCTGACAGCTCCATTGTGGATTGCATCTCCCACATGCAGAATATCAGCCATGGTGATAAGAAAACATATGACTCTACACAATTTGGTGGTAGCAGCACCTACAGTGGATATAAAAAGTCTACACACCCATGTTAAAATGTCAGGTTTCGGTGATGCATAATCACTTATGTGTTGCAAAAGTGTGCACACCCTTAAAATAATATTTTCTTGAAGCACCTTTTGATTTTATTACAGCATTCAGTCTTTTTGGGCATGAGTCTATCTTGACTTGGCAATATTTGCCCACTCTTCTTTGCAAAAACACTCCAAATCTGTCAGATTGCGAGGGCATATCCTGTGCACAGCCCTCTTCAGATCACCCCACCGATTTTCAATCGGATTCAGGTTCTTGGCTCTGGCTGGGCCATTCCAAAACTTTAATCTTCTCCTGGTGAAGCCATTCATTTGTCTATTTGGATGTATGCTTTGGGTCATTGTCATGCTGAAAGATGAAGTTCCACTTCATTAGGGATGGGTCGAACACCCCCCCCGTGCAGTTCGCACCAGAACATGAGAACAGGCAAAAAATTTGTTTGAACACGTGAACACCATTAAAGTCTATGGGACACGAACATGAAAAATCAAAAGTGCTAATTTTAAAGGTTAATATGCAAGTTATTGTCATAAAAAGTGTTTGGGGACCTGGGTCCTGCCCCAGGGGACATGTATCAATGCAAAAATTTTTTTTTAAAACGGCCGTTTTTTCGGGAGCAGTGATTTTAATAATGCCTAAAGTGAAACAATAAAAGTGTAATATTCCTTTAAATTTCATACCTGGGGGTGTCTGTCTATAGTATGCCTGTAAAGAGGTGCATGTTTCCGTGTTTAGAACAGTCTGACAGCAAAATTACATTTCTAAAGGAAAAAAAGTCATTTAAAACGACTCACGGCTATAATGAATTGTCGGTCCCGACAATACACATAAAAGTTCATTGGTTAAAACGGCATGGGATTCCCCCACAGGAGAACTCCAAACCAAAATTTAAAAAAAAAATGCGTGGGGGTCCCCCCAAATTTCATACCAGGCCGCTTTAGGTCTGGTATGGATTTTAAGGGGAACCCAGTGCCAAAATTAAAAAAAAAATGGCATGGGGTCCCCCCCAAAATCCATACCAGACCCTTATCCGAGCACGCAACCTGGCAGGCCGCAGGAAAAGAGGGGGGATAAGAGAGCACCCCCCCTCTTGAACTGTACCAGGCCACATTTTTGTTTAATTCATTTTTATTAAGAAAATAATGTGTATAAGGTAATATACATTACAGAGAAGTGCTAAACACATTGACAAATAAGACTCCCAATAGACAAAGCAATTAGTTCACTGGTTGAGTAGGATTATACTTGCACAGAAGCATCCATGTACTGTCTGTGACACATAACTAGACCCGAGGCATACAATGTTTACAACTGGTCAATATGAATAATGTTCACATCAGATACAAAGTATAGGCTTCAAGATCTTCCCTGTAAGATACCATTGTTAAAGTACCGGTATATTACTTTAGAAGAGTAAAATACAAGTGAAAGAGATTAGCAAAGAAAGGATAGAAAATAAGGTGAGGAAAGAGGGGGGGAGGGAAAAGAGCCCGCCTCAGTCCAAGTCCTATTGTGCGATTTAAACTGACAAAATCATATTATTTGGGTTGAGACATGATTTCCACATAAGCAGACGTATATTTAAAGGCAAACCAGCAGGACCACACTTTTTTTGTCCGGTTTATTTCTAAGATCTTCCATATAATATGTGTGGTCTACTTCCAATAGCCATTGGCGTAGTGTAGGTATGGTCGATTGTTTCCAAAATCGGGGGATAAGTGCCTTTGCAGCATTAAGAAGATGTGGCGTTATAGATTTCTTGTATGTTCCCACTGGTTTGTCAGTACAATGTAACAACACAATCCACGGATCACTGGAAATCTCAGATCCCTTAACCCAATGAAGAATGAAGAATAGACAACCAATACAGGCGTATAATTGGGCAAAACCACCATATATGAGCATGTGATGCCTGTTCACCACAACCTCTCCAGCACAGGGATGATGCTTGAGGAAAAGCCTTGTGAAGCACCATAGGAGTATAGTGCCACCTTGTCAGCAGTTTATAATTCACTTCTGCCATTTTAGAGGCCCCAGAGGAGGTATGGGACACTGTGAGAATAGTGTCTCTTTGAGCTGGTGATAACACTTTGTAAAGATCTTTTTCCCAGTTAATAAGGAAAGACAGAACTCCCGCGGGAGTTAACATTTGCAATGCTTGGTAGAAGTGGGATACAGGCTCCTCCACTGGTTGGTCTTCGGAAAGAGCGGCTTCTATAGGCATCAATTCCGAAATGGGCTGTATGGGTTTTGGGAGAGAATGAACAAAGGCTGCAAGCTGCCAGTACTTCCACTGGTCCATGGGTGTCACTGTGGAGCTATGTGTGATTGTAGCCAGAGGTACGATACCCGTTGAGGTAGTTTTTTGATGTAAATGAGCAATGGCTCCAAGTTTCCAGGTATGAGACCTGGGGTCTATGTTCCCCGGTGGGAAATAGTTGTGGCCGGTCAATGGCATAAGAGGGGAGTTGTATGGCCACTTATACACCTTGCATAGCGAGTCCCATATCATAAGGGTGGAGCGTGTAAGTGGTGATGTGGTTGAAGACAACGTCCTATGTTTCCTAGGGATCCATAATAGTGTGAAGAGATCTGTGCCACTGAGCTCAATTTCCAGGATCAGCCAAAGCTTAGAACCTTTATGATACTTCCAATCCGAAATTCTACTTAACACAATTGCTAAGAAATACCTTCTAACATCAGGTAAGGCTAAGCCCCCTTCTCTTTTAGGTCTGGTGAGGAGGGATCTAGCAAGTCTGGGTCGTCTTCTGTTCCAAACATACTTGCCAATCAACGATCTTATTATCCTAAAGAAACCAACGGGTACCCCGAAGGGGATCATTTGAAGCAGGAACAACAACCTGGGTAGTACATTCATCTTCACAACTACAATCCTTCTGAGCCATGAGTGTGCTAATTGAGACCATTTCTGTAAATCTGACCTAATCATATTCAATAGGGGTAGGAAATTAGTGCGCAATAGGGAGGCCGGATTCGGGGTAAGGTAAATACCTAAGTATTTAATTTTGTGTGTCTGCCAGCTAAAGGGAAAAGACGGCTTCAATTGGACTGCAGTCTGGGCGGGGACGGATATATTTAAAATTTCAGATTTTGTCATGTTAATTTTAAAATTGGAAATAGCACTAAACGATGAGAATTCCGACAGAGTTGACAATAACAGGGTGGGCTGGGAAGACCTACGAACATGAACCATTAAAGAGAGGGTACGAAGGATGTTATCCCTCACCTCCCTACCAGGGATGAAACCTGTTTGATCAGTAGATACCCACTGCGGTATCAAGGGGAGGAGTCTATTCGCGATAACTTTAGCGCACAATTTGGCATCAATGTTCAAGAACGATATAGGGCGATAGCCACCACAATTGCTGGGATCTTTCCCGGATTTAGGGATAATAGTAATATGCGCGAGTGGTCTCAGGTTGGAGGGCACCACCATCAGAGGTCACGTTGGCATAGCAAGTCAAGCAAGGTAGCAGGATGTCCGCAAAGGCTCGGTAATATGCTACCGTAAAGCCATCAGGGCCAGGTGCTTTGCCATTCGCCATGGCCTTTATAGCAACACGTAACTCAGAGGCGGTGATCTCTCCTTTCAGAGTAGCTAGGGTGTCAGGTGAAAGTCTAGGCAGGTTATCTTTCGCCAGGTAGCTCCTAATGAGATCAGCCTTAGTGTCCCAATCCGCTATAGAGTGTTGGACATGGTGCAATTGTTGGTAAAATGCACAGAATTCTTTAGCTATAGCAGGTGTATCGTATACTAGGGTATCTGACGAATTTTTAATTTTTGCTATGAAGGAGGCAGATTTCTTCTGTTGTAGTGATCGGGCCAATAATCTATTCGGCTTATTGCTCCATTCATAGAATCGTTGGGCCACTATGCGAGCCTGTTGCTTCTGTCCTATGTGGAAGAGGGCTTTCAGTGCTTCCCTCTTCAAGGTCAGGGCATGTAATACTGCTTGGGAAAGGCTAGCTTTGTGTTGTAGCTCCAGTGCTTTAATGTCACTGAGTAGCTTGGATTGTTGGGATATCCGTTCCTTTTTTTTCCTAGCGCCCACTTCTATTAATTTACCACAGATATGGGCCTTATGAGCCTCCCATAGTGTACCCGGTGAGATGTCGGGGTGTGTGTTTTCCCTGAAATAGAATAATAGGTCGTCTCCTATTTGTTTTTTATCTACGTCCTCCGTTATAAGAGCTTCATTAAGTTTTCAATTTATGGTTCTAAGAGGCAGAGATGGAATTCTTACTTTGAGCGTAATCAGGGCATAATCGGATATGGGCGAAGAGTCAATAAAAGCACTCACAGATAGTGAGAGGTGATGGTGGTCAATGAAGAAAAAATGAAGTAGGTGTGGTGAACCTGGGAAAAGTGGGTGTAATCTTTCGCCCGCGGGTGCATAATCCTCCAAACATCTATCAATTGGGAAGCATGTAAGTGCTTGCCTATGAACGACAAATGGCTATGTGAGATATTAGATCTCCCCTTGAAAGTATCCAAGGCGGGTTCCAATGGAATATTAAAATCTCCAGCTAGGACGCACCCTTGTGCGAAGTCTCTCAATTTCTTTAGGGTGGCAGCTATAAATCCTGCCTGGTCTCGATCGGGGGCATATAGATTCGCTAGAGTACATACTACCCAGGTTGCCTTTCAGGAACAGAAAACGCCCACTAGGATCGCATATCATAGAATCTAGTGTAAACAAAGCATCTCTACGGAACCCAATGGCCACACCTTTTGCTTTATGTGCATCTGATAAGCTATAATACCACGTGGGATACTGGTGGGAGAAAAGTCTAACATTGGTAGTGTGTGTGAGGTGGGTCTCCTGCAGAAAAACAACATCCCCCCGCAGGCGACCCAGCTCTCTGTATAAATTGTGCCTTTTTCCTGGGGCATTAAGGCCCTGTACATTAAAAGATATAAGGTTTACCGTACCCATGGGAAGTAGCAGGTGGCGTCAATAAACACTGTTTTCAGAGTTGGACCTGCGGCAGGAAGTGGAAGTTTAAGGTGGGGGAGGGCAAAAAGGAGAGAAGAGCAGAAAAAGTGAGAAAAGGAGAAATACAGTTAGCAACTTGCAGCAAAAAAGACACAGACCATTTTGGTAGATGGTCAACACGTGCCCGGAGAAAACCACTGTGCGTGGAGGGGGTGCGTGTGAGGCCCAACATCCACACACCCACTGCCCCAGGAGGGGCAGGAGCATGAGGACATGAGACCACACAGCACCCTATGTGGGGGGGGGTCAGGAATCCTGTGCATCTGACCACAGGCACCAAATCTGGTGTGAGCGCCATCCCGATGCTCTGGGAACCAACCTCAAACCTATAGAAAGTAATGCTTATAAGAAGCGCTTATCTCAGAACCTCAGATCCTAGCTCTTTTAACAGTAAAACAACATGTGGCTGAGGATCTAGAACAAAATACAAAAGCATAAGGTCTAAGGCATAGAAGAAAAAATAAAAATATAGAACATAAAAGGTAAAATGTAAAAGTCCAGGGCATGTCATCCAACTTGTATGGCAATATAAACAGAAATGCCATTAGGTACAATAAGGCCTAATAACCCTGCATGAAGATTGGTGACAAAACTGTAATAATAAAGTTATACTTGCAGACAAGAAAGTACCAGCCAAGCCAAGTGGAAGAAATGAGGGGTCGTTGGCCATCCAGCCCAGTGTTTATCCCAAGTGTGGTGAACCTCCAGAGGTGGAGGATCGTTGCTTATGATCCACTTTTTGCCATCTTGGTTCAGAGCTGTTGAGTAGAGGCGGGATGTCATCCTGCCATCCAGGTAGCTCCGGTGGGGATATGCTGACATCCATGCAGAATTTCTCCAGATCCTCTGGAAACCGAAGAATCACCATCTTGCCATCCCTATTTGCAATCAGCGCCGCTGGGAAGCCCCATCTGTACTTAATGGAGGCAGCTTTCAGCTTCTCCATCAGGGGACGCAGAGCTCTGCGTCGTTCCAAAGTTTCTCTGGCCAGATCCGGGAGAAAAGATAGTATCGCACCATCGAAGTTCAAGGATTTAGCATCCCTGGCCTTTTTCATGATGAGCTCTTTTTCCTCGTAGTAATGGATCCTGCAAATGATGTCATGAGGGATGTCCGAGGAGAGGTTGCGGGGACAAAGGGCCCTGTGCACCCGGTCGATTTTCAGAGGGTGCTCAGCAGCCTGGTCTAGCAAGCCATTAAAGATGCCTCGAGTGGAGAAGATCCTCATCCCCAGTTGCCTCAGGAAGTCCTCTGATGCAAATATTATTTCACCTATTGCGGTTCTCCTGGTCTTCGACTTTATATAGGGCCATCCTGTGAGCTATGGTAAGGCTGCGAGTGGATGTTTGCAGGTTCCTAATGGCCACTGCGTGGCGATCCAGGCACTTCTCCGACTCCTCTACACGCTCTAGTACGTGGGAGAGGTCAGAGCGCACTGCGGAGAACTCCTTTCTGATAGCACGTTTGAGGCTCAGAAGCATAGAAGCTAGTTCCGTTTTGGTAGGTAAGTCACTTACCAAGGCCACGACCCCTGAGTGTCTAGATGTCCACTCCTCTCCCTCTGATCTGGCTGACGAGTCTGGAGAGTGGTGTCTGTGTTCAGGCCTGTGAAGAGGGGCAGAGCCTGCACCAGAGCTCACGCTATGAGGAGAGCGGCCTAGATCGTCTATGTCCGCAGGGTCTTCTGGTTCCACAGCCAGGAACCACTTAATCGAACCCTCAGAGGCTCCTTTTTTAGACAGGGACTTGCCTGTCCTCCTCCACATTGCTTTTGGGTGCAAGACAGCGGTAAAAAGAGCTGAGAAAGAGCTATAAGTGAGGTGCTGGCACCGGAGCTCGGGAGAGACACGTCCTCACTGCTGCATGTCAAAACCATGTCTCCCGTACCAGGCCACATGCCCTCAACATTGGGAGGGTGCTTTGGGGTAGCCCCCCAAAGCACCTTGTCCCCATGTTGATGGGGAGAAGGGCCTCATCCCCACAACCCTTGCCCAGTGGTTGTGGGGGTCTGCGGGCGAGGGCTTATCGGAATCTGGAAGCCCCCTTTAACAAGGGGACCCCCAGATCCCAGCCCCCCGTGTGAATTGGTAATGGGGTACAAATGTACCACTACCATTTCACAAAAAAAGTCTCAAAAATGTTAAAAAAGACAATAGACGGTTTTTGACAATTCCTTTATTAATGTCTTCTTCTTTCCCCGCTTCTTCTTCCATCTTCTTCTGGCCTTCCTTCGGTGTTCTTCTTCTTCCTCCATCTTGTTCTTCCCCCGCCATTTCCTCCGGTCTTCTCGTCCGGCATCTTCCTTCGGCTTCTTCTTCTCTGCTTCATCCTCCGGATGATCCACCTCAATGGGAGTCTCCCGCTGTGTCCATAATAAATGAATTGTCAAAAACCGTCTGTTGTCTTTTTAAACATTTTTGACACTTTTTTGATAAATGGTAGGGGTACATTGGTACCCCATTACCAATTCACATGACGGGGCGAGATATGGGGGTCCCCTTGTTAAAGGGGGCTTCCAGATTCTGATAAGCCCCCCGCCCGTAGACCCCCACAACCACCAGGCAAGGGTTGTGGGGATGAGGCCCTTCTCCCCATCAACATGGGGACAAGGTGCTTTGGGGGTGCTACCCCAAAGCACCCTCCCAATGTTGAGGGCATGTGGCCTGATACGGTTCTGGGGGGGTGCTCTCTCGTCCCCATCTTTTCCTGTGGCCTGCCAGGTTGCGTGCTCGGATAAGGGTCTGGTATGGATTTTTGGGGGGCCCACGCCATTTTTTTTTAAAATTTTGGTGAAGGGTTTCCCTTAAAATCCATACCAGACCTGAAGAGCCTGGTATGGAATTTGGGGGGACCCCCACGCATTTTTAAAAAAAAATTTTGGTTCGGGGTTCCCCTGTGGCGGAATCCCATGCCGTTTTTATCAATGAACTTTTATGTGTATTGCCGGGACCGACAATTCATTATAGCTGCGAGTACTTTTACATGACTTTTTTTCCTTTAGAAATGTCATTTTGCTCTCGGACTGTTGTAAACATGGGAAACATGCACCACTTTACAGGCATACTATAGACACCCCCCAGGTACGAAATTTAAAGGAATATTACACTTTTATTGGTTCACTTTAAGCATTATTAAAATCACTGCTCCCGAAAAAACGTTCGTTTTTTCGTCCCCAAACACTTTTTATGACAATACCATGCATAAAATCCTTTAAAATTAGCACTTTTGATTTCTCCCATAGACCTTTAAAGGGTGTTCTGTGGCTTTTGGATTTGCCGCGAACATCCCAAATTGTTCGCTATTTGGCAAACAGGCAAACACCCGATGTTCGAGTTGAACTTACATTCGACACGAACATCGGAACCATCCCTACTCTTCATGTTCAGGTTTCTAGCAGAAGCCTGAAGGTTTTGTGACAATATTGACTGGTGTTTGGAACTGTTCATAATTCCCTCTACCTTGACTAAGGCCCCTGTTCCAGCTGAAGAAAAACAGCCCAAAGCATGATGCTGCCACCACCATGCTTCACTGTGGGTATGATGTTGTTTTGGTGATGTGCAGTGTTGTTTTTGTGCCAAACATATCTTTTGGAATCATGGCCAAAAATTCAACCTTGGTTTGATCAGACCATAACACATTTTCTAACATGCTTTTGGGAGACTTCAGATGTGTTTTTGCAAATGTTATTTTTAGCCTGGCTTGGATTTTGCCATAAGAATAGAGTCTTGCCACTCTACCCCATAGTCCAGACATATGAAGAATATTGGAGATTGTTGTCACATGTACCACACAGCCAGTACATGCCGGTTATTCCTTCAGCTCCTTTAATGTTTCTGTAGGCCTCTTGGCAGCCTCCCTGACCAGTTTTCTTCTTGTCTTTTCATCAATTTTGGAGGGACTTGGTAATGTCAAAATTGTGCCATTTTTTCGCCACTTGATGACTGTCTTCACTGTGTTCCATGTTATATCTAATGCCTTGTAAATTCTTTTGTACCCTTCTTCTGACTGATACATTTTAACAGTGAGATCCCCCTAATGCTTTGGAATCTCTCTGCAGACCATGGCTTTTGCTGTAGGATGCGACTTAGAAAATGTCAGGAAAGACCTACTAGAACAGCTGAACTTTATTTGGGTTTAATCTGAGGCATTTTAAATGATGGCTGGTGTGTATTGACCCGTATTTAACATGGGTTTGAATGTGATTGCTTAATTCTGAACACAGCTACATCCCCATTTGTAAGAGGGTGTGCACACATGTGGAACTATATTAGTTTTGTTTTTTTTATTTTTACCCCCCCCAAAAAAAGATTTCAGTTTGTTTTTAAATTGAGTTGTACATTTTATAGGTCACATTAAAGGTGGGAAAAGTTCTGAAATTATTTGCCTTTGTCTATTTTTTTTTTTACATCACAGAAACCTGACATTTTAACAGGAGTGTGTAGACTTTTTATAAATAAGACAAGTCAGCAGCAAAAAGCACATCCTTCTCATTTCTCAAAGGCAAAAAGTAGACTCTTTCTTGCATTATTTTCATCATTTTCCTCCTCCTGCTGCTGAAGGGTGCATAATAACCATTTTGTTTATAGTGCTGCTAAGGCCAGGTTCACACTGGTATGAAACAACAGTTGTACGTCTCTGCCCTGTTACTTGAAGTCCGACATCTGTCCGACTTCAATGAACAGGGATCCAACTTTGATTCCGACAATGCAGGCACTTTGTGTTTGGTATGAATCTTTAGGGGGAACTCCACATCAAGTTAAAAAAAAAAAAAAATCTGGCATGGGTTCCCCCTCCAAGAGCATACCAGGCCCTTCGGTCTGGTATGGATTTTAAGGGGAACCCTCACTCCAAAAAACGGTTGGGGGTCCCCCCAAAAATGCCTACCAGACCCTTGTCCGAGCACACAGCCTGGCAGGTCAGAAAAGGGGATGGGGACGAGCGAGCTCCCCCCTCCTGAACCATACCAGGCCGCATACCCTCAACATGGGGGGTGGGTGCTTTGCGGCAGGGGGGCCTTGCCCCCCCACCCTAAAGCACATTGTCCCCATGTTGATGAGGACAAGGGCCTGTGTAGAACCAGTTAAGACGGCTCTCATAGGGAAACATTGATTTTTCACATGTCATGCGACATGAGCTCCCAATGTTGGAGCGTTTGTCGTAGTGTGAACCTGGCCTAATGCACCATTCTCTTCCTCCTTCTGATGGGTGAATAGCAGCTACTTTTTTAGAGCATTGCTAATGCACCCTCCCCCCCCCCTCCTTCACTGTGCATAGAAGCCATTTTATTTTGAGAACTGTTAATGCATCCTTTACCTAATTCTGCATTCTGCTTAAGTGCGCATAGCTGCCATTTTTGGAGCCCTGCTAATGTGCATTTTCTCCTCATCTTTTACTAATCCCGCTATATGAAAAAGAGGGTTGGGGTGCTGGTGGTAAGAAGGGATGCAGTTCTGACATTGGGGAGGAGTGTAACAAAATTTAAAAAGCTGCCTGCCCTGCCACACCACAGTGGAATAACACTCAGCATTAAAGAGCTGAAGGAAATTATATGGCAGGGGGAAGGGCAGTCAGCAGCAAAAATTAGGTGGTCATTGGATACCTTATCACCTTGTCCCTATGCAAAAATTAAAAATGGGTTCATTGCAAGATCAGGCCCCAGCCCAGAAGCTGGCCTTGCAGAGGTGACATGGCTACAAGGAGTTTTCTTAGCATTATCTGTTTATGCTCCTCGGATGTAAAACAGATTTTTTTTATTTGGTCTCAACTGCATTCCTGGACTTGTCTGACAGTATTGAGGGTATTGATAGCATATTGGAAAAGGTAATTCAAAAAAGTTAGTAGTCTCGCTCAAGGAAAACAATGTAAGAGCACCGGAATTAATAATGACCACAGACAACAGAGTTGTAAATTAGATTAAAGAAGAGATTTGTCTTTTTGAAGCCATCACATAAAAAGTATTTATCCAGTATTAAATTGAAAAAAAAATATTGTACTGTGGATCAATACAAATCTATACAGTATGTGGATTATTTAATGAAAGTCAAGAAGACAAAGGATTGAAAAGTCACCTGAGCATCACATGGAAGACTCAGATGATAACAATTAAACGTTCTATAGTCCACTGCATTATAGCAATAAATAAAACCTATCTCTGAGGCATAGAGAGAACCAGTTTGTCATTGAAGAAACCAATAGTGGATTCTCTGTGGTATCCGCACTTTGGAGAGGGTGTGACTAGAAAAAGGTATAGAATCTAAACCCACATACCAGATCTTCACTAGAGCACCATGTAAGCAGTGATGGACTTTATTGGTGGATGTACAAGGGTGTGGCCCTCAGCCACATCTGTGTAGACAGCAGACAACCAGGAACAAAACCAGATTGTCATAGAAAAATGGATAGTGTACCCCCTGTGGTATCTGCACATTTGATAAGTTGTGATCATTAAAATATTGTGGCAGCTGTACAGGATATAACCAGAGCATGGTACTGATGATCCCTCTTAAGAATAAAGTACTGGTTTTGTCCAAACTCAGGTTTGGACCAAAATTTGCTTGTTTGAAGGTTTGACAAACATCCAAGTTGAACCTCTGATGGCAGCGGGAAGTGATGAGTTTACCAGCAGTATTACCTCTGCTAAATGTGATTGTTTCCATTCTGACTACTTGTTAGGAAATTGGAAGCCGCCCCTAAACAAAAAGGGGGTACCCAAATATTGACCCTGCCGTGTGAATGAGTAAAGGGTACATACAGTAGTACCCCTACTTAATCACACAAAATGTGTTAAGTAAATAAACACTGACTTTGTAGGATCACTATTAGGGATGAGCCGAACACCCCCCCTGTTCGGTTCGCACCAGAATATGCGAACAGGCAAAAAATTTGTTCGAATACGTGAACACCGTTAAAGTCTATGGGACACGAATATGAATAATCAAAAGTGCTAATTTTAAAGGCTTATATGCAAGTTATTGTCATAAAAAGTGATTGGAGACCTGGGTCCTGCCCCAGGGAACATGGATCAATGCAAAAAAAAGTTTTAAAAACGGCCGTTTTTTCAGGAGCAGTGATTTTAATAATGCTTAAAGTGAAATAGTAAAAGTGTAATATTCCTTTAAATTTTGTACCTGGGGGGGTGTCTATCGTATGCCTGTAAAGGGGCGTATGTTTCCCATGTTTAGAACAGTCTGACAGCAAAATGACATTTCAAAGGAAAAAAAGTCATTTAAAACTACTCGCGGCTAATAGCGAATTGCCGGTCTGACAATACACATAAAAGTTCATTGATAAAAACAGCATGGGAATTCCCCACAGCGGAACCCTGAATCAAAATTTTTTTAAAAAATGACGTGGGGGTCCCCCTAAATTCCATACCAAGCCCTTCAGGTCTGGTATGGATATTAAGGGGAACCCCGGCCAAAATTTAAAAAAAAAATGGCATGGGGTCCCCCCTCATATTCTATACCAGACCCTTAAGGTCTGGTATGGATTTTAAGGGGAACCCCGCACCAAAATTTAAAAAAAAAATGGCGTGGGATCTCCCCAAAAATCCATACCAGACCCTTATCCGAGCACGCAACCTGGCAGGCCGCAGGAAAAGAGGGGGGACAGAGAGTGCCCAAAACACCTTGGCCAAGGGTTGTGGGGGTTGTGGGGGTCTGCGGGTGGGGGGGCTTATCAGAATCTGGAAGCCCCCTTTAACAAGGGGACCCCCAGATCCCAGCCCTCCCCCCTGTGTGAAATGGTAAGGGGTACAAAAGTATCCCTACCATTTCACAAAAAGTGTCAAAAATGTTAAAAATGACAAGAGACAGTTTTTGACAATTCCTTTATTTAAATGCTTCTTTTTTCTTCTATCTTCTATCTTCTATAGATAGAAGACATACTATAGACACCCCCCAGGTACGAAATTTAAAAGGATATTACACTTTTATTGTTTCACTTTAAGCATTATTAAAATCACTGCTCCTGAAAAAACGGCCGTTTTTAAAACTGTTTTTTGCATTGATCCATGTCCCCTGGGGCAGGACCCAGGTCCCCAAACACTTTTTATGATAATAACTTGCATATAAGTCTTTAAAATTAGCACTATTGATTTCTCCCATAGACTTTTAAAGGGTGTTCCGCGGCTTTCGAATTTCCCGCGAACACCCCAAATTGTTCGCTGTTCGACTCAAACTCGAACCTCATCCCTAATCACTATGAATGGTGCCCACTGCTGACCTGCCAAAAAACCCTGTGACAACTGCTGAGATATTCTGCTCCCATCACCAGAAACGACATATCTCGGTACTTTCTACTAAATGTAAACAAATGGACTTTTTTTATAAACAACTTGTCAAAAACTGTTTCAATGTGTTTACTTTTCACATTTTTGTGAATGAGTAGGGGTATTTAAATAGAGGGGTGATATCTGGGACCCCCCTTATTAGTAAAGATCCCTACAACCTGCCATCCAGGGTTGAGGGAGAGAGGCACTTGTCCCCATTAATGTGGGGACAAAGTACTTTGCTAGGTAGGTTTTCACCTGGTGAGGTACCCCCATGTTGAGGGCACGTGTATGGGCATCCGCATAACTTTTTACAGGGGAGGATCATTTTAGGTCATCCATGCTATGCCCCTTTTTCGACAATGTTATGAAGGGGAGGGGCTTAGTCATTATCACATAACGCACAGGCATGTATCCATCATATGCAGCATCGCTGTGCCCATCAATTGCAGCCTCATTGTCCCATCAAATGTGGCTGTACAGTGTAGAAGGTGTACAGTATGTGTATATATAGGGTGTGGATGGTATTAGTATATACAGGAAGGAAGGTGGGTGTATATAGCTGTATAAAGGACAGATAATGTATATCTGCAGTCAGTGATGATGGAGAAAGGTCTCTATATACAGGTGGGCAGGGCTTTTTTTCTCAAACAATAGGTGCTGGAACTTAACCACAGCCCCACAAAACCCCTGCCCCTGCACACACCCTCTAAATCACATCAAATAGTGGGTGTGTTCAGTCAAATTTCACAAAAAACAGTAGGAGGGTCTTAAAGGGGCATTAAATACCAGGATTGCATTACATACAGAGTGCAGAGCTGTCACTTGTAAACACAGAGACCAGACTTCTGTGTTTACAAGTGATGAGCAGGCACCAAAGGGTGTGAGCCAGAGGTGGTGGAACTGAGTAGGGATGAGCTTCGAGTTCGAGTCAAACTCATGTTCGACTCGAACATCGGCTGTTCACCAGTTCACCGAACAGCGAACATTTGGGGTGTTTGCGGCAAATTTGAATGCCGCGGAACACCCTTTAAAATTCTATGGGAGAAATAAAAAGTGCTAATTTTAAAGGCTTATATTCATGGTATTGTCGTAAAAAGTGTTTGGGGACCTGGGTCCTGCCCCAGGGGACATGGATCAATACAAAAAAAGTTTTAAAAACAGCGTTTTTTCGGGAGCAGTAATTTTAATAATGCTTAAAGTGAAACAATAAAAGTGTAATATCCCTTTAAATTTCGTACCTGGGGGGTGTCTACAGTATGCCTGTAAAGGGGCGCATGTTTCCCGTGTTTAGAACAGTCTGACAGCAAAATGACATTTCAAAGGAAAAAAAGTCATTTAAACTACTCGCGGCTATTAATGAATAGCAAAGGTTGTAGATCGGCAGTTAATTGCGAGGTTGTGCCACATCCTATATTAAGTATATCAAGAAAAAGGAATTCCCCTATTGGTGGATTTTAAAGGCACATGTAAAAGAGTGTAGAGGGAGTATGTGTAGTATAAACAGTAATTTATTGATTTGAAAACATAGTAAAAACACCAAGCAAAAATATAACAATTATAAGGAATGCGAGTCATGTACTTATACACAGATACAATGTTTATACCAATATTCTTGCATCCGACGCGTTTCGGAGTTACTTAGCCTCCTTCCTCGGGGGTGGAAATAGGTTTACAGAAAATTCTATATTAAAAACAATGTAATAACAAGAGGTGATAAGCATATAGGTATACATAACCATAAGAACATTTACATGCCATACTTTTCATTTTATTCTCACTTACATTAACACTGTGTAGGCTGACTTGGCATTCCAGAACAGCTAAAAGCAAAGGCACTGACATTGTCTGTCTATCCAGCATATTCCTGATTATGGTAGATGGAAGTTCATTATCATATTATCAGTGCTGTTACTTCATGCATAACAGTAAAGAATTTTTTACGTATAGATGTAGGTGAGTGGTATTTTCTTCAAAACATGAAGAAAAGCCCAAAAAGAGGGCATAAAAAGGTTTAAAAACCTGGAGCTCCACTGAGGCCGAGGGCGGGTCCTGCAAGAAAACGTAATGGTGCAAATATATAGTGACCGATCGTTTTTGTCATATAATGTAAATGAATAAAATTAGATGAGATGTTGATAACGTAAGTAAACCATACCTGATAATGGCTCAGTAGATGGCTCGAGGGGGTACGTAATAAATAACTGGTATTAGCTCGGTTGATATGTCTTGGATAGCTGGGGATATGTGTCGTTAAAATGTGTCGGTATCTCGAAAACTAGTAAAGTTTAGTAAAGTTTAAATGAAACTGAACTGTCATGAGTTAACTAGTGTCATATATAGTGTAGAGAATTAAGGTGGTTTATAATATGATTGGCTATTTAAGCCAGTCAGAGCAGACCATAAAAAGAGATCTAAATAAAGAAAAAAGTTTTCTGAAAAAATAAATGTGACATAAATTTTTTAATTCAAATTGAGCCATTCAGAAATGGATAGCACCATACCACATAACAGGTCTGGGTGCAAAGAGTGATTGTTAAAGTATAATCAATATAACCTGGATTAAGGTGGTAGTCATAGGAGAATAAAGTATTACTTACTTTTTAACACCGAGAAACTGGATGTCTGCTCAGGCCGGAATCATCCTGCAAACTGTAGCGGATGTTCGGCGTGCCTCACTTAAACGATCTTTTAAGAAAGCTTCCATGCAATCTAGAAATGAGCTACTCCACTCTGAGAAAGTCAATAAAATATACAAAAATGATACTAATACCATTAGAATCATTACAAAATACAAGAATCAACATAGACAAGTCCGGAATATTGTAGAAAGATACTGGCATATGCTACAATGCGATCAAGCACTGGGACCCTTTTTTTCCCCCCAAACCTCTCTTTACCTTCAAACGAACCACATCTTTGAGAGATAGAATCACTACTAGTGAGTTTAAGGGGGAAACAGGCAAATCCCACTGTAAATATAAGGGAACCTTTAGATGTGGGGCTTGTAACTATTGCAAATGTATGCTCACAGACAAAAACCCGACCCTCCCGAATGGCCAGACCTTTCACCCCAAACACTTCGCTAACTGTAAAACCCATGGCGTAATTTACATGCTTCTATGCATCGGTAAAACAAAAGTGGAGTTTTGGAGGAGGGCATACAGACACATACTGGGTATGAAAACCTGTGACCCCGATCTCCCACTTGGGACACATACCACAATAGTGCATAACGGTAAATTTCCAAAGATAAAATTTCTTATTTTGGACCGTGTGCACCCGGATTCCAGGGGGGGCGACTGGAACAAGACATTGTTACAAATGGAATCCCGTTGGATATACAATTTAATGGCCACCCAACCCCCGGGTTTAAATGAAACCATTTGGTTCAAGCCTTTTCTCGAGGGTTTTTCCTCAGGTGGCAGGGAACAGTAATTCCAAATGTCTGTTTCTGCCTCCTTTTTCCAACGTTTCGGCCCCTCCCCCCGGGACCCAGATGCACACATTTGGTCCCCATTTCTGTTCCTCTGAATTTGACGGTGCTTCATTTTCACCCACTGCCATATGCTTTGGCGGTAACTACGAAAGAATCCCTGACACATACGATTAGAAGTTATTACAAAATACAATAAGATTGATAGCACCTCTTTTCGAGTAATATAAAGATTCTGGGCTCAAAAGACAACACCCATTTGAATGTCAGCAATGTCTTGTATGATACCACTTAGATATTTCTAAACTCCATACTTTTTGCTAGCCTCATACAGTATGTGTCACCCTCTGCCATCCAAACTGTCACAGCGCTTGGGTTGTCAATCTTATCTGCATGTATATGGACTACAGTATATGTTTGGTATTAATGCCTCAATATTATAGAAAGATCTTCCTTGCCCCTGACTCCGACTTATGTTTATAGTTTACATAACCGGATATCGCAGCAGATTCTTCTTCTTGTTCAGTATAATTAATCTCCTCCTACTGTTTGTATTTGATCAATAACTTTAAAACGCACATCACATGCATAATTCGATTCTGCTATTTGCTATCATAGTCTATATAAGATTTAGTCCGATGGGTCACTTGTTATCTAATCTCCCCCTGTTATACCTCTGCCTAGATCTACTTTTTATTTCCCAATGTCATATATATCTTTCTTCACTGAATTTGTCATCTCACCCTGTAAGATATTGCCTGTCAGCAGCGATTCCCTGATTTTTATGGTAGTTTCTCCATTTATTTTTTGAACTTTGGGCGCTGCTGTGCCATTGCTCTACACCATATTAATATATCACTCTTTTGAACCTGCAGCTCGCCCGGCACACAAAGCCGCCCGGGTGCGCTATGTGAGGCTACAGTATATTTCCATCTTACACTGGCCTCCATCTTGTGACATGGCCTCCATCTGCACATGTCGGCGGGTGGAGTGGGCGTGGCCACGTCCCGACGCGGACGCTTGTGCGCTGGGGACCCGGCGGCTATCGCTCCACCCGGGGGCCATTCATGGCGGGCCTACCCCTCCTCTGTCCCAGACGATCAGCTGTTGTTTGTTTCATCAAGGGCTTTATATACTCAGTTTACTGCTCACGCCGAACATCCACTACAGTTTGCAGGATGATTCCGGCCTGAGCAGACATCCAGTTTCTCGGTGTTAAAAAGTAAGTAATACTTTATTCTCCTATGACTACCACCTTAATCCAGGTTATATTGATTATACTTTAACAATCACTCTTTGCACCCAGACCTGTTATGTGGTATGGTGCTATCCATTTCTGAATGGCTCAATTTGAATTAAAAAATGTATGTCACATTTATTTTTTCAAAAAACTTTTTTCTTTATTTAGATCTCTTTTTATGGTGTGCTCTGACTGGCTTAAATAGCCAATCATATTATAAACCACATTAATTCTCTACAGTATATATGACACTAGTTAACTCATGACAGTTCAGTTTCATTTAAACTTTACTAAACTTGGGGGGAGGAGCTGCTGACCAAGATGGCTGCGTAGGGAGATCGGGAGTCTGACATGCCGGCACACTGAAGCAGACACCCTGACAAGCAGAAACGCCAAGGGGCATATAAAACGGAAAGCTGATATTCGGATGGGGCTGTTAGACGGCAGACATCGGAGGCTTGCACATACCTGAAGTGAGACCGGCGGCTCTGTCTTCCTCCTGTGGATTTCCCGCCGGGACGGAGCAGAGGCAAGTGAGAGCAGGAGGAGCGGAAGGTGCGCTGGTCGGAGCAGCGGCGCTCGAGAAAAAAAAAAAAAAGAGGGGAGACCCGAGAGAGCCAATAGGAGAAGGAGCCTGTGGGGTTCCGGGATTGATTCCGGGAGCTGAGCCAGGAGAGAGCGGGCACGGCCGGGCGGGAGCCTCCGCGGGTCTGCGGAAGCGGACGGCGGAGAAACTCGGCTACGGACGCCCTCTCCGGCGGAGGACTCGGGAATCGAGCGGCAGAGATCAGGCGGAGTAGGCGGACTTGGGGACATCCATCATAGAAAGCAGTAGCCGCTGTGGTAAAGTTTACAATCGCCCGACTGGACAGGTATGACTTTGGCAAAAAACAATGTAAAGAACGGTAAACCTAACCTCTGGTAATTACACTCTGGAAATAAGAAGGATACAAGATTTAAATAAAGAGAGGAAAATGATTAAAATAAAGGGAGGAAGATAAAGGAAGGAAGAAAGGAGGAAGGAGAGGAGGAAAGCAAGAGAGAGTTTATCGCAGAATAGTTTATTGTTTGCAAGACAGATTAAATCAAAAAGGACATTAAAGGACTAATAAAGGATTATAAGGAAATAGGACTCCCTCTAGTGTCCCCCCCCCCGGTATAATATCTAAAAGTCATATAAAGAAGGGAGAGGGAAGAGGGAGGATGGCACCTAGGAAAGGAAGCAAAACACCACAAACCCAAACAAGCAAAAAAGATAAGGTGGAAGGTAAAAGCAGAAACACTTTGGGAACACAATCAGTACAGACAACAGACATCAAGGAATTTTTTCAACAGTTACATTTACAATCTCTTCATGCAACACAGGAATTACAAACACCACAGGAACTATCAAATCTAGCGGAGTCATCGGCAACATCCAGATCATCAGGAGAGGTACAAGTAGGCCACCCCAGAAATAGTTCACCAATTGAAAAAACAGGGTCAATAAACAAACAAAAAACAAAAAGAGGAGGATAAAGAGAAATGGGACATAAAGGCGTATATTCGATCGCTCCCAACTAGGGCGGATATGGACCAATACGTGCACAGGTTGGAAAAATCATATAAAATAGAGATACAAGAATTAAAAACATTCACCAAAATTACACAAGAAAAAATAGATACAGTAGACAAGAGAGTCTTAAAAACGGAACAAGATTTGAAAAGGATAGAGGAGAAAATACAGAAGCAAGAAAAACAATTAAAGCAAATAATAAGTAATTTAGACGAACAAGAAAATAGAAGCAGAAGATCAAACATAAGAATCAGAGGATTAAAAGAGGAGGTGAGCTCAAGAAATCTTATGTCAATATTACAAAAAATCTTTCAGGAAGTTGTCCAAGACATTGATATGAAGGATTTAATCATTGATCGGGCACACAGAGTAACAGGGATAAGGAAGTTCGATTTAAAAAAGCCTCAGGACATTATTTGTAAAATGCATTTTGCCCATATAAAGGATAAAATTATGTCTGCGGCCCGTCGAAATTTACGCTGGAACGTAGAAGAGCGTTAAGGCCCCTTGTGGAGCAATTAATAAAGAACAATCTCCAATATCGATGGAAATTTCCATTCCAACTGCAGGTCCAAAAAGAGGGACAAACTGTATCATTAAGAGATTTGGAAGATTTGCCGGAATTTCTGGATATCCTTAAAATTCCAGAAATAGCATTACCGGATTGGCCCATTCCGTATATACAGACAGTTAGGAAAACGTAAAAATGGTTGTGGGGTGGTGGGGAGGGAGGAAGGGGATTTATGGGGGAAGGGGGGGGGATTTCGGAAAGGAAGGGAGGGAAAGACTCACTATGGCTGATATTTTTTTTTTTGGGGTTTATTATCGATGTATAATATGAAATATTAGAATTAACAGATTATGCACTAGTAGTATTGTATTAGGGGTATTTTTTTAGTTTAACTATATATAATGAAGTAATAAGCACAGAATTGATAATATGAAGGTCGGGTATAATGATTTAGGCACTGGGATAAAACTTTTTTTTTTTTTCTCTAATGTATAAGTTGAAATATTGATGTAACAGATTATGCACTAGTAGTATTGTATTAGAGGTATTTTTTTTTGGTTTGGTTATATGCAATGAATCAATGAGCACAGAACTGATAATATGAAGACTGGTTATAAAGGTTTAGGCACTGGGATATAAAATTGGAGGGTGTTTTTTTTTTTTTTTGGAGGAAAAGGAGGGGGAGGGGAAGGGGGGGGGAGAGGAAAGGGGAAGAGAAAAAAAAAGAAAAAAAAAGAAGAGAGAGGAAGGGGGGTAAGGGAAGGAGGGGAGAAAGGAAAAGGGAAAGGAATAATCTTTTTTTTTTTTTTTTTTCTCATTATTAACGTATAAGATGAAATATTGATTTAACAGAGTATGCAATTATAGCATTGTAGCAGAGGTGCTTTTTGGTTAATTGTATACAATGAAATTACAGGTACAGAGTTTATAATATGAAGGTTGGCTATAATGGTTGGCTATATGGCACGGGGATATTAAATTTGAGGTGTTTTTTTTTTTTTTTTCTTCTCTCTCGAAAAACAGTTAATCACAACATATAAGGTGAAATATTGTTTCAATTGATTATGTATTTGCAGTAACGAATTTGAAGCATTTATATGTAGATTGTACACAATGAAATAATAAGTATAGAAATATAGAGTGAATATATTAAGGTCAGGCACAAAGGTTTATGCACCGAGTTATTGAAACTGTGGGTGTTTTTTTTTTTTTAATGGGGATAGGGACCTGGTATTATACATATATAGGATAATAGCAGTAATTAGAGGTAATGAAATGAGAAGATATTGGAAGAAGGAAGATAGATCATAGGTCTAAACTAACAACTAGAACGGGGCACGAGGACGACGATCGGGTGACACTTCTTGGTCAGCAGGCTCATAACCCCTCAGTGTAGGGAACTTACTTTAGATAGTAAGAAAGACTTTATTTTTTTAAGTCAAGTAGTAGTAGGATAAATTGAGTGTGTGGGGAGTGTGAGTGAGTGAACACAAATTTTTTATTTTTTTTTCAAATGAGCGAGATCAAATTTTGTTCCTTTAATGCAAGAGGCCTTAACTCTCCTAATAAAAGAAACCAAATTTTAAATTTGTTTAATAAACAAAAAGTAGATATTATACTGTTCCAAGAGACTCATTTTCGTTCAGACCATATTCCGAAACTGAATAATCGAAATTATAATAATTGGATACACGATACATTTTCCTATTCTAAGTCAAGAGGGGTATCCATCGCTTTCCATAGGAACGTACCTTACCAAATAATACAAAAATATATGGGTAATGATGGTAGATCTTTGGTTGTTAAGGTAGCGATATATGGGAAAACGTATACAATTATTAATTTGTATTTACCAAACTACGATTAGATAAGGACGGGAATAAGGGCCCTAAATAGCACTATGGAAAAAGCAGAAGGCATAGTGATTATGGGCAGAGATTTTAATTTCGTCATGGATATAAAAAAGGATACAACTAATACCAATACTTATAGAAATAAGGGCCAAATAGAGGAATTTAAGGGGATAATAGAGAAACACCACTTGGTGGATATTTGGAGAATTCAACATCAAACGGAGAAAAATTATTCATACTATTCTAATATACACGATTCCTATCATAGGATAGATTATTTCTTCATTAATCATATAGGAATGTCAATGACTCTATCATCGGATATAGGGGGGTTTTTATGGTCAGATCACGCTCCGTTGTATTTGGAGATTAAGGTAAAAGAACAAGAAAGAATGAAGGGGAACTGGAGGCTAAATGATAACTTGTTAAAAGACAAAGAGTGATATACGTAAAACAATAAAGGAATTTGTAGAGATTCACGAAAAGGATGAAACATCAATCCCCATGCATTGGGAAACATTAAAATGTGTACTAAGGGGGACACTCATCAAGCACGGCTCTGGATTAAAAAAAAGAAAGGATCAAATGAAAGTTCAACTGACAAAAGAAATAGAGGAATTGGATAAAAAACATAAGCAGAATTTAAAGTCATCAAATAAAATAATATTGAAAGAGAAAAGGATGGAACTACGAGCCTTGCTTGATGAGGAATCCCTTAAGATCAGGGATCGCAGAAGGGCACAATGGTACCAATATGGGAACAAGACAGGAAAAATACTGGCTAAAACATTAAAGGAACAACAGACCCTAAAACTATAACCAAAATATTAAAAACAGATGGGGAATATACATACGACCCAAAAGAAATAATAGAAGAATTTCATACATACTATTCTAATCTTTATAATATCAAAACATCATGGGGGAATAAGGGGGAGGATTCGAACAGAGATAGAATTAAAGAATATATTGAAGAAACAGCCCTCCCTAGGTTCCCTAAAGAAACACTTGAGATGTTGGAAAACGACATCTCTCTAGAGGAGATTCAACAAGCGATCAAAGAACTAGTTCCAGGAAAAAGTCCAGGACCTGACGGATATACTACTAGATTCTATAAGAACTTTCAGGATATAATTGCCCCTATATTGAAAAAAACATATAATTCTATATCCGACATACAAGGATTTGTACCACAAAGCATAGAAGCTCATATTTCCTTAATTCCAAAACCGGAGAAGGACCATACGCTATGTAAAAATTATCGGCCAATTTCTTTAACCAATATAGATATATGACTATATTCTAAAATCATTGTGAATAGAATAACACCAATTTTACCTAATTATATAAAACTAGATCAAGCAGGATTTACGAAAGGGAGGGAAACCAAGGATAACATTATAAAGACCTGTACGCTGATGGAATTTTCTTAAAGAACCGCTATCGAAACATGTATGCTGGCCGTAGATGTGGAAAAAGCATTCGATAGGATAGGATGGTGTTTTTTAGAAGAAACACTAAAACAACTTGGTATGGGCCCAAAAATGCGGTATAGGATCGCTGCTTTGTATTCTAACTCGAAAGCAAGAGTGAGAGTAAACGGCATGTTATCAAAAGATATTAAAATATCAAATGGTACCCGTCAAGGTTGTCCCCTCTCTCCCTTGCTGTTTGTACTTATAATGGAACATTTAATTATGGCAATTAGAAACAATAATAAAAGTTGGGGGGAAGGAATATAAGATAGCGGCATATGCAGATGATCTGCTAATATATATAACCAACCCCATTATAACTATCCCAAATCTAATGAAAGAATTTAGAAGATTCGGGGACTTGAGTTATTTCAAAGTAAATTACGACAAATCAGAGATATTGAATATATCAGTTAACGAGAATATTTGTTTACTGATGCAAAAAGATTTTCCATTTAAATGGAAACAAAATGCAATAAAATATTTGGGAATTTTTATAACAAAAGATTTGAAACAACTACAAGGGATGAAATATGAGAGAATAATTCGAAACACTATTAAATTGTTACAGAAATATGATAAATTGATATACTCTTGGACGGGAAGAGTTAATATTGTGAAAATGGATATATTGCCAAAACTCTTATATACTTTTCAAACAATACCACTGGAACCCCCCAAAAAATTGATGAAGGAGCTAAGGAAAGCTATAGTTGAATTTATATGGGTGCATAAAACTCCCCGGATAAAAAGGGAAAATTTGATCAGGAAAAAAAGAAGTGTAGGGCTCGCGTTACCGGACTGCGTAAAATATCTGCAGGCAGCATCACTAACCAGTATAATAGACTGGTACCATAATAAAGAAAAAAAGCAATGGGTCAGTTTGGAGGAGGAAATAATAGGGCCTCAACTAAAAGCCCTTTCATGGGTAGAACCCCATTTATGACCCAAAAGAAGCAAGCTGACACTCTTTGTAAGCGCAACGTTAAAAGTATGGGACGGTATTGTGAAAGGTGGGAAGCTTTCTACGATCATGGACCTATGACTCCATTGTTTTTTAAATCAGAATTCCCTCCAGCAATGAGACGCAAAAACTTCTTAAAATGGAATAGATCGGAAGATATAAGATTGGCACAAGTCCTTGAGAATGGGAAATTACCCGCGTTGAGGGACATGGGAGAGGGATACAAAAAAAATGGTTGCAGTACCAACAGCTACAGACGTTTATAGAGCCCAAAATAGCCAGGATAACTAAACTATTGACCGGGTTTGAAAAATTATTGCTGGGAGAACAGGACCCAACTAAGAAGTTATCAAAGATATATGATGAATTAATTCCGATCAGTCCCCTTAAAGAGATAACAAGCATAAAGAAATGGGAAGCAGTAATTGGAAGGCCCCTATCTGAAGAAGAGTGGGAAAAAGTTTTCGAAACTATACATAAAAACAACTATTGCAAATAAATATCAGGAGAGAAACTATAACATTGTAATGAGATGGTATAGGAGCCCAGTTACCTTAAATTTAATTAGCAAAAGAAATACAGATTTATGTTGGAGATGTAAAGTGGAAAAAGGAACAACGGAACATATATGGTATGGATGTCATATGGTGAAGGGATTCTGGAATAAGATATTCGAGATTTATTATAAGGTGTCAGGAGTGGAATTGACCCCGAATGTGGAAATCTCATTATTATCATTGATACCAAAAACAATAAGATCAATTAAAAAAGATATTATTCACCATATGACATCAGCAGCCAGAACAATAATAACAAGAAACTGGAGGAAAACAAAGAGTCCAACAATAGCAGATTGGGTATGTGAGATGAACAAAATTCGATACATGGAGGAACAGATTAGAGAGGAAGGGTATACAACAAATCAATTACCTACGATTTGGCAAAGTTGGGAGGAGTTTCGGTCATCGCAAGAACTATTAGAAATGGTATAAGGAACGAGGCTATGAAGATTATTAAAGAAGGGAAGAGGAGAAGGAAGGAAAGAAGGGGAAGGGGGGGGGGGATGGGCGGAGCCTAACGGAGCAGACATGCATTGTTAGAGCTCTGCACCGCTGAGGAGAGAAGAGAAGGACAAAGCAGAGCCTGCAGGCTCAAAAGGTATCCATTTGAACCTTTTTGCCCCTGGGAACAAACTGTGAAAGTTTGGGCAGGAAATATGGTACTGGGAGGAAACCGTGGCAGAAATAAAAATCACCTCACAAAGAGCTCACAGGCACTCACTGCAGCTGAAGCAGCTCCAGTCACCTCACAAGATACAGCATCAGGGTGCTCTCACAGACAGAAAATGTCACAGCAAGACTCTCCATTTGAGTCAGATACAGAAAAAATCCTCTCACAAACTTCTCCACAAGCCTCCTCAGAATCCCCAGTAATATTATTACAATTTGAAAAGATGCTTCATAAGGCTTTAAAACAAACCTCAGACCAAATAACAAAAAGCCTAACCAAAGAAATAAGAGAGCTGGGAAACCTCACCGCAGCCTTAGAAATAAAAATGGATGAAATTAAAATTACAACCCAAGAAAATATAACAGAATTGGAACAATTAAAAGAAGAGAATTTAATACTTCAAACTAAGCTCGAAGATTACGAAAATAGAGCCAGACGTTCAAACTTGCGCATAAGGGGAATACCTGAAACTGTGACAGACCTGCAATCTACTATTACTGCTCTATTACAAGAACTAAAGCCAGATATCCCTATTGAACGTTTAGAACTGGACAGAGTACACAGAGCCCTCACAGCCAAAAAGAAAGATGGACCCCCACGTGATATAATCACAAAATTTCATTATTACAGAACGAAAGAACAAATACTAATTGCTGCAAGAGAAAAAAAGGAACTTAATTTTCAAGGACACAATTATCAAATTTTTGCTGACCTATCCCAACTTACTATTACTAAAAGACGATCCATGAAACCCCAACTAATGGAACTGCAATGCCACAACATTATGTATCAATGGGGCTTCCCCTTTTCAGTCAGATTTAACCACCAAGGTACAATTTACAGAAGCAGATCAGCAGATGCACTACAACAAACCCTTTTAAAATTAAATCTGACAGAACCCACAAGCAGCAACTCTCCCACACGCAGAAGAATGGCATCATCTTCACCTTCAGGCAGCACCCAGAAAATTCCAGAACAAAATGGGAATCATCATTTTCACAAAAGAGGCCGTTATGCCACATCATCCATGGACCAAGAAGATTCAATGGACTGACATCCTAATTCCAGATATCTCTTCATTTATTATACTAAGAGATGGTTCTCTATAAAAAACCTGTATTTATAACTGAATGTAACTGCATTCTGATAGTCACACACTGTGTGGAATCATGTTACATTCCAGTTATATTTCTTATTGCTTCTGATTCATATAGCCTTAGAATATATAAGTGAAATAAGGAAATTCTTGTTCAGTTATATATTATCAGGTAATAACAATAGATTTATTACTTTTTAGGACAAATATGTTCAATAATCCAGAAGTAATGGAAGCTTTTCCTTTTTTTTCTTAAAACAAATATATTATTACCTAACTAGTTCCTAGAATTATGTTTTTGTTTATTCCAATCTGAGGCAATACAACCTCAATTTTATGAGTTAACATATCTTATTATTATTATTATTATTAGTTACATATGAATAAAATATGTAATTGTTTACTCTAAAAGGGTTAAAATCCCATAATAATTCAAACTATCTTCATCAATACCAAAGTTATTAACAGTACCTTTCTAACTGAATTATTTAGCCTAGGGCAAGACTAACCATATACAACCACCCTGGAATAAATAATTTCAACAAAAACTATATTCTGCACTCCAATTAATGAAACATCATTTTGATGTCTTTTGACATAGCACTTGTCTCCTGTAAGCGGAAGATCCGTGTACCCCCATTAGCCCTCCTCATTCTCCCAACCATATTATGTGGGAGTGTGATGAAGGCACTTATTCCCCTGAGAGAGATATTTATTCTCTTTCACGGATAAATTGTGATTACTTGCAAAAAATAATTTATACAATGTATCATCTAATCTCATATGTTTTTTGTTTACTCTTTACTCCAGAATTCACTGGTTTCTTTTCTATCTTTTCATCTCTTCAGTCCACACAGGTTGATCTGCGCAGTCAGCTCTGCATAACAAAAAGTAAGTCAAAACTATTTGATCTATTGCCATGGCACCACTGAATATACTTTCCCTGAATGTTCAGGGAATAAATGTCCCTCAAAAAAGGACCAAAGCCTTCCGTACTTTCCATAACAAGAAGGCTCACATAGTATGCCTCCAAGAAACACACTTCACCAAAGATTCTACTCCAAAATATATTTCTCCTTTTTATCAACAAATTTACACGGCTTCTGCCTGTACCAAGCAAAGGGGAACTCTAATTGCATTTCACCGATCCACACCATTCACCTTATCATCAGAAATTAAAGACCCAGAAGGTAGATACCTGATACTCATGGGTTATATAATGGATACAGCAATCACGGTGATTTCCTACTACGCTCCTAACAAACAACCTACACCATTCCTCTCACATATATTACAAGTGATTAATACACACAAAATAGGAACAGTGATAATGTGTGGGGATTCGAACCAGGTCCTCCTCCCATTTCTAGATAAATCACCTTTTACACCATCCAAAATAACCTCTAGATTACCTTTTTCTCAACTTCTTTCCAAATACAATCTGGTAGATTCGTGGAGAGAAAGTAACCCAATGAAAAAGAAATTCACTTATTTCTCGCACCCTCATCAAACCTTCACCAGAATAGATCATATTTTTCTAACAATAGGAATGCTACCAGAAATTATTGCATCAGATATAATTCCGATTCCGTGGTCTGACCATAATGCAGTATACACTACTATAGCCTCAGCCATACCAAAAGTGCATGACCCAACGTGGTACTTACCGGACATAATGCTCAAACACCCACTACATCAGATGGCCATTGAACAAGCTTTAAAGGAATACATATCAATTAATAATACAACAGACATCTCCCCAATAACACTGTGGGAAGCTCATAAGCCTGTCTTGCGTGGTACAATACAAAGACAAATGGCACTATTTAAACGGGAATGCAAAAATCTAGCAAAAAAATAGAACTCAATTTTAATGCAGCCTACATATCATTCCAAGATAATCCATCTCAGAGTACAAAATCTCATCTGGAAAAATCTAGATTGGAATACGATCTATTTCTCACTGAGTCAGTTGATAAATCCCTCAAACGCTCCAAACACAATTTCTACATGAATACAAACAAACCAGGTACATATTTGGCTCGGGCATTAAACTCAACTAACAAATCTTTCAAACCAATACGATTGAAATTATCAAAAAATGTTTATACTTGTAATCCAGTTAAAATAGTCCATAAATTTCACTCACATCTCGCAACTTTATACAAGACAAACAATGAATTTAATCCTACAGAGGCTGAATCCTTCTTCTCAAAAATAAACAAATATAAAAATAGTGTAGCGCTAAGTGTCAAAGTAGGGAATTTTAAAGAGAAGCCATCTTACAATGGCCAATAAAATAAACCAAAACAAAAAATGCTTCAAAAAATCCAATAAAAAGTGACTCAATGAAAAAATAAATTAATAAATATAGCAAAGTGACATGTAATACATATTGACAAATACACCAGTGAGAGGTAAAAATGAAACCAGAGTATAAATGTATATATAAATAATAAATCAACTGTGAATAGAGTCCATATATATTCAAAAAATATGTATAATCCTGATGAGAGTCAAAAACCACCACCAACAGTCTCTGAGGATTAGCTGATGAAGACAACACCGGAGTGTCACTGGTGGGTAAAGACGGTAAATACCCCAAATCGATTGTGACGTCTAAGTGTGTATTAAAACCATCACCATAGCATCTGAAGAGGCTTACCGGAAGCAAGGGACTTGAACAGACATACGTCTTCCAAGTCAAAAAGGCTTGTTTAGCCACCAAGGCTAGCAGGATAGGACATCAGATATCCGCAGCTTCGAATGGGGAAGGAGGGGGATCTGCCAACAGCTTCACCCGTCCGGACGTATCAGCAGGTCAACCAGATGTTTTCAATTGAAACCATGAGAGAAGGAAGACTCACATGGCATGATATCGTTTAAAAAGCATGCATTTATTCAAAGCAATAAAAAAGAACACTCACATGGTATGAGGAAATAGACAGCTTAAATAATATCGAACGCGGTGATCATAGAGGGTCCACCCAACATGTTTCGGCTCATCAGCCTTCATCTGGGGTGTGGACCCCCCTATTCCACCGCAATTTAAACTAGAAATGACCCCCACTGGAAGTGTCACAGTCCGGGAAATGACCCACTGACATCACTTCCGGTTCACGAATAAATATACATAAGCTTTATATAATATATATTATAAGGAACGTAGATAAGCAGTATTTATACCGCTATTCTAAAATGGCGGGGTCAAAAGATAAAATGAGATGGGAATAAACTTAGAATATTCCTATGGTTATGGCCGGCCGATCCGGAAGTGCTCGGAATAGAAATCCAAGCCTCTTTCTCAGCACGGCCAAATTACATAGGACGGAGCGCCGTCGCGCTCCGCCCCCTCTATTTGGCTGGGCTTTGAGGGCGTGCGCAGTAGCGGAAGTCACAGAGAGGAAGTCCGCCGCCGCACCACGCCTCGTTCTGGGCAATGGATCCCATAGGTCGAGGCGCCGCAATGCCCCGCCTCCTGGTCTTTCATTATTATCCATAATGAGGAGTGTGGCTAACCTAAGTCCGCCCACATCCACGCCCTCTCCATCAGAGCCCAACCAAGCCTCCCGCCCACAGCAGCACATCTTCCACATGGAAGGCCGTGATTGGGCAGAAAGTATAACCAAGCCTCTCTGTCACAATGACATGTGGTCCTTAAGGAGGGCCATGATTGGACAAAAGATTAAACACAGCGCTTGGGCAATAAATGTCGGTGTCAGCAAAGGTAGTAAGGGGAACGATAATAAAAACCAATGCCATAAATAAAAAATATATATTGTAATATAGCAAAACAATATTAAAAAAATGAAGATGAAACATAACATGAACTAAGTGGTATGGCATGATAGTGACACTACCAATGGGGGGCATCCCACATAGCCTATACACTCCGCCCCATAAAAAAAGGGCTGACAATGAAGCCCTGTAAACAGGATGACATATATCAATTAGAACTCATATCTATATAACAATACAGGGGTTGGTATCAAAAAAGGCCCATTGTAACATGCAACTGTTAATAAATGGGTTCCCACTACCACAAGATTTAACATAAAGTGGAAAAAATATTAAAATAAATAAAATAAAATAAAACAAAATGGAATAAAATAAAGTGAGATAAATTAGGAGAGTCGCAAATATAATGACTACGCTTGATTGATAAGGGGGGTCTCCAGGTTGGAGACCTACTGGATTTATGAATTGGGTTCCCACTTTCCGCAAGGTATTAACGTGGAGTGGGACATCAACTCATTTATCAATCAAGCGTAGTTCCCCTTACTACCTTTGCTGACACCGACATTTATTGCCCAAGCGCTGTGTTTAATCTTTTGTCCAATCATGGCCCTCCTTAAGGACCACATGTCATTGTGACAGAAAGGCTTGGTTATACTTTCTGCCCAATCACGGCCTTCCATGTGGACGATGTGCTGCTGTGGGCGGGAGGCTTGGTTGGGCTCTGATGGAGAGGGCGTGGATGTGGGCGGACTTAGGTTAGCCACACTCCTCATTATGGATAATAATGAAAGACCAGGAGGCGGGGCATTGCGGCGCCTCGACCTATGGGATCCATTGCCCAGAACGAGGCGTGGTGCGGCGGCGGACTTCCTCTCTGTGACTTCCGCTACTGCGCACGCCCTCAAAGCCCAGCCAAATAGAGGGGGCGGAGCGCGACGGCGCTCCGTCCTATGTAATTTGGCCGTGCTGAGAAAGAGGCTTGGATTTCTATTCCGAGCACTTCCGGATCGGCCGGCCATAACCATAGGAATATTCTAAGTTTATTCCCATCTCATTTTATCTTTTGACCCCGCCATTTTAGAATAGCGGTATAAATACTGCTTATCTACGTTCCTTATAATATATATTATATAAAGCTTATGTATATTTATTCGTGAACCGGAAGTGATGTCAGTGGGTCATTTCCCGGACTGTGACACTTCCAGTGGGGGTCATTTCTAGTTTAAATTGCGGTGGAATAGGGGGGTCCACACCCCAGATGAAGGCTGATGAGCCGAAACATGTTGGGTGGACCCTCTATGATCACCGCGTTCGATATTATTTAAGCTGTCTATTTCCTCATACCATGTGAGTGTTCTTTTTTATTGCTTTGAATAAATGCATGCTTTTTAAACGATATCATGCCATGTGAGTCTTCCTTCTCTCATGGTTTCAATTGAAAACATCTGGTTGACCTGCTGATACGTCCGGACGGGTGAAGCTGTTGGCAGATCCCCCTCCTTCCCCATTCGAAGCTGCGGATATCTGATGTCCTATCCTGCTAGCCTTGGTGGCTAAACAAGCCTTTTTGACTTGGAAGACGTATGTCTGTTCAAGTCCCTTGCTTCCGGTAAGCCTCTTCAGATGCTATGGTGATGGTTTTAATACACACTTAGACGTCACAATCGATTTGGGGTATTTACCGTCTTTACCCACCAGTGACACTCCGGTGTTGTCTTCATCAGCTAATCCTCAGAGACTGTTGGTGGTGGTTTTTGACTCTCATCAGGATTATACATATTTTTTGAATATATATGGACTCTATTCACAGTTGATTTATTATTTATATATACATTTATACTCTGGTTTCATTTTTACCTCTCACTGGTGTATTTGTCAATATGTATTACATGTCACTTTGCTATATTTATTAATTTATTTTTTCATTGAGTCACTTTTTATTGGATTTTTTGAAGCATTTTTTGTTTTGGTTTATTTTATTGGCCATTGTAAGATGGCTTCTCTTTAAAATTCCCTACTTTGACACTTAGCGCTACACTATTTTTATATTTGTCGATTTTTTACTTCTTTGTCTTAGAGGTGTGTTAGCTGCTTATGGTGTAAATATCTTTTCAACATCATCGGAGCAGCGCTGTACCCATTTCCTATCTACCTTTTCTTCTCAAAAATAACCTTACCTGAGTTATCTCAGAATCAAAAAAGCAGTTTGGATGAGCCTATAACTGTAGATGAAGTTGCTAACGCCATAAAAGACCTAAAACTTAACAAAAGACCAGGCCCAGACGGCTACTCGGCTTTATACAATAAAACATTCTCAGAAATACTCTCTCCCATTCTCACTGAAACTTTTAACAAACTTCTAGATGGACATTCTTTTCGGCGAGAAATACTAATGGCAATTGTTTGTATGATCCCAAAACCCCTTTCTGATGATACTTCCTGTGTGAATTATCGGCCTATCTCTCTGTTAAACCTTGATATTAAATTATTAGCAAAAATAATAGCAAAACGCCTCAATAGCATTATAGGAAAATTAATACATAGAGATCAAGTAGGCTTCATGCCAAATAGACAGGCAGGCGATAAGATACGCAGGGCAGTGTTATTGGCACATATTGCTAAAAAAACGGAAAATCCCTTTATGTTTTCTATCTCTCGATATTAAGAGGGCATTTGACACAGTATCCTGGCAATATATGCAATATTCATTACAAAAATGGGGTTTTGGACCCCACTTTTTAACATGGATCAAATCATTATATAATAAACCCAAAGCCTATATAAAATATGCTGGATACAAATCTGATGCCTTTAATATCGAAAGAGGTACCCGACAGGGTTGCCCATTATCTCCCTTATTATTTGCCCTTATACTCGAACCCATGGCCCAATACATCAGAACAAACCAAACTATAACTGGCATTGAAGTAGGAGGTATTACACACAAATTATGTATATTTGCAGACGATATATTACTTTTTCTATCATCACCACAGGTCTCTGGTCCTAACTTAATACCAGCTCTTGATGGATTTGCAGCCCTATCCGGCCTTATGATTAATCCTAAGAAATGCCTAGTGCTTAATATTTCACTCACAAACATGGAATTGATCCCGGCTAGGGCTGCACTCCCATTCACATGGGCAGAAAAAAATCAATCCCATATCTTGGAATTCATTTAACAGCATCTCATTCTGACTTATTCTCAACCAATTATCCTCCTGTATTAAGACAGATCACAAATCTAATAAAACAATGGTCGCAACTTCCTTTATCCTGGATAGGGAAGATTAATGCAATCAAAATGACTATTCTACCCAAATTGCTTTATCTATTCAGAGTCCTCCCTATTCCAATTCCTTCCTATTTTTTGAGAATAGTACAAAAAAGAGCAACTTTGTTTATATGGGGCTCTTCTAAACCACGTATACCTATACACACACTACATCTTCCCAAAAATAAAGGAGGCCTGGGATACCCTAATTTTACTAACTACTACAGAGCAGCACATTTGGACAGTCTGTCCAAATACCATGCAAAACAGGAAATCCCATTATGGGTATTTATAGAGGCTTCAGAAAATGACCCTCTATTAATATCAAACTTATTATGGCTTGATCCTAAAGACCGCTTTAAAATTCATAATCCCATAACTAAACACTTCTTATCTCTCTGGGATAAACTAAAAACCAAATATCAGTTACAATCTCCACACAATCCTCTTCTTTCTTTTATCAGAAATCCGGCCTTTTATCCAGCATGGATCTACCCAAATTCTTTTAAAGCTTGAACAACATCAGGCATTCAGACACTAAATGACTTCATAGCATCTAAATCATTCCTTTCATTCCCATCGCTTAGAGAAAAATATGATCTACCAAACTCTGAGATATTTAGATATCTCCAAATCAAAAATTTCTACACACCATTCCTAAAGGGGGATACACCATTATCCCAATTATCCATTTTTGAATCAATCTGTACAAAAGATCCATTTGCTAAAGGTACAATTTTATCACTTTATAATCAATTATATGGAGTAGCAAATCTTAATAGACCCTCTTACGTTCAGAGGTGGGAGGAGGACCTGGGACGAACTTTAGAAGACACGGACTGGTCTAACATATGGCTCACATCTAAGTCATCTTCACCCAACATCTTAGCACTGGAGACAAATTATAAAGTCCTAACTCGCTGGTACCTTGTACCCGCTAGAGTGGCAAAATATTCACCTAATACCTCAGCTCTTTGTTTTCGAGGATGCCCAGAAATAGGCACACATTTACACATATGGTGGACGTGCCCAGTAATCCAAACCTTCTGGAAGGAAGTCTTCATGATTGCATCTAAAATATTTAAAAAAATAATACAACCAGATCCATATATAACTTTACTTAATCTAAAACCGGAATGGTTAACACTCTCTCAATTCAAACTTATGATCCAACTAATAACGGCTGCAAAACAAACAGTGGCCAAGGCATGGAAATCTCCTACATTGGTACTAGCAGAAACAATTCACAGAATGAATAATACAATGTCCCATGCTAAGATGGTAGCCATCGATCAAAATCAAATTCCAAAATTTGAAAAACTTTGGCATCCTTGGATAAAACAACAGTTCCTGTCAAACTTCAACGACTCTGTCCTGTTGCCATGGTAACAGATTAAATGACTTACAGAGACACCCATTCTAAGGCTTCAAAGAGAACTAAAAAAAATAATAAACTGACGAGTGGGACAACCTTGTGGACCATACCTCTACCTTTCTACCCTTTTTCTTCTTTCTCTTTCCTTTTCTCCATCTTACGATTAAAGCTCATTATCAGAATTTATTTGACCTATATACACTCTACCTGTAAACAATACGTATAGTAGGTATAAATCATTTAAATACCTACAAAAGTAACTAAGGAAATGATATATATCTTTAATTTAGGTTTACGTGAACCCAATGTTTAATATTTCAAATTTCATGATATTTACCTATATAAACCCTACTGTAAAACAATGAGCTTACTTTATAGATCCTTGTAAACTTACTTTATGTATCTTTATAATATTGTATACTCAATAAACTTCTTTTAACAAGGAAAGAAGGGGAAGAAAAAGAAAGGAAAGAGAAAGGGGAAGGGAAGGAAGAAAGGGGGAAGGAAAAAAAAAAAAAAGAAAAAAGGGACATTTTTTTTTTTCTTTTCACGAATGTGGCATGGTACGAATGTGGGGAGGGTGGGTAAGGGGGAGTATATCTGTAGGAGGAGTAGGCAAGGTATTGAATATTGTAGACATTCACAGCCTATTACAAGGGAATGAATTCCTTTTTTTTAGAAACATGAATGAACATGCTGTAAAAATGTCTTGCACAATTGGAATGTTATGATTGTTTTATATGAAATGAAAACTTAATAAAGAGAAATTGAAAACAAACTTTAATAAACTTTACTAGTTTTCGAGATACTGACACATTTTAATGTTTCGGCTCTAAATAATATATAGTTGGAGATTTTCCTTTCCAATTAACTGTACCTTCATACCCCTTTTTTCTTTTTTTTTTCTTTTTTTCGATACTACCCCCAGCTATCCAAGACATATCCACCGAGCTAATACCAGTTATTTATTACGTACCCCCTCGAGCCATCTACTGAGCCATTATCAGATATGGTTTAATTACGTTATCAACACCTCATCTAATTTTATTCATTTACATTATATGACAAAAACGATCGGTCACTATATATTTGCACCATTACATTTTCTTGCAGGACCCGCCCTCGGCCTCAGTGGAGCTCCAGGTTTTTAATCCTTTTTACGCCCTCTTTTTGGGCTTTTTTTCATTTTTTGAAGAAAATACCACTCACCTACATCTATATGTAAAAAATTCTTTACTGTTACGCATGAAATAACAGCACTGATAATATGATAATGAACTTCCATCTACCGTAATCAGGAATATGCTGGATAGACAGACAATGTCAGTGCCTTTGTTTTTAGCTGTTCTGGAATGCCAAGTCAGCCTACACAGTGTTAATGTAAGTGAGAATAAAATGAAAAGTATGGCATGTAAATGTTCTTATGGTTATGTATACCTATATGCTTACCACCTCTTGTTATTACATTGTTTTTAATATAGAATTTTCCACCCCAGAGGAAAGAGGCTAAGTAACTTCGAAACGTGTCGGGTACAAGAATATTGGTATCAACATTGTATCTGTGTATAAGTACATGACTCGCATTCCTTATAATTGTTATATTTTTGCTTGGTATTTTTACTATGTTTTCAAATCAATAAATTACTGTTTATACTATACATACTCCCTCTACACTCTTTTACATGTGCCTTTAAAATCCACCAATAGGGGAATTCCTTTTTTCTTGCGGCTATTAATGAATTGCCGGTCTGACAACACATATAAAAGTTCATTGATAAAAACAGCATGGGAATTCCCCACAGGGGAACCCTGAACCAAAATTTAAAAAAAAAAATGACGTGGGGGTGCCCCCCTAAATTCCATACCAGGCCCTTCAGGTCTGGTATGAATATTAAGGGGAACCCCGTGCCAAAATAAAAAAAAAAATGGCATGGGGTCCCCCCAAAAATCCATACCAGGCCCTTATCCGAGCACTCAACCTGGCAGGCTGCAGGAAAAGAGTGGGGGACGAGAGAGCGCCCCCCCTCCTGAACCGTACCGGGCCACATGCCCTCAACATTGGGAGGGTGCTTTGGGGTAGCACCCCAAAACACCTTGTGGGGGTCTGCGGGTGGGGGGCTTATCGGAATCTGGAAGCCCCCTTTAACAAGGGGACTCCCAGATCCTGGCCCTCCCCCTGTGTGAAATGGTAAGGGGGTACAAAAGTACCCCTACCATTTCACAAAAAAGTGTCAAAAATGTTAAAAATGACAAGAGACAGTTTTTGACAACTCCTTTATTTAAATGCTTCTTCTTTCTTCTATCTTCTATCTTCTGTCTTCTATCTTTCTTCGGTTTCTTTCTCCATCTTCTTCTTCTTCTGGTTCTTCTGGTTCTTCCTCCGGTGTTCTCGTCCGGCATCTACTTCCGCGGCGTCAGCGTCTTCTTCCCTTCTTCTCCTCGGGCCGCTCCGCATCCATGATGGCATGGAGGGAGGCTCCCGCTGTGTGACGCTTCTCCTCTTCTGACGGTTCTTAAATAATGGGGGGCGGAGCCACCCGGTGACCCTGCCCCCTCTGACGCACGGGGACTTGATGGGGACTTCCCTGTGGCATTCTCCGTGACATCAGAAGGGGGTGGGGTTACGTAACAGTTGACCCCGCCCCCTGTGACATCACGGGGAATGCCACAGGGAAGTCCCATCAAGTCCCCATGCATCAGGGGGGGCGGGGTCACCAGGTGGCCCCGCCCCCCGTTATTTAAGAACCATCAGAAGAGGAGAAGTGTCACACAGCGGGAGCCTTCCTCCATGCCATCATGGATGTGGAGCGGCCTGAAAAGAAGATGAAGAGAAGAAGATGAAGAGAAGAAGATGAAGAGAGAAGCGTCACACAGCAGGAGCCTCCCTCCATGCCATCATGGATGCAGAGTGGCCCGAGGAGAAGAAGGGAAGAAGACACCGACACCGCAGAGGAAGATGCCGGATGAGAACACCGGAGGAAGAACCAGAAGAACCAGAAGAAGACGATGGAGGAAGAAAGAAGATAGAAGAAAGTAGAAGCATTTAAATAAAGGAATGGTCAAAAACTGTCTCTTGTCATTTTTAACATTTTTGACAGTTTTTTTGTGAAATGGTAGGGGTACTTTTGTACCCTCTTACCATCTCACACAGGGGGGAGGGCCGGGATCTGGGGGTCCCCTTGTTAAAGGGGGCTTCCAGATTCTGATAAGCCCCCTGCCCGCAGACCCCCACAACCACCGGCCAAGGGTTGTGGGAATGAGGCTCTTGTCCTCATCAACATGGGGACAAGGTGTTTTGGGGGGCTATACCAAAGCACCCTCCCAATGTTGAGGGCATGTGGCCTGGTATGGTTCAGGAGGGGGGGCGCTCTCTCATCCCCCCTCTTTTCCTGTGGCCTGCCAGGTTGCGTGCTCGGATAAGGGTCTGGTATAGATTTTGAGGGGGACCCTACGCCTTTTTTTAAAAAAAATTTGGCCGGGGTTCCCCTTAATATCCATACAAGACCTGAAGAGCCTGGTATGGAATTTAGGGGGACCCCCCACGTCATTTTTTTTTTTTTTTTGGTTCGGGGTTCCCCTGTGGGGAATTCCCATGCCGTTTTTATCAATGAACTTTTATGTGTATTGTCGGATTCATTCATAGCCGCGAGTAGTTTTAAATGACTTTTTTTCCTTTGAAATGTCATTTTGCTGTCAGACTGTTCTAAAAATGGGAAACATGTGCCCCTTTACAGGATATTACACTTTTATTGTTTCACTTTAAGAATTATTAAAATCACTGCTCCCAAAAAAACGGCCGTTTTTAAAACTTTTTTTTGCATTGATCCATGTCCCCTGGGGCAGGACCCAGGTCCCCAAACACTTTTTATGACAATAACTTGCATATAAGCCTTTAAAATTAGCACTTTTGATTATTCATGTTCGTGTCCCATAGACTTTAACAGTGTTCGCGTGTTCGAATGAATTTTTTGCCTGTTCGCAAGTTCTGGTGCGAACCGAACAGGGGGGTGTTCGGCTCATCCCTAGAACTGAGTTCCACCAAGTTCCCCCTGAAAAAAAGCTCTGCAGGTGGGTATATACAGCTACCTGTATATAGAGACCTTCCTCCATCATCACTGACTGCAGATATACATCATCTGTCCTGTATACAGCTATATATACAGTAACAGGACAGATGATGTATATCTGCAGTCAGTGATGATGGAGGAATACAGGAAGGAAGATGGGTGTATATAGCTGTATACAGGACAGGGCAGATGATATGATCTTTCCTATATCTGGCACCCCCCCCGCACTAATCATACCTGTATGCAACGAGCTACCCCCCCTCATCTGTATATATGCCAGGCCCCCCCACACACACATCTGTAAGCACACACACAAAGCTCTGCCCCCTGTACACAAACAGCCTCCTCCCTTCATTTGTACTCACAGCCACCACTTGTAAGGTAATCTCTCTTCTCCCAAAGTCCCATTTCGACATGTCCCTCGGAAAATACATTACAGACATCAAAGCAAACATGAAGGGCGCACCTACAGGAAGCAGCCAGAGGTGGCAGTAAAGAACTCTGTAAGCTCAATGACACTGATCTGCAGCAGCTGTGGAGCCGACTCTCACAAAAACAGAGAGCCAGCACAGCTACAGATGCGGCCACAACAGACCCTTACCGATTCCAGGGGGGTCACTCACCCCTCCTTGCCCCTACCTGCCCATGGGCATATCAGGCCCATGGGCATGTGGCCTGATATGTTTCAGGGAACACATGCTTGCCCCCCCCTTCATGGCCAGCCATTTACCAGCAATTTCAATTAAATTATTATTTTATTGTAGATTTCAGTTTTGCTGTAGTAGGTTGTATACATTGTACACCACTTTAGAGGCAGGTTAAGAGCATCCCCAGGCATGTTATTTAGGGAAATTTGGAATGTTGCTCTCAATCATCAAGCAGCCAAACTGTTTTTTTTATTTATTTTTTTTTATTTGTTTTGCTTGGCTACATATACCCCATGTCAGTGCTCAGCCCTCATGCTATTTGTTTGGCAATCCCTTGCCTATTAGCTTAGAAGATGCAATGTTTTTTAACATGAACCCAGATGCATTTGGCTCATCTTTAGTTCCTATACCCTTTTTCAGCAGTATTACCTATCAGAAGCTTTATTAACAAGCACTCCCTAACTGTAAACAGGTATGGTTTGCCTCAAACCCAACCTTGACCCAAACGTAAAGCCCATCCCTAGTTGCATGGAAGCCACATCTTAACTTTGTGGCAACCTTAGAGAATCAAAGATGGCTTCAGGTTTACCTGGAAAGATATTAAATTTAAAAGTAAAAGATGACAGGCATCATAATATCTTTTGCAAATTGGGTACATAGCCTGCTCAGCTCTACACAGCACGCTTTTTAGTACCGGCTTTGTGATCACTTTTTGTACACATCTGTTGCGATTGTAGCACTATAACTCCCGAAGGAGCTGCTGATTTATTTGGGCCTGTACTCTGCTTTGTTTCCCCTTTGAATATCTCATACCCCCTGACACAGCTATGGTGTAATAGTGTGCAGTCAAGACAAAACTTTAAAGACAATTTCACAGTACACAATGTGATATACCTGTCTGCAGTTACCTTACCCTCCTCTTGGCTGGTGATGAAGAGTAAAACAACACTCACACAGTTATACTTGAATAATAACCTTATTTACTGTAATTGTTTTAGAAGGTTTAAACTACAATGGTTGTACTGTCAGACCAACATAGTCTGACAGTCAACTGAACTTTATATTACAAAGATACAATACAGGTATAAAATGTCTGGAATAATATGAGTGGTGCATCAAAGTAAATAGGATAACCGTCAGAGTGAATTTATCTCACTGTGAGCACTATCCTATTTCCTGCGCACTTTATTACTACACTGAATCAAAGATCAACTTGGTAAAGTGTAGTACAATTTGAGAGCTCCCTTATTCAATATCACACTATCCCAATACAGTAGAGGGACACAATGCCTTGTGTTTTACTAAGCAGTCCTTCTTTTCTCTTCTTTTCTTCTGCTAGCAAAAACAAAGTAGATTTGTAATCCAAGGGGATAATGACTCCTGATCAAAGTAGACTGAAATATGAAAGCAAAGTTCCAGTGCAGCTGCACTATAACTAACTTTGATGCCAGGGACTCAATACTAAATTCTCAATGAGGTGCAGGCCCAAAGCCTGATATTAACTCACTCTAATCTTCCTGACTTAGCTTGTGGAACTATGGGTCCCAGCAGCTCTATCTTGTGCAGACGTATGTATGAAAGTGCATCAAGAAGCTTTTGGGCAACAGCCCTCTCACCCACCAGGACAGTGTTGTCAGAAGCCTCCGTTCTGATGTGCGGGATTCTGTCTCCGGTCCACAAGTTCTCAGTCTATTCGCTGTGGCCACGCTGCCATGCGGTACCACTTCACAGATGACCAGGAGTCCTCAGTTACCTCCTTCAAGGGTCTCTGGAACAATCACACTGCTGCTCCAGCATGCTGTGATTTAAGGCCAGATCAAAGACTACTCACAGACGACCGGGAGTTCTCGGTTACCTCCTTCAAGGGTCTCTGGAACGATCACTCTGCTGCTCCAACCCGCTCTGATCTAAGGCAGGATCGCTGGCTGCGGTTCCGCTCCGCACAGGGTAGGCCGCAACTCTGTGGAACACACACACACAGAGCCCTGCTGGCAGGCCACGCGTCCCAGGAACAAGAGACCTAAAATGGCCGCTCCCAGCCTTTTTATAGTCTTCCCACAATGCAGTTCTGTTCCCTGAGGTTTGTGGGAGTTACTGAGCATTGTGGGTAGGTCAAGTTAATGTCTAAATGTAAACAAACAGAACACTTCCATGTCAACTTGAATAATGAAAGAAATTAAAGATGCAGTCCTTTCATATTTTGGCCGCTAGATGGCGCCAGGTGATAAGACATAACATAACATTAAGCTACATTAAAAATGTGTCCCGCTACATGATGTTTGTACTTTTTAAACTTTTTTAATACATTTTTTAAATTGGAAATATCTGCACTATGTGAAGGCCTTCTTCCCCTTTTTTTTATGATTGATACTAGGAATGAGCTTCGAGTTCGAGTCAAACTCATGTTCGACTCGAACATCGGCTGTTCGCAAGTTCGCCGAACAGCGAACAATTTGGGGTGTTTGCGGCAAATTCGAATGCCGAAGAGAAGGTGGTGGACTGGGGGGCGTGACCAGATGCTGAGGTGAGGGAGAAAGGTGCAGCCGGACCTAGTCCCTGCTCAACCCCCGTTCCTATGACGAATACACCAGGGTAATGAGGTGTGGGAGACACTGCTCACTCATCCTCGTGGAGCCTGTTGTTTCCTGGGACGTCGGACGCTGTGCAAGGAGTGGAGGGGAGCCGTTAGCAGCAGCAGAACAAGCCTCGCGCTCGTAGCTCTCCCGGGAGGACTGACAGCTGTGCGCCGCCTGTGTGAGAGAGAGGGGAGCATGCCAGCTCGGGATTGAGCAGGAGCGGTGATGGCTGCCGTGTGAGTAGAGCCGACCTGTGCCCCGTCAACCCTGTACTGGAGGGGTGAGTGACCTGCATAAGTGGGAGCTGGAAGTCATAGTGAGAGGGCTGATGCTAGCCTGTTTAGCAACTTTTGTGGCAACTTGAAATGTCTTTACTGTATTGGGACACTTAGCATCTCACAGCCAGAGGAGAGTGAGGCAGTGACAACCCTTGTTGAGGGATATGCACAGACGTATACACACTGTAAAGGAAGGGAGGGGAAAGGAAAGAAAAAAGGAAAAGGAAAAACGGCCCACCATGACCAGAAAGAAGGGGCTGGAGGAGGCATCAGCACAGGAGGGCACAGGGACTCTAGCACAGCTTAACACCAAAGAGAACGGAAGCCAGGTTGCTGCCAAATTGGAGCGTTTTGCCCAAATGGCAAGTACGACACCTAAAAAGAGCAGTCATGCAGGGGGGACCCAACCCCAAACTAGCCAGCCGGGGAGGAGAAGCGTAGCCCCCATTGGGGGTGCAGCTGCGAATGTATCATTGGATCCAGGGACGAGTGGTATGGTGGAGGGGGGTCCTGGCCCAAATACGGAGATAGGAGATGACGGGAGAGAATCACTCTCAGAATTTTTCTCCATTGAGCGTGCACACAGAGTGGCCACTAGGACACGGTCTGCAGGAGGGTATCCAAGACCCTTGATTTTCAAGCTGCTATGCTTTAGGGACAAAATCACTATCCTCCGGAAAGCAAGAGAGATGAAGAATATCCAATATAGAGGTGTAAGGATCTCAATTTATCCGGACTTTTCTCCCGAGCTTCAGAGGCAGAGGGCAAAATTTTTTGAATGCAAGCGTAAGCTTCAGCAGCTAAAGATTAATTATGCATTATTATATCCAGCACGTCTGCGTATAGTGGCATTGGGGGAAACGCATTATTTTGACACTCCCACCGAAGTTGCATCCTGGCTAGAGAGAAATTTGGGAAGAGTACAGCGAGAAGAGGAAAGGTAGAAAAAGCAAGGAACTTGGAAGTCAAAGAATGGACCCTTTTTTTTTTTTTACTGCTCCTCCTGGGGTGGTTTTTTTTTTTTTTTGTTTTTTTTTTGTGTTGGTGTTGTAATACGTATATTTCTATTGATATAGGGGGGTGTGGGAAGGGGGGGAGTATGTAAATTTAAGGTTTTATAGGCACAATGGAAACAATGGGTATAGCTCCCTTCTTACTGGTTCCGGGGGGTGTAGCTTTGTTTTTCTCACCTTAATTAAATGTGGCCGGTCACTATAGAAGCCACAGGGGTAGGCCCAAAATTGGGCAATGGGGTAAAAAATAGTTGGGGGGTAGGGGGAGGGGGTGGTTGGGTGGGGGGAGGACGGGTGGGGGTTGGGAGGGGAGGAATGTGTGCATGGGTGTGTGGTGGGGAGGGGGGAAGGTTGTTTTTGAAGTAAGTGGAGGAAAAGCAGGGAGAAGTTTAACCCACAAATATCACTGGAGTCACATTAAGAGTTGGTTCAATTTTGTTAAGAGACACAAGGACATAGGATTCACTGATGCATGATAGAGGTGGCTTTAATAGTACTGGGAACTTAAAAAAGAAGCTCACTATATGTTCCTGGAACGTTCAGGGAGTTAAAGACATTTTAAAAAGGCAGTCGATCCTCTCTATGGCTGATAAAGGGGGGGTTCAGATACTGTGCCTGCAGGAGACGCACCTGGATAAGGATTCAATTAAGATAATGATCCATAAAAAATTTCAGATACAGTTTCATTCCACTCACACCTCGTACTCAAGGGGGGTGAGTGTCTTGATAAAATCAGGGCTGGCCTTCTCCTGCAGCCAGAGTAAGGTGGATGTATTGGGCCGGTATATTTTTCTATATTGCACAA